>NW_011495048.1:12812630-12839684 GCF_000754665.1 Bison bison bison
CTTCTTTTTCTGTTAGGCATATATCATTTCTGTCCTTTATCAAGCTCATCTTTTCATGAAATGTTCCCTTAGTATCTCTAATTTTCTTGAAGAGATCTCTAGTCTTTCCCATTATGTTGTTTTCCTCTATTTCTTTGCATTGATTGCTGAGGAAGGCTTTCTTATCTCTCCTTGCTATTCTTTGGAACTCTGCATTCACTTATATCTTTCCTTTTCTCCTTTGCTTTTCGCTTAAAGGAATGAGGCCAGATATTCCTGTAGGTCCTTTTCAGTGTTAAGATGCTATGGATTTATTTTCCTGACTAAATTAACTTAAGATTCAAGAAAATTTAAATAAGATCATTTGTTGTAGGGGATTAGTTAATTCCAAGTAGATTTAATTAAAAGAAAATTCTCTGACAATGTCTTTTGGAGGTGCGTAAGGCAACTGTTCAAAACCAGTTTCAAAGATTACCATTGAATGCCACATCACAAACACTTATCCCATTAAAATAATACATAGTCCATTTATTTAAAATTTCCCCTAAGCAAATAGTCATGCTTTAAAAAATTAATCCTATTTCCAAAGTCATGCCTTTACTTTTGGGGTTTTAGTTTGACTCAACCACAGAAACATAATCTTGTATACTGTGTATACTCTTTACTCATATGTCCCTGTAACCATTGACTTATCTCTAGTATCCATGAGAGCTCAGTGGAAAAATCAACTTGGAAGATTCTAGTGAAAGGGAAAATATGAAAGGAAAAACAAACAAACACTCACAGGCACACACAATTTTTGGAAGCTGAAATCATACACAAGGAAGGCCTTTGATCTTCCTTGAACCCCAAACAGAGCAAGCACAAGCCAGGGTTCACAATGTCCTATACAATGCCACTGAGCTCCTTACAACTCACCTTAAGACTCTAACAAAAGTCTTAGCAACTTGCTGTTGGACTTTCTCAAAGCCACAGCCGTTCGTGCTTTTAATGAAATTCCTTTCTATTTCTCCAGGTATGACTCCCCTTGGACCAGCAGGGCATATTTTCTCCTTGAGTTAGGACAGCTTATGACAAATAATGATGAGGAATCAATAGACAGGAGGGAAATATTGGGTGAGAGGCTGAATGAATCTCTGAGATAAATTATTGACCATAGGCATGGCTAGTTCTCCTTTCACTTATATGTTCGTATTCCATCTCACTAACAACCTGAAAGAAAATCAAATATTTTGTTTGGGGGCTTCACTAATATCAGCAACTTTTACTATCTTAATGGCATTTTTATTGATCTCAGCTTTAATGGGAGCTGTATATATTTGATGTTGGTCATTTAAAGTAGAGGTGAGTAATAGACTTCCCCACTGAGGATCATAAAGCAGCTCCTTGTCTGGCAAGTACGGGAAGCAAATAGAAGACAGCATTTAATCTACTGTTCTACTGCAGTTATCAAGGACTGAAATGAAAAAAAAAAATTAAAATGTAAAGACTGGAACTTCCCCACCCCTGTGGTTCCCCCCTTCCCATTTCCACCCCTCCCTTTCACCCCTCCCTATGCTGACTCCTAGGCACACTGGTCATCAGCAGACAAACAACAAAAGGCCATTGGCGCAATGACCTTGGCTGTGGCATCACGCACTGGAGGAAAGAAATGAAGCCATTAGACTGAGGCAGGAGAACAGGTTATAAATCAAGCCATTTCCAATAAGCTGCCGTAATGGCCATCCATCATTGCCAGGCCAGCACACAGCAGACCATGGAGACACTGGAGCTGCTAAAGCTGAGACATAAACAATAATAATCCGGGCTTGATGTTTCAGCCCTTCAGGAAATTTAGGGACATTTGCTTTTCTTTTGTTTGTCAGAGGTGATATTTAAAGCATAAGATGTAATAAATAGAGGAGCGGTGACACATTGGGACAGTTTACAAGCATTGCATTCTGGGTGTGATTAAAGGGATAATCAAAAGTGGCATTCCAAAAATAGCCACTGCTTCTGGAATAAAAGACCTGACCCCAAACAAATAAACAAAACATCACATTCTTTGTGGAATGCCAGCTAGATGTTTTTGGAATAGGTCTTATTCTTTGAGAATTATAGCATTTTGTGTTATTGGGGTAAAGCACAGTAATCCTGGATCATGGTTTTGTTTGTAGAAGAAAAAGAGAACACTGAACAAGTGACTCAAATTTATATTTGTAACCAGGTTTCAAGTGGTTAATTGGAATTAAGCATGCAGAAATTGTGCTTTTTTATATATAATTGCTTTCTAAATGGATTTTTTAAACTGTTCTCTCTTTTTCGGTACTGCCACATGGCATTTTGGATGTTAATTCCCCTACTAGGGATTGAACCCTCTGCATTGGAAGCATGAAGCATTAACCACTGGACCACTAAGGAAGCCCTTAAGTTCTGCTTTTTAGTAATATCATATTATTCATTTCCAGTGGAAAATTCATTTTGGCATGTGACCTTATGGTGAATATTTCAAAACAATGTTGTCAAAATTTTAAGTTCACTCAAGACTGTTTACTGTGTCTTTGGGGGAAAATGCCAAAGAACTAGTTGTTCTAGTATGTCTGGGTTTTTCTGAGTCTAAAATGATTTCCTTAGATTATTAGGGTTTTATTTCAAAGCTGTGCCCAGCAGATGCGGCCATCAGCTTGTCTTTCCTGATCTCACATTTCTGTTCTACAATGCTTGCCCATCTCTATCTTGATTTGATTATGCAAAATATCCAGTCCATATTTTTTATGCTATATGATATTCTCTGCTACAGATGATAATGCCAGTTTTAAAAAATATATTTCCAATCATTAAATGTAGCTAAAGGGGTTGGATGGTTCTAAAATTCACAAGATGACCCTTATGAATTACGATGCTATTTCAAACCACTTGGTAATGTACTGGAGTAAACCTGTCTCATATCAAAAGCCAAGAGCAACTAAAGTAAGCATAACTGAGAGGTGTATTGTGACAATAACACAACGTTCCAAAGAGCAAATTTTGGAATAACATGGAGAAACTGCAACTTTATCAAATTGGTTGTTGTACTTTTAAAGCTCCAAATGTATGTACGTCTTTATGGGTATTTGTGCAATAGCCATATATAATGCAATAGCTATATACATATTTGTGCAATAGCTTATATATATTATATATAATGCAAATATGAGAAGAAAGTTAAAGTCCAATCAAATAATGTAGTAATTGAGGCAGAAATACATGATATATGGAAATGGCAATGCATTTCAACAGAAATAAATGTTATAGCCAATAAGGAGACTCAGTCTCATTTACTCTTTTTTCTTCCTAAATTTAAGAGCCATAAAAAAGCAAAACCTACTCCTAGATTCTCATATACTTTGGTGAGTTACCAGAATCAAAATAGAATGTTTTAATTATATTTTCAAAACTGAGTAAAGTAAGGTGATGTGCTCTACAACAGATCAATTCTGACAATAACCATTTTTCTTTCTTGCTGAAAAATAGGGCTGCCGATTGCGTGTTTGAGAATTGATTAAAATAGCTGACCATGCTTAGCCAGATATTGGTTTGGCCGAAAAGTTGGATATTGGTTTGGCCGAAAAGTTCATTCGGCCAACCCAATACATTTGAAGGCCTGGCATATTTTGTCCCCAAGTTTTCCTGGGAAATTTGTCCAGAATGAGTTCATCTTTCCTGACAACTTTTTAAGGAATGACTTTTCTTAAAAGGAAAGATGTCCTTTGACTTCCCTAGTATGAAGGCAGAATCTATCCAGCTACTAGACAGGGGAACTTGAAGTGGAATTTTTTGCCTTGTGTTTATGGCATCCTATCAAATGTACCCCCTCAGCTAAAGGAGGAAGTCTAAGGGGGATTGTCCCAGACTTCTCAAGAAAGTCAGCATAAATGTTTAATGGTTTGTCTAAATATTCCTATAATTAAGCATCTGAGGATGTTTTAATATGAATGTAATAGATTTGTTTTCTCATGAGCTGTTATTTAAATAGTCGTTTATAATAAATATTTATAAGTGTTTATAAATAAAATATTAATTGCCTGAAATGACATTTTAATGTGGTCCTAACCATCAGTGACATGTTGCACAGCATGAGGCTGCCTCACAAAAGGTTTTGGAAGTTCTGACTCCGGATCAGGACCACTGAGGTGGCTGACGGGACAGGCAAGGGTGCGGTGGGGGGTGGGGTGCAGCAGGCAGTCTTGCACAGAAGTAAAGTTCCTCCAGATGTTACTGTTGGAAACACCAAGCCACGGTCAACTCAACTGTCTCCCTCCTTTCCTGCTACATCGACTCTACTACAAATGGGAACATCTCGAGCGTTACTAATGCTTTACATGATCAAAGATTCCATCGTTCCCTATAGGGCAGTTGTTCCAAGGCCTCCTCTCTTTTCTCTGACCCTGTGGCTGTGAGACCTTTCAGAAGGAAAAGGACAAGCCTTGACTGATAGCCAAGCTGATCACAGATTGTGTCACTAAGTGGTCCTGGCCAAGACCTAGTGGTTTGATTATGTAATAGTGATAAGGAGACAGGGAGAAAAGACTGTAAACAGTCTCTACTAAGCTTTATTCTGGATAAGAAAGGGAAAAAAAGGGTAATGATAGCCTGTTGGAATTTTTTTTTAGACTGAGTATCTGTCTATTATCCACCTGCCCAAGAGCAAATGGAACCTCGATAGGCCTTGAAACCTCCATCTGTGAACTAGGAAAATGAATGCATGCTATTTACATATTTTTAGGGACACTAATGAGAGCAACAGTTTATTTTTATTTATTCATTAATTGATGCAATTCATAAACTTCCACCATCTGCTACAAAGATTCAATTAACTAATTGTCATATCTCAGTTTGCAAGTATAATATATTATTACAGAAGTGCTACCATGGAAGGGACCGCTGGGTATGAGAGCAAGGTTGAATTTTTTTTCTTGGAGGATGCTATCACACTTTTGCCTTGCACTTACCTTCAAGCAAATTGGAATTTTGTGAATCTTCTGTGTTATGTAAAGGGAAATTTACCCAGTGGGCGAGGACAGGCCTTGGTTATTGGCTTAGCTTTGGTGTGTACCATCTGGTGCCTTGGAGGACTGTTCTAGTGTCTTTGAGCCTCAATTTCAGCATTTATAAAATGCTGAATTTTATAAAAAGTTGAATTTGATGTTGTTCCTGGTAGGAATTTTAATAGTGCCTTGAAATTATGTAGATTTTTATTATTCAAAAAGTGATTTTGGTTATGGTACTTAACTTGATTATTTAAAAAGCCATCTGAAAAGTAGGGAATGCAGGTAGGTCTTGTAAACCCCAATTTGACAATTTTTGACAGCCATGATGCTCAGAAGAATCAAGATACTTACGTGGATTCAATAGCACTGCTGGTGACAGACCAAGGATTGAAATTTGGGCTTTCCATTGTTGGGGGGCGGGGGTGGTGGCATTTTATTTAATTTCGAGTAACATTGTTTGTTCTAATTAGAGAGCATATTTCAAATGCATGTTTTCTAAGTAGGTGGTTTCCAAAAACTCTTTCAGGTCAAACCTCCTCAATTTCTGATGGATTCCATTGTCTTTTGACCATTTCTGTGGCAGAGTGCTCTGAAAGGCATTCTTGTTTCTATAGGTCTTTGGAATAAAGGTTTCTCTTCTTCACCCTAAACACGGCAGCATTCGATGTCAGAGATGCAATTCAGTTGACAATAGGGTCCGAGAACAAGATGGATGTAGAAAAGTTACAAGTATGCACCATTAATTGGACATCCATGCTGTTATAGTTGAGAAAGCTGGCATTATGAAGACTTGAAAATGTTTTTAGCTGTTACTAAACCTTATTTTTACAATTAATTTCTTTTGAGTGGAGTCCCATTATTCAATGTGTAATCTGCCAACTGTATTGTATCAAGTTTCATAAAAGAAGGCAGTAAATGCACAGATACCTGTTGCACAGTCCCCTAGAAACCAATCGTCCGTGTGGTGCTCTATGAAATTTTGTTTTGATTAGGTTGTTACATCTGGGACAGAACTGCAAATAGTGTTTGGCAGAGGAAAAATGTGGGTCTGTATAATGCTGAGATTAGAGTCTGTCCAATAATACAAGCATGTCAACTGGGACAGGTCCTTGTATTTATAGAGGAAAGGCCACTGAGTGAGGATTCATCATACAGGTTCAAGGGAGGCAGTGTCAATTACTTTGGGACCTTTTGCGATAACACTGGATGGACCACTGAGAAAGAGCCATGTTTAATCTATTTCCTACTTAAATGGACAAAGAACTAGTAAATACAATATGAAATCATCCCGTTTGGGCAGAAAGCAGAAGGGATGAAGGTGGGCAAAAATGATCACTGCAGAGCCTCTACACTTCTAAGTTTTGTGATCCTATGATGTGAGAGTCTAATTAACAGGGTGACTGCTTGATGCCTTATGCAACTCTTTCAGATAGCAAATTATATGGCTTAAACTGCCACGCAGAAGGGAAAAGTAAGAAGTGAGGGAGTAAAATGGGTTCTTGAATTACTGGTTTGAGCAAAGGCATGTTCTCAGTAGTAGATCGAACTCTGAAGTCTTATATATTTGTTATCCTATAGCAGAATGACTTCCCAATTAATTAGCTTCTTAATCAAAGATGGTGTAGTTGTGAGGGTATGAGAGAACCAGACAGAAACACCGTGTGTAAAATAATCACACACTAAAAGGGGATTCACTAAATTTGGTGCTCATACATTGTGCATTAGGCTCTTTGTAACAGGTTGGATAATCCCTCAGATTTACAGATCTAATAAGCATCATTGACAGATCCTGCGTATGACCACAGGTGGGAACAGCTGGTGGGTACTTGCCAAGAGCAACACATTTCACCAGCTGCCAGTGGAGCTTGCCAAAGAGAGGTCACCATGGAGCAGCTGGTCTTGCGGATAGGAAGCTAAAAACCTGTCACTAGTACTTCCCAATTGTCACTTGCTAACTAACGTCGAGTAGGTCTTAACAAAACAGGGAGGAACATAAGAAAGTTCTGCCATTATTCTGGGCATCTCAATGTCCAGAAAAAGTCTTTGGCCACCAAGAGGGCTGTTATTCTAACTGTGGGGATGCCCCTGCACAGTGATCACGGTCAGCATCAATCTGATTTTATTAACTGTGGCCTCTTTTACAAGGATGAACCATCCAATTACTAAAGAAACTCCAAGTACGAGAAGTTAAGAGATGTCCAAAGTGATGGTTTACCATTGTAGATGTAATTGTGGTTCTTTGAAAGAAGTTGGATTTTCGAAGTTTAAGTAATTAGCTTAAACCTCACTGTAATATGGCATAAGTGTAAGATCTATGTGTACTTCAGGAAAGCAGAAAATTACTTTATATAGCACACTCATTACACATTTTACATCTCATCCTCCTTACCAGGTCCTCCTGCTTAAGGATTTCTCTCCTAAGATTTTGTAATATAGATATTCCACCCAAACTGAGTTCATCAATGATTGCAATAAAGCACAGAACTTGCATACCCATAATTAACAAGATGTCTTGCTTTCTATTAATGACCAATACACATTATGAAGCACATTAAAAATGCATCCCTTGTTTCTATTTGACTGAGATGTTGCTTATTTTTATTTCATAGAAATTTATATAAAGCATTCCAAGCTAACCTCTTTTATGATGAATTACTTTGGTAGAACAGAATACAAGAGCAGAGAGTTGGCAATCTCTCTTTGCCAATGAAGCCATCGTATCAGAAGTTTATATAATACTGACCCTAACTACTAATAGGTTGTTTCCATTTTAAGTGTACATCTCTATTAAGATTTTTTTTTTCTGTATTCTACTTCCTCTGCTTTGATCATTGACTGAGTTTTTTATGAAACCAGACATTGCAAAAAACTTCATCGCCTGCTAGTCCTCCATATCCAGGCAAGAGTCACATAAGTTTCCTCAAACACTCCTAGGATTTGACCCTCATTATCCACACTTCCCTCCCTCCTTTTCATGATAAAATCCTTTGAGTTTCAGCTGGCTGTCATGGCCCTCTTAGAAACTACATTTCCCAGGCTTCCTTGTAACTGCATGCTTTTAAGTTCAACTAATGGGATGTGAGTGAAAGTGATTTGTACAATTTCTAGGTCATGTTGTGCAAAGAGGAAATGGCTTATATAAGTTCCATCTCTCTTCCTCCTTTTCTGTGGGCTGCAACATGGCCCTCATGTTGGCAACTGCTGGAAAATGGCAAAAATAAGGAATATGAAACCCTACTGACCTCATGGAACGAAGAAGTCTACTGGCTCCAGACTGCCCACTTACATCTGGACAGAGAAATAAACATATTGCTATCTTCCTTGAGTCACTATATTTTAGTGTCTTTATTACAACAACTTAGCTCGAAGCCTTAACTAATATATTCCTTCCTCTTTCCTGTCTCCAAATCTTTGTTCCTGTTATTCTCTCTCCCTGGAATGTCCTTAGCTATCTAGTGACCGTCTAGGGACAGATCATATAATCCTCCCTCTGACTCCCCTACATGAGTGCAGAATTTTTCTTAGCTTCATTTTATTCTTATTAAACTCCTATTACAGTGGATTCTGAAGAATTTGCTGTGTCATGTCTTCCCAATTAGGCTGTTAAGTTTCTCAGGATGAAGGGAGATGCCCTTCTACACTACACCTTGGATCTTCAATGCATATTGGTTGAAAGAATAATTATTATAGCAATAATAAAAACAGTAATAATAATGATGATCATGACAGTTTGCTATAGGCATTTTTAAGTTGTACTCTTCATAGATTTCATAGATTGCTTTTAAATAATTTTAAAGGTCAATGTGCTTCCCACTTCTGGGTATATGTTCAAAGGAATAAAATCAGTATCTCAATTTCCATGTTTGTTGCAGCATTACTCACAATGGCAAAGGTTTGAAAACAATCTAGGTATCCATCAACAGATAAATGGATAAAGAAGTCTGTCTCTCTCTCACACACACATACACACAAATACACACACACATTGGAATATTCTTTAACCTCAAAAAGAAGGAAATCATATCATTTCCAATAACATGAATTAATCTGGAAAACATTAAGCTAAGCGAAATAAACCAGACATAGAAAGACAAATACTGTATGATTTCTATTTATATATAGACTCTAAAATTCTCAAACTTATAGATGCAGAGAGTAGAATGTTGGTTACCAGGGCCTTGGCGGTAGGACAAATGTTGGTCAAAGGATAAGTTTCAGATGTGCTGGAGGTCTAATGTACAGCATGGTGACTATAGTTAAGACTGTAGGTTCACCTGAAATTTGCTAAAAGAGTAGATCTTAACTGTTTTCACTAAAAAGGATGATGCCTCTGTGAGGTGGTGGATGTTAGTTGACTTCATTGGGGTAAGCATTTCTCTCTATCAAACATTATGTTATATACCTTGAAAAAAAAAGTGAAATTGTTAGTCTCTCAGTTGTGTCTGACTCTTTGTGACCCCATGGTCTATAGCCCACCAGGCTCCTCTGTCCATGGAATTCTCCAAGCAAGAATATTGGACTGCGTAGCAATTCCCTTTTTCAGGGGATCTTTCCAACCCTTAAATATATACAATTTTTATTTGTCAGTTATATCTCAAGAGAGCTGGAGAAAAAAACTGTGTTACCATTTAGAATGCTTTAGGAAAGTTTCATAACTTTTTATGCTAATTTGTAAAATGAAGCAGTTTGGTTAGGTTATGGGCTACAGAGTGGCAGCTGCAGATGAGTTTTGTGTGTTTGTGTGTGTGTGTGTGGTTGTTTGTTTATTTGGGGATTCATGTATTCGTTCTCCATAGAGGTTGGTGATGTGTATAACTGTATGCCCTTGAATGTCATCTCAAAATATGCCAGGCTTAGTTGTCATATGTTTAGGCTTTTCTCTTGTGCATTAACTATGAATCAAGCAGGTCTTAGAGGCTTATGGCTTTACTAATCATGGTCCACATGCTGAAATGGACTTGGGATCTCAGGTACAGAGTGAAGACAGAGGGAGAGCTGTGAAGCAGTGCTTTGAAGAGATGACACCAATCTTTATAGGAAATCCGCTGTGGCTGTATGGTTGGATGGGTTCTGGCTGTCAAGTATCCAGAAATGGTAATTCTTGTCTAAGGTTTATTGATGTGTTCATTCCTTACCATTTTCCTGGGCATGACTGCCAATGCACGGGTAGATACGGCTGTGCAGAATTTGAAGGTATTTTTAAAAGCTGGAATGTGACACAGAACTTCAATTAGAGATCTAGTGCTGGGGAGCCTTAGAGATGCATTTGTTAATAAGCAGAATGATGTCAGTTACGAGATGAAACAGTAACACCAGGCATAAGAGGAATCACTAATAAGATGTTGCTTCCCACATGAATGCTGCTGTGACTGTGGAAGGGGACACATGCATTTAATGCTGATGGTGTCACTGAAGTTAGAGGTAGTTACAAGCAGTGATGTTTTGGGCTTCTAGGCTAATTCATGTTCTGGAAGAAGTTGTTAAAGGAGACTTGTGAAATTCAGGGCACACGATGAATCTGACAATCACTTGGAGAACTGAATGGACTGTGGTGAGCAGCCATGGTGATTACAATGGGGTGCTGGCCTCTCCTTCTGGAAAATAGGGTCACTTTGGTACAATGAATATCCCCTGGGATTTCTGGAATTTAGTCAGACACCGCCGAGAACAGACATCTGTCTGCTACTTATTCAAGTTCAGCTTAGCCCCATCTGTTGTCTGTTGGTATTAACAGTTTGGGCAGAGATTTCTTTGTTGGGGTGGCCTCTTCCAGCTGTTTCAGAGCTTCTCCCCTCTGGTTTTGATGTCTAAAGTGTATATAAGGCAGAACTAGAGATCATGGAGGTGATAACACTTCAAATGCATGCTCAAGTGCATGTGGGCTCAGCTTCTAATCTTGACAGAGCTGCTCCTGGCTGTGCATGGATGTGTGCTCAGTCACTCAGTCATGTCCAACTCCTTGCAACCCTATGGACTATAGCCTGTCAGGCTCCTCTGTCTGTGGGATTCTCCAGGTAAGAACGTTGGAGTGGGTTGCCATTTCCTTCTCCAGGGGATCTTCCCAACCCATGGGAAAAACCCATGTATCCTGTATCTCTTGCATCGGTAGGCAGATTCTTTACCACTGAGCCACCCGGGCAGCCCACCTCTGACTGTAGACTGACGCTTATCTTCTCAACTGAATTGGCTTCTGTGAAGTATTGATTTTAAGCATTGACTCTACATTGAATTGCCCATGTCAAAACCTAATGATATAGTAGTTCATAATAGTATTAGAGATATCAAGAATGTAAAATCAAAACCATTATGAGGTACCATTTCACGCCAGTCAGAATGGCTGCGATCCAAAAGTCTACAAGCAATAAATGCTGGAGAGGGTGTGGAGAAAAGGGAATGCTCTTACACTGTTGGTGGGAATGCAAACTAGTACAGCCACTATGGAGAACAGTGTGGAGATTCCTTAAAAAACTGGAAATAGAACTGCCTTATGACCCAGCAATCCCACTGCTGGGCATACACACTGAGGAAACCAGAAGGGAAAGAGACATGTGTACCCCAATGTTCATCGCAGCACTGTTTATAATAGCCAGGACATGGAAGCAACCTAGATGTCCATCAGCAGATGAATGGATAAGAAAGCAGTGGTACATATACACAATGGAGTATTACTCAGCCATTAAAAAGAATACATTTGAATCAGTTCTAATGAGGTGGATGAAACTGGAGCCTATTATACGGAGTGAAGTAAGCCAGAAAGAAAAACACCAATACAGTATACTAATGCATATATATGGAATTTAGAAAGATGGTAACAATAACCCGGTGCACGAGACAGCAAAAGAGACACTGATGTATAGAACAGTCTTATGGACTCTGTGGGAGAGGGAGAGGGTGGGAAGATTTGGGAGAATGGCATTGAAACATGTAAAATATCATGTATGAAATGAGTTGCCAGTCCAGGTTCGATGCACGATACTGGATGCTTGGGGCTAGTGCACTGGGATGACCCAGAGGGATGGTATGGGGAGGGAGGAGGGAGGAGGGTTCAGGATGGGGAACACATGTATACCTGTGGTGGATTCATTTTGATATTTGGCAAAACTAATACAATTATGTAAAGTTTAAAAATAAAATAAAATTTAAGAATGTAAAATCGACTTGGAGAAGATTTGGGTAGACCTAACCTTCGAGGATGAAAATGTCCCCTCCACAGCCCCAGATTGGACTTATCTCTGAGAAGACTGTAATTGGTGCAGAGAAACGGTAAGCCTGATGGGCTGCAAGCATCCCTAGGTGGCTTTAATCATGCACAGGGATTCCCACTCCATGTCCCTGGGCTCCTTGCCTGACTGTGGAGATGCAATGGCTGTACAGCACAACCCAAACCCCCTCCACCAGCCAAGGATTCAAACTTATTTTTTTGTTTGACCTATTCCATCTAGGGCTTTCTGAATGATGGATGAGGACAAAACCCGAGCTGTTGAGTAGCTTAGGAAATCACAAAGTGGGATGCTTCAGATTAGAGATCATCTTTGACTATGTTTATTAGCATAGGAAGCCAACAGGAATTTTCTGGCACAAAAAACAAATTCTCATGGCCCAAGACACATCTAGAATACAGGCTTCCATCTGTCTTCACTGTTAAAAAAAATCATAATGAGCTTGTATTTAGCCTGAGTCTTGAGCTTCGTGGAAAAAGAAGCTCTGCGAAGTTTGTCCAGGAGCCTGTGATTCATTGGGAGCTAGAAGTTATCCTGAATAGTGAGTACACTGGGGCCAAGGGACAGCTTCCTGTTCTAAAGGAAGGGTGCACAGGCCCCCGCAATAGAGCTGGAGGGCCTAAAGAGGTCTTGGAAAATGTTTCCTCAAGCCAAAAGGCCTTGGCTTTGGACTCAGACAGCCACTTTCCTGCTTGGCAAAAAAAGGAGAACCCCCAGAAATCAGGCCTGTGGTTATCTGGAAAAGAATTGCTAACTTTTTCCATCCATCAGGCAGTATGTGCTTGGTATGTGTATCAGTCTATGTGCTCTGTATGCATTATTTCATAAAATTCTCACCCATTTATGAAGTGGGTGCTATCATTACTATTGTTATTTAAACTCCACTTTATAGACAAGAAAACTGAAGTACAGGGCATTTAAAAAAACTGTCTAGGAGCATACAGATAGTGAGAAACAGAGATAGAATTTAAATGCAAGAAGTTTATGTGGAATCTAAAAGATACAACAAACTAGTGAATATAAGAAAAAAGAAGCAGACTCACAGATACAAGAGAAAACCAGTAGTTGGGAGGGAAGAAGGAGCATTATAGGGGTAAGGGATTAAAAGGTAAAAACCATTAGGTATAAATTAAACTACAAGGATATATTATACAATACAGGAAATACAGCAAATATTTTATAACTATAAATAGAGTATAATCTTGAAAATTGTGAATCACTGTATTATATACCTATAACTTATATAATATTGTAGAGCAACTGTACTTCAGTTTTTAAAAATGCAAGAAGTTTGACGCCAAAGTGCATGCGTGCTTAGTCACTCGGTGGTGTTCACCTTTGTAACCCCATGGCCTGTAGCCTGCCAGGCTCCTCTGTCCGTGGAATTTTCCAGGCAAGAATACTGGAATGGGTTGCCATTTCCTTTTCCAGGGGATGGTCTCAACCCAGGAATCAAACAAGTGTTTCCTATGTTTCCTGTATTGAAGGCAGATTCTTTACCTGCTGAGCCAATAAGGAAGCCTCACTGAAGCTGCCTGGCCCCATTTTCCTTCTCTGGCATCTAGATGAAGTTTGTTGGAGATATGCTAGGAGGTAAGTCAGGTTCCAAGATGTGCTTCAAGGATGATATCCGATTTTATAATTTCCTAGGACCTTGATGATCTGGTATTGGTGGTGGTGAAGGAATGGCATGAAGGCACAGACCCTCTGTGGGGTTCCTGTGAATCACTTTTTATAACTATTCTCTTGGTCTATTTTCTGACTTTCTCCTAAATTGCCTTCTATCTCATTTCTTGGATGCGATGAACTAGGTTAAACCAATAGGAACGTCACCTTCCTAACTCGATCCACTCTCCCCTCCCCACCCACACCCATGTCTATGTGACCCCTGCCATCAGAATCAGATGCGATCAGCCTATTCCTTAAGATGCATCATCCATGGATTGAGAGCCTTTATATTTCACTCTCCTTGACTTGGCACACCACACCCTCCATGATAAGAGTCCACTGACCAGTCTAGTGGTTCCCCTCTTCCTCGCTCACTCCACACTCACTTTCATCCCTGTATTCCAATCGGATTGAAGTTCGTCAGCATAGCATGGCGTCCACACCTCATGAAGCACCATGTGACTCTCCCCCATGCAGTTTGCGTACACACTTCCCCTACTCCCACCCCCAACATCTTTTATGAAGCTATTACTTATGTTTTAATATCAAATCAAAAATGATCTCATCTCTTGCTTTAAAGCCTTCAGGCCTGACCGGTGCATCTGGCCATCTCCCAGGCAGCACCTTATGAAGAAGACAAGCTTTGGGATTAGACCAAGAGGTTCCATACCCTCATCAGGAAATAGCATACACATTATGAACTTGACCAAAAAAAGATTATCTAAGTCTCAATGTCCTCATCCATAGGATGGGTCTACTAATACTTTTCAAATCGAGTTGTTAGGAAGGGCAAATGTTGTAGAATGTAAAAAGCACTTGGCTCAGTGCCAAGCACAGTGCTTACTCTGTGAAGAGAAGGGATGCTTGTTATCAGTCTTCTAGTTATCATCCTACTCGTCTCACTGTTGGGTAGCTGCTGACCCATGTGGATGTCTTTTTTCTAGATGTACACTTCTTGAGGATACTGTCTGCGTAATTGGTTTTATGTCCCAGCACCTGGCACACTGCCTGCCATGTAACAGGTGCTCAATAAACACTTATTGGATGAATTATAACTCAATTATCTGCCATCTGCTTTGTCCAGACCCACATATTAGCAGGATCTAGTCTAGTGCTCCCCTATTCCATCCTTCCATCTGCCTTTATGTTTGGAGAAAGAGGAATTTGGCTTGCCTCTCCTCCTAGAATCACTTCACACTGGTCCCGCCACTCTGTTCTCACTGCCTCCCAATGTTCCTAGCCAGGATACCTTGGGTTTCAGAGACTCTGACTGCTAGGTACCCTCCTGGAAATGTAGGATTACTGATTTCCCTCAGAGTGATGATGCTGGCCTCCTGCTGACCCCAAAGCAGATATGATGTGTGGAGACTGCAGTTCTCTTTCCTGTCCCATTCTGGTAGTGAGCACTTCATACACACTAACACCCTGACAATGTCACTAACACAGACCATTGTAAGAAACACGTAGTCAATAAAGGTATGAGAGTAACAAAGGGAGCTTGTTTTGTGGCACATGGGACAACAGTAGATATTATCATTCCTGAAGTTGATGGACTCCTTTCTCAAGGATGGGTGTTTCTTTTAGCGATCAGCGGACTGACACTCTGCAAAGTGGAGGTTGCTCACCTTCCTATATAAGTATCCATACTTCTCCAAGGCCAAAGTGCTCCACCCTGCTTCTCCTGTGCTCTTTAGAGAGAATTCTCCAATTCCCACTCATGAATAGTCCTTCCTAACTAAAAGGACCATCAATATGCTATTCTAACTTCAAGAGCAGTCTCTGCTCAAAATCCTACCTTTAGTAACTCAAAGAATTGGTAGAAGGTTTGGAATTACATGTTTTCTTTAAAGACTTTGAATATCTTAGAACAAACGTTAAACAATCTCTCTAAATGGAAAGGACATAAAACATGCATTTTATCTTTGTGTAGAGCCAACTCCAGGATCAAAGTATCCTTTTCTCTTCCCTCCCTTCCCCTCCCTTCCTCTCCCTTCCCTTTCTCTTCCTTTTTTTCCCCCTTTCCTTCCTCATGTCTCCTAAGCCATAGCATCTACAAGAAGCAGGGCATAGATGAAGATATGAAAATGGATCCACTTCAACTGGCCCCTTCTTCTCATCAGTGTATGTGGGTAGGTTCTATGGCCTAAGTTTTCCAGGAAGCCCCAGGTAGACAATACTGCTGACTTCAGAAAATAATAATTTCCTTTTCTTTGGATCTTCCCTGCTCACCTGCCATCCTTGGCTCTTTGACTCCTCTGAGAGTTCTTTACTTTTCTGCTTTACCTTTTTTTTTTTTTCCAGAGTCTGTTCTTCTCCCAGGTTTCAGCCATTCCATTTCATTTGGGTTGTGGGAGACAATTCAGATCCTATAGCCAGAGCATTCCCAAGACAATCAGACACCTCATCCTAAAAAATGATTTTCTGCTAGAAGACCATCCGAATGATCAAGATGGTCTTTCAACTGAGGGCTGGTCAAACTGCCTCTTCTGCTACCCTAGTGTGGTATATGTCTTGCCCTGGAGGTGAGGCAGTACCAATCAGGAATAAATCAATCTTTGATATCCTCAACTAGAAAGCCAAAGCTTGTCTTTTGCCTCTTTCCTCCTGATGGACCTCCCTTGATAGACCTGGGTCAGGTCAAGGGTCTGGACCGTGCTCCAGGCAAAATACCCAATGAGATACTAAAGCTTTGAGAGAGGATGGATTAGGAAATGGCAGCACACTCCAGTATTCTTGCCTGGAAGATTCCATGGACAGAAGAGCCTGGTGAGCTACAGTCCATGGGGTTGCAAAGAATCAGACATGACTGGGCAGCTAAGCATACATGCATGGACACATGAAAGGCAAACCTCATTGTTCCTGCTGCTACCGTTCTTAGGACTTTTGTTGCAAGAAGGTGATAATATGATCCAAACCTAGAGATCAGCTGGAAGGAATTTATTTCTGGCTAACGTACAATTTAACATGTTACAAAAAGTATGGATAATAATACAAGGAATTTCTTCTCTGAAAAGTGATTTTTAAGAGTCCAAGACTTTCAAAACCTGATCATGAGCTGGAGAGGGGAGCATGGCTGAGCTGAATGTTGAGAGAGGCATCTAGTGCGGAAGCAATGCTCTGGAGGGCTGCTCTCTGAATGGTAGATTAAGTACAGTGCAAACTCAGTAATCGGAACATCCTTTATTTGAACTGTCCCATTATTCAAATGACTCCCCGAAGCCAATTTCCTTTACCTTGTATGCTCTGACGTGCTGAAATTGAAAATTTCTCTCATTCTTCCTTTTTAAAAAATATCTGCAAACTGTATTAGTCAAACTGAACACTTTTGAGCTCTGATTTGTTCAGATAATCAGGCTCTCCATATAGTCTGGAGTCTATCACCTGATGGTAGCCTTGCTTGTAGGCTCCCCATCAGATGGAAGGGGCTTCCCTGGTGGCTCAGAGGTAAAGAATATGCCTGCCAATGCAGGGGATGCAGGTTTGATCCCTGGGTCGGGAAGATCCTCTGGAGAAGGAAATGGCAACCCACTCCAGTATTCTTGCCTGGGAACCCACAGACAGAGGAGTCTGGTGGGCTATAGTCCGTGGAGTTGCAAAGAGTCAGACACGATTTAATGACTAAACAGCACTAATCAGATGGAAAATAGGAAAAGGGACATGGCCAGCAAGCAGGACTGCACGAAGAGAATGTGTTTCCATCCCTACAGTCTTGTGCATGATTACAGTCGGTCAATAAGTCCTCTACTTACCGAACTTACCCATACGATTGACAGGATGTAAAGGAATAGCACCTAGCAGTAGTGTTCGTGTGCATTTAAACCCTAACTGTCCCACCTACTCTGCGACCTTAAGCCAGTTATTTAATCTCCTTGAGCTTCAAA
Source organism: Bison bison bison (assembly GCF_000754665.1). Lineage (NCBI taxonomy): Eukaryota > Metazoa > Chordata > Mammalia > Artiodactyla > Bovidae > Bison > Bison bison. The sequence continues at coordinate 12,830,388 of NW_011495048.1, forward strand.
TTCCCCAATTGTAAATTTTTTTTAAAAAGTGATAACCTCATCCATGTCATTGAAGCTGACAATAAATGAAATATAGTGGATGCTTGAGTAACACAGATGGAATACAAGGGTCCATTTATTTGTGAATCTTTTTCAATAGTAAATACCATAGTGCTACATGATCTGCAATTGTTGATTCCATAGATGTAGAGGAAACTTAGGTGCCAAGGAACCAGGCATATACAGAGGGCCCAGTGTAAGTTATATGCGAATTTTCAACCACACGAAGTGTTGGCACCCCTAACCCCGTCACTGCTCAAGGGTTAACTCTATATGTACTTAACAAGGACTGGAGACCTAGTAAGAGCTTCATAAATGAGCTATTATTACTGAATTCCAAGAAGAATTCAAATAAGTATAAGATCTTGGCACTTCAATTAGAGAGTTTGAAAGCTATTTGGAAAGTCACCGAACAGCACAACCAAGCAACTAAATACAAACACATACACACATGCACATTCACAAAACAGATCACAGAAACGTGGTCCACGTATAATGAAGCCAAATAGCCCAGGTTCAAACCCTGTTTTTGGCACTTTTGAGTTGTATGAACGTGTAAAAGTCACTTAACATCTCAATATGTCAGTGCTCTCATATGCTATAATAATATCTACATCATAGAGTTTGGGGGGTGATTAAGTAAGGTAACATGTATGCAATGTGCTTGGAACAGTGCCTGGCATGTAAAGAGTGTCAGCAATATAATATGGCCTTAATGCTAGTAGTTCGGAAAGGACACATATATGGGAAACAGGGGCCAAAAAAGAGGTACCGGGTTCTCAGAAATAGAACATGATCTGGAGGGTGAATCGCACACAAGTGGGAAGGAAAAAGAACATTCTATAATTGGAAAGGCATGAGCTTTCTTTGGCCGATATCTAATATACTCTCACCTTTATTACTGTCCCTGGAAAGGGACTTTTCCCCTCAACAAAAGCCAGTGCTACGGCAATGCTGTTTCCCAACTAAGCTCTCCAGTAAATGGTGCTTTCACCTCATTTGTAAGCAAACTGAGCAGTCCAGGGATGTCCTTACGTTTGTAATGTAGCTTAATGTTAGTCTATCAATCGTGTCCAACTCTTTGTGATCCCATGGATTATAGACCTCCAGGCTCCTCTGTCCATGGAATTTTCCAGGCAAGAATACTGGAGTGGGTAGCCATCCCCTTCTACAGGGGATCTTTGTGACCCAGGGATCGAGCCCAGGTCTCCAGCATTGCAGGCAGATTCTTTACTGTTGAGCCAGCAGGGAAGCCCCCATTTGTAACTTTGGAGAGTGTAAACTACTCTCTTCTGAAAATGTTCTCCCTATTAAGTCCTGAGGGCTTATTTTCTCCTGCTTCACCTGTGACAGCTTCTGCTAGGTCTCCTTCCCTAGCTCCTTAGACTGAGTCTGCCACTTGGCTGTTAGTGGCCCCTGTGGCTCTGCCTTTCTCCCTTAGCTCCATGTGTTCATTTTCTATGCATAAATGCATCCATCCTCATGACTCTACTGCCACCAAATGTAGAAATCTTTTACACTAATGCCTTCAGATTTAGCATCACTCTGCACTTCCAAACTCATCTGATTATCCTGAAGGCAGTAAAACAATAGTCGAAGCTGAAATTATTATGGAAAACATCCATCTCTTCTTCCTTCCACCTGTTCAATAATGCTCTTCTTTTCCTTCTTAGTATCAGTAACATCATCACTTTCCACCTGTCTCTACTAGAATTCTGACATCTCCGTTCCCACACCCATGTATTCAATCACTGAGTCCCTCAACCTCAGAAACTTTCCCCAAGCTCATTTTCTCTTTTTCCATGTTTCTGCCACTGCATTGGCAGCTCTCTCCTCGACTTAGAAACTATGCTTTCCATAAGTCTCTCCCCACTTTCTGCCCTTCTTCATACAGTTGCTGGTGTCGGCTTCTTGGAAAGCAAATCTGCAATTGTCACTCTTTTGTTCCAACACTTATCTTGGCTCCCTATTGCTGGGGGATTAAGTCCAGATACCTCTGGTCTGTCCTTTGTTCACTCTATTGTCTCAGGCCAACTATAATAGAAGCTGGTACTGGGATCTTTGCTTTAATAGAACTCTATACTTTTCAACTTCTTGTTCCAAACAATGTCATAAATCATAAATGATCATAGCACAGGACATAAAGAGACAAATGACCTTGTTTATTTTGTGAAAAGCATAGGCTGTAAGGTACCCAAAGTATAATGTGGTTTATCTGAATTGACTCCTTATGTGTTGGTGTTTGGGCTTCCCTGGTGGTTCAGCATTAAAGAATCCGCCTGCCAGTGCAGGAGCCACAGGAGACATGAGTTCGATCCCTGGGTCTGGAAGATCCCCTGGAGGAGGAAATGGCAACCCATTCCAGTATTCTTGCTGGATAATCCCATGGACAGAGGAACCTGGCAGTCCATAGTGTTGCAAAAAGCTGGACACAACTGAAGCAATTGAGTATGTGAGCACGTTCCTAAATGAATAGTCCAAGAGGAGAAAGAGGATGTAGTTAGAACAGTTGAGGTTGCAGAACTTTGTCTCCAACTCTGGCCTCTGTTCTCATCTGCTTTGTTTCAGTCTCAGACAGGTTTTCTCTGTGTGGCTCCAAGATGGCCCCTATAGTCCTGAGCCTGTATCATTCATGTAGCTCATGATCCTATAGACATAAAGAGAATCTTCCTGATTGGCTAAGCCTGGGTCACAAATCTGACAAATTGAGTTGAAGTTCTAGGTCTGCTCCTACTCAAACCAAGTGGATTGAGAGCATTTCTTTTCTTTTTTGGAGTGGGTACAGAAGCTGGGGAGAGGGAGAATATGATTTCCCAGTGAAACAGAAAAATTCTATATGCCCACTATACTTTTCAACACACATATTTTTCTTCATCCATTATGCTGAAATGCCTACAGGAAATCTTTCAGATATTCAGGCACCGAGAATAGGGCTCATAGAAATGAGAAAGATTAAAGACAAAGATTCCTGACCTAGTGAACAAAGGTGGCAGAAAGTTTTCCCAAAATGGCATTCTGGTAACAACCGCAACAAAAGGACCACTACAGCTTTGAACCTGAATTTGACTTTCTTCAGTGTGTCTAAATCTCTGGGATCATGACCCAGAATGTTCCCACAGATTTAGTAATAATGGGCCCAGATTTCTTAAAGCAGTTATGATTGAAAGTATTCTGTTCTGAGGCCACTCCTAAGTTCACTAGCATATGTCAGATCATAGGTAACAACTGGTGGTTCAGAAAGTAAGAGCTCTACAGAAAAGGATTTCCCTTTGGGGTTTTCATTTAGCTCAAGTCTTCAGAGATTCTAGAAACTCCAGAGAAGCCACTGCCCACCTCTGTGGGAGTTAGAGAGCAGAAGTAAGGCAGAGATTGTCTGCTATGTAAATTGATGAAAGCAGGAGTGAATCTCTCATAGACAAATAGTCAGATCGAATGATGTTAAAGTGAGAGGGAACAAGGGAGGAGGAATGATATTTGTAAAGAGAAAAGCATCGAAGGGCCCTTTTGCCTGATAACATAAATACCCTGAAGAATAGAAAACTGTGGGTGGATGTAGGGCCTGGTTATAGTGAATCCTACATCAGGCATTTGTAGGTGATATAAAACTCTGATGCGCTGTAAAATTTATATCACTCCCCCAAATGATCTACTGGTAGAACATATAAATTTTGCAGAAACTGTTAAAGCTGTCATAAAACCTCATTGCTACAGATATAGTAGGTGTTTCAGAAATACACACCAAAGCAGAGATTTGTAATCATTTCAGTGCAGTTCATAAAAAAAAGCACATTGTGTTTCAACATCTGAGAAACCACAAAGATTCCCTTCTTCCTAAGCCTTGTTTTATCTTATTTTGCATACTTAAAAAAGAGACTAGCAGAGACAAATAAACAGTCTAAATATTTAAATGCAGGCTTTTCCTTATATGCCTGCGTTGTTAGATTGGTGAGAGCCAATGATAATTTCTTTCCCAAGTTCACATGGAGTTGTTGACTCCGTTTAATAATAGTAGATCTTGTTCAGGCTGAACAAACTGGTCCCTGTGGGGGGAATGGCAGCAATAAATCAATGCCCCAGATGTAATCTTGGTGTATAGAAAGCAGAGAGAGATTTGGGTGCATAATGGTGCTGGTTTGTCTATTGTCATTCAGACACAGGCTACATCAGAAAGGGGCTTGTGGGAACCTGATAAGAGTTGGTCAAAAGTGGGTCATAAATCACAGAGAGGCAGGATTCTGCTGATTTCACACACACACACTTTCTGGAGTGAAAAAAAGGGGTAGATCTGCAATTTACTGCTTATCACATCTGCGAGTAGTTTCTTAATACAAAAGCCTGACCTTCAATGAATAAACGCCCTGGTTGACTACCTGCTTCTGTCAAGAAAATATGGTACCCCAGTCACTGAAAGCTGGAAGCCCTCTGATGACCTATTTAACAAGCCTGTCTTTGATGGTGAGCCATGCAGGAGTGAGTTTCATTGACAAGCATCTCCTCCTTGAACAAGGAGGGGATGGTACTTACTGAAAGAAACCTGGTATTTAACTCTAGGGGAACAAATGGACCCCACAGATCATATGGACCCCACACTTGTTCAGTGCTTGTTAACTTTCTGCAGATCACTGGACCGCAACCTCCTCTCAAAGGATAGGGGAGTGAGGAGGAAGAGTCAAGGGGAAGAGAAGGGTGAGGAACCAAGGAAGTTGCCGCAGCCCAGGGAAGGCAGGACAACCTTCCCAGGCAAAGAAAGAGTCACTTGGAGAAGAGAAGCAAAAATTAGTGCAAGCTTGCAGTCCACCATGCTTTACCTAAGAGTTGCGATATTTCTGTCTCATATTTCTGCCAGGGAAAGGGTTGAAAGCATTAACCTTTTTTTTTTTTTTTTTACTGAAGCATTTTGAAAATTAATTTATATGTGATCCTAGTCTCAATAGAGGATGATTCATCTCTAGTTAAAAGTGCATCGGAAAACAATATATCTTTGCAATTTTAAGATATGTAAAGCAAGTCAGTATTCAAAAAGTCTTCACATTCTCTCCTAGCTCCCTGAAAGAGTGAATCTCCATTTTCCTTAAAATACTCTTCCCTGAATTAAATATGTTCTGCATGGATCCAAGTTTTACTAGAAGTCTAAAAAATGTTTAAAAATTGTTTGTTAGCTAAAAGAAGGTACCAGAGAAAGTCATTTCAAGCTTGGATTTGTAATTTCAAACCTAGTTTATAAAATATATCAATTGTTTTATACTTGTGCAAATGAAAAAAAAAAAACCTTCTTTCTTTCAACAAATATTAGTTATTTAGCTATTGTGTAGCAGATACTCTCATAGATGCTAACTATTAGCAATGAACTAGATAACAGAAATCCCTGCCTTGGTGAAGCCTACACTTTAAATGGGAGAATATAAATAACAACTAAGTAACTACAATATATAGTCTGTCAAGGCAATAGATGCTATAAAGTAAAGAATCAGGGCAGTGTCTAGAGAATTCTGGGGTGAGTGTGGGTGATGGGAAGGGTATATATATATTATTTAAATTTGAAATACTTCCCAGTGGCCAATAGTTTAAAATTTCTCCATCATACCTTTCAGCCATGATAACAACTAGAATTGGAACTGATCCATTTGAATTTCATCTCCTTGATGTGCTCTTTTCTACCTGTGAGTGGACAGAGCTACAGAATGGCCAACAGGCCAGGAAAACCAAGACAGTATTGGCTGATCAAGTCAGCTTGTTTTACTACCTGTTACAGCACCTCTTAAAGAGAAAATTGATGTGGGTATAGATGAAAATAAGTTGCTTCAGTTGTGTCCGACTCTGTGCGACCCCATAGACGGCAGCCCACCAGGCTCCTCTGTCCCTGGGATTCTCCAGGCAAGAACACTGGAGTGGGTTGCCATTTCCTTCTCCAATGCATGAAAGTGAAAAGTGAAAGTGAAGTCACTCAGTCGTGTTCAACTCTTAGCGACCTCGTGGACTGCAGCCCACCAGGCTCCTCCGTCCACGGGATTTTCCAGGCAAGAGTACTGGACTGGGGTGCCATTGCCTTCTCCCACACATCAGTTACTAGGTCTCAAAGGATACAGGACACGCCTATTCCATTTTCTGTACAATAGTTCTTTTTTCTGTCTCTTAGCATCTTGGCAAAAGTAACAAGATTTAGGTCCTATCCTTAATTCTATCAATCTGGGCTTTGTTACTGTCTTCCTCTATTTGAGGAAATATTAGATAATGTTTCTCGGTGTAGAGTATTTTGAAAGCTTATGAAAGACTACTTGGCAGGTTCTTGATGACCACATATATTTTTCACTCAATTCTCTGGAAGAAATTGTAACAGGTGGTAACAATTGTGATGCTTTGGCTGAAGTAACAAAAACCAGCTCCCAGTGGCTTATACAACAAGGACTCTCTAGGACTCACAGAACTGGGGGTCCACAAATTGGTGGAGTGTCAAATGTCATGCCTACCACATTCATTTCCCTTCACTCTTTCAGCTCTACTCTGCTCCTTGTGCTGGTCATTTTGTCTTGTGGCTTCAAGATAACTGTGGTCATAAAGGGTTTAGATGGGGAAAAGGAGTGGAGTGGGGAGGAGAGACAGAGAAAGAGAGAGTGGAGGAGGGCATGGGTTTCCCTCAAGGGCCCAGAATTTTCTCCCTCAAAACTTCTGGAAGACCATTTTATCTGTTTTACTGGCCACCATTGCCTTAATTCAGCCAATCTCTAAGTCAACTGCAAGCAAAACCATTGCATAATTGACTTCAACTCAATAGAGCCTATCTCTAAATGGCAGGGACCTGCATCTTATGTAGGCATCTCGGACCAAAACATTATGATTTCCTGTAAAGGATACCCAGTTATATAATCTATTCATTCATTAATTTAATTAATTCATTTATTTAAAGTATATATCAAGCACCTACACTTTTCCAGTTCTCAGAACAAAGGATTTATCAGTTGAAAAATTATCAGTGGAAAATCAATATGTTCCTGTCTTCATGGAGCTTAAACCCCACTGGGGGAGATGATATACAGAAAACAAATAAGCCAATCAAATGATAGAGTTTGGTGAAATCTGCGTGCTTCTTTTTAGTTGTGTCTGACTCTCTGTGACTCGGTGGACTGTAGTCCTCCATGCTCTCTCTGTCTGTGTAATTTTCCAAAAAAGAATACTGGAGTGGGTTGCCATTTCTTACTGCATTTGTGAAACCTAGTGATCTTAAGAGTGTAACTCAGTTCACAAGAACTGACAATCAGTGGAAGATTCACGAATGTCTTTCTAAACCAGAGGTGAGCTGAATACCTCTTATCCTACAGACCTAGCTGATATATAAGATGCTCCAACAGATACAGAACATAGTACAGAATCATGTTCAAATATCCACACTTCTGGTTTCTTAATTCTACTTATTCAGATCTTGTTGGCCCTCACCTACACTTGAGGTTTGGAGTCATTATTTCTTGCCTCTTTTGAGTCTTTCTTTACAATTTGCTGCTTTTTAAGTCCTTCCTTGTCTGTGAATACTTCTCACCCACTGCTGGATGACTTGGATGATTTAGCCATATTCTTATTCTTCCAGGACTGGTGTTAGGACCATAGGAGATGCTCTGCTCCTTCATTTGATATACAGTGTTTGTAGTTCATAGCATAATTATCTCATAGATTGGAAAGCTGAGATCCTATGGATCAAACAATTTGTTCAGTGTTACACAGATAGAAGGTACCAGGGACATGATTCAGGATCCATGCTCAAGGTTCTCTTGAGCAAATCTAATGTGAAATTCAACCTCTGTAAATGATTCTTATCATGTTAAGTGTGTCCCTCTTAAGACTGTAGAAACCATGTTATATACACATCTCTTATTTCTTCTTCACACTTCTAGTACCTAACACTGTCCTGAGAGTATAGTAAAATCTGCTAATTGATAAATGACTGAGGTCAGAGTGCCTCTTTTTTTATGTAAAAACAACATAATGTCAACCTAGGAATACTATTTTTCAAACAGAAAAGTAAACAGTTATTTTTAATCAGGCGACAGTTAAGATATTAAATAATAAATGAATTTACTCTGGTGGCTATGCAGATAGGTATTAATGTGGTATCAAAGCATTTCCATCAGTTATGTGGGCACACATTGGTTCTAAACGTGACATTGTAGAAGCATTGAGGCCTTTAAAAATAGTGATTAGGGAACAACATGGATCATCATTTTAGAATTACCCTTCTTCATGTTTTAAAGTACAACTGTTACCAACAATCATAACAACTCACGTTTATGGTCAGAAAGCGATCGTACTGAGCAGTTGCTGCACTGCCTGATGCTCACGTGGGATCCAGAGACCATCAATCTGCCTCTGCCATTCAAATAATGCACACCCACTGCAAATGCTGCTTGGAATTTATGCCATTCATGAATAGTCACTCATTCGGATGACCAACACCTCGCTCAACCAAAATTAAAAAACAAAACATTTCATATACTTCAGTATGATTTAGTACATATAAACATGATGATCATAAATCAAGAGAATTTCCCCAACAGGAAAAGCATAAATTTCCCAGATCCATTTTAGAAATCTAAACAATTCATGCTCTCGCCCTCAACTGTCATGGGATCATGAAGTTGTGGTTCATGGGAACCTGGAAAAGTGTGTGCAACCATCCCTCTCCCCTTTGCAAGGCCTCCTCTCAACAAGTCCAGAAACAGGAAAGAAATGTTAGAGACCTGCAGAATGGCTTTTAACAATGTTCCAATTTTTAAATTATAAAATTTAATTATATGTTACACATATGTTATTTTTTGCTTAATGGTGGTGTCATTTTTTTAAAATTTTATCAGAATATAGTAGTTTTACAATATCTTAGTTTCTATTGTACAGCAAAGTGAATTAACTATACATGTACACATATCCCCTCTTTTTTTTGAATTTCCTTCCCAGTTAGGTTACCACAGAGCACTGAATTGAGTTCCCTGTGCTATTCAGCAGGTTCTTGTTAGTTACCTATTTTATACATAGTATCAAGGGAAACCATTCAATATCACAGTAATCCAAGTCTATGCCCCAACCAGTAATGCTGAAGAAGCTGAAGTTGAACGGTTCTATGAAGACCTACAAGATCTTTTAGAACTAACACCCAAAAAAGATGTCCTTTTCATTATAGGGGACTAGAATGCAAAAGTAGGAAGTCAAGAAACACTTGGAGTAACAGGCAAATTTGGCCTTGGAATATGGAATGAAGCAGGGCAAAGACTAATA
>NW_011495048.1:12839784-12841595 GCF_000754665.1 Bison bison bison
ACCATTATATCTACTACTGCGGGCAGGAATCCCTCAGAAGAAATGGAGTAGCCATCATGGTCAACAAAAGAGTCCGAAAGGCAGTACTTGGATGCAATCTCAAAAATGACAGAATGATCTCTGTTCATTTCCAAGGCGAACCATTCAATATCACAGTAATCCAAGTCTATGCTCCAACCAGTAATGCTGAAGAAGCTGAAGTTGAACGGTTCTATGAAGACCTACAAGATCTTTTAGAACTAACACCCAAAAAAGATGTCCTTTTCATTATAGGGGACTAGAATGCAAAAGTAGGAAGTCAAGAAACACTTGGAGTAACAGGCAAATTTGGCCTTGGAATATGGAATGAAGCAGGGCAAAGACTAATAGAGTTTTGCCAATGCACTGGTCACCAATGCACCAAAATGCACTGGTCATAGCAAACACCCTCTTCCAACAACACAAGAGAAGACTCTATACATGGACATCACCAGATGGTCAACACCAAAATCAGATTGATTATATTCTTTGCAGTCAAGGATGGAGAAACTCTATATAGTCAGCAAAAACAAGACCAAGAGCTGACTGTGGCTCAGACCATGAACTCCTTATTGCCAAATTCAGACTTAAATTGAAGAAAGTAGGGAAAACCACTAGACCATTCAGGTATGACCTAAATCAAATCCCTTATGATTACACAGTGGGAGTGAGAAATAGATTTAAGGGCCTAGATCTGATAGATAGAGTGCCTGATTAACTATGGAATGAGGTTCGTGACATTGTACAGGAGACAGGGATCAAGACCATTCCCATAGAAAAGAAATGCAAAAAAGAAAAATGGCTGTCTGGGGAGGCCTTACAAATAGCTGTGAAAAGAAGAGAAGCGAAAAACAAAGGAGAAAAGGAAAGATATAAACATCTGAATGCAGAGTTCCAAAGAATAGCAAGAAGAGACAAGAACGCCTTCTTCAGCGATCAATGCAAAGAAACAGAGGAAAACAACGGAATGGGAAAGACTAGGGATCTCTTCAAGAAAATCAGAGATACCAAAGGAATATTTCATGCAAAGATGAGCTCGATAAAGGACAGAAATGGTATGGACCTAACAGAAGCAGAAGATATTAAGAAGAGGTGGCAAGAATACACAGAAGAACTGTACAAAAAAGATCTTCACGACCCAGATAAACATGATGGTGTGATCACTGACCTAGAGCCAGACATCCTGGAATGTGAAGTCAAGTGGGCCTTAGAAAGCATCACTACGAACAAAGCTAGTGGAGGTGATGGAATTCAAGTTGAGCTATTCCAAATCCTGAAAGATGATACTGTGAAAGTGCTGCACTCAATATGCCAGCAAATTTGGAAAACTCAGCAGTGGCCACAGGACTGGAAAAGGTCAGTTTGCATTCCAATCCCAAAGAAAGGCAATGCCAAAGAATGCTCAAACTACCGCACAATTGCACTCATCTCACACACTAGTAAAGTCATGCTTAAAATTCTCCAAGCCAGGCTTCAGCAATATGTGAACCATGAACTTCTGATGTTCAAGCTGGTTTTAGAAAAGGCAGAGGAACCAGAGATCAAATTGCCAACATCCGCTGGATCATCAAAAAAGCAAGAGAGTTCCAGAAAAACATCTATTTCTGCTTTATTGACTATGCCAAAGCCTTTGACTGTGTGGATCACAATCAACTGTGGAAAATTCTGAAAGAGATGGGAATACCAGATCACCTGATCTGCCTCTTGAGAAATTTGTATGCAGGTCAGGAAGCAACATTTAGAACTGGACATGGAACAACAGACTGGTTCCAAATAGGAAAAGGAGTACTTCA
>NW_011495048.1:12841695-12873590 GCF_000754665.1 Bison bison bison
ACAGACTGGTTCCAAATAGGAAAAGGAGTACTTCAAGGCTGTATATTGTCACCCTGCTTATTTAACTTATATGCAGAGTACAACATGAGAAACGCTGGACTGGAAGAAGCACAAGCTGGAATCAAGATTGCCGGGAGAAATATCAATAACCTCAGATATGCAGATTACACCACCCTTATGGCAGAAAGTGAAGAGGAACTCAAAAGCCTCTTGATGAAAGTGAAAGTGGAGAGTGGAAAAGTTGGCTTAAAGCTCAACATTCAGAAAACAAAGATCATGGCATCCGGTCCCACCACTTCATGGTAAATAGATGGGGAAACAGTGGAAACAGTATCAGACTTTATTTTTCTGGGCTCCAAAATCACTCCAGATGGTGACTGCAGCCATGAAATTAAAAGACGCTTACTCCTTGGAAGGAAAGTTATGACCAACCTAGATAGCATATTCAAAAGCAGAGACATTACTTTGCCAACAAAGGTTCGTCTAGTCAAGGCTATGGTTTTTCCTGTGGTCAGGTATGGATGTGAGAGCTGGACTGTGAAGAAGGCTGAGTGCTTAAATTGATGCTTTTGAACTGTGGTGTTGGAAAAGACTCTTGAGAGTCCCTTGGACTGCAAGGAGATCCAACCAGTCCATTCTGAAGGAGATCAGCCCTGGGATTTCTTTGGAAGGAATGATGCTAAAGCTGAAACTCCAGTACTTTGGCCACCTTATGCGAAGAGTTGACTCATTGGAAAAGACTCTGATGCTGGGAGGGATTGGGGGCAGGAGGAGAAGGGGACGACAGAGGATGAGATGGCTGGATGGCATCACTGACTCGATGGATGTGAGTCTGAGTGAACTCCGGGAGTTGGTGATGGACAGGGAGGCCTGGCGTGCTGCGATTCATGGGGTCGCAAAGAGTCGGACACGACTGAGCGACTGATCTGATCTGATCTGATCTGATCAATAGTGTATATATATATATATATATATATATATATTACCCAACAAAATTGTGTTTAGGGACTAGCAGGGAAATACCTGCTGAAACAAACAGAACCTGAAATGTAAAACAACTGAAATACACTAGAAGATTTTTCTTATTCACATAACAGATAAGTCAGATGTTCTTTTTTCATGGTGGTGATGTTCCTTCATCCATGGAAACACTTACTAGTTCAACACCCAAGGCTGATCAAGGCTCTAACATTTGCAACACAAGTTCTCCGAAGCATCTGTGGTGTATTCCATCCTAGGCATCCTGAAAATCTTGAAGAAGCATGTGCAGAAACTGCCTGAAAGTGGTTTCCATCACCTCCCATCACATGGCATTGTCTGGGACTCTGCTCCATGGTGAACCTAGCCGCTAGGGAGGCCGAGAACACAGCTGTGGCTGTGTGTTTATAGAGAAAAGAAGAACGTGTCTTTTGGTTAACAGTGGCTCTCCCTGTTTCAGTGATAATTATTATTGCTCTATAGAAACTCTCCCCGGAGTTATCCTACATCTTGCTTCTCAGTGCCTCACAATTCCTTCCTACTGCTTCTCTAAAATTCAGTATTTATTTTGTACAAAGTTAAAACTCAGAAGAAGGTAGTCAAAAGGCCAAAAATTCCAGTTATAATTAAGTACTAGTATATAATGTGGAATCTGATGACTGTAGTTAACATTTCTGTATAATACATACAGAGTATATTCTGAGTTCTCAACACAAGGGAATTTTTTTTTCTTTTTGTATATGAGATGATGAATGTTAACTAAACTTACAGTGACAATCATGTCACAATATATGTAAGTCAAATAATTATACTGTATAATCTGAACTTGTATCAATATCAATTATATGTATCAATTATATCTCAGTATCTATATATATCAATAAATAAATATCTATATCAATTATATCTATGTATAATTATATCAATATATCAATTGCTCTATATAAATTATATCAATTACATCTCAATATCAATTATATCTCTATATTAATTATGCTGCTGCTGCTGCCAAGTTGCCTCAGTCGTGTCTGACTCTGTGACCCCATAGACAGCAGCCAACCAGGCTCCCCCGTCCCTGAGATTCTCCAGGCAAGAACACTGGAGTGGGTTGCCATTTCCTTCTCCAATGCATGAAAGTGAAAAGTGAAAGTGAAGTCACTCAATCCTGTCCGACTCTTCTCGACCCCATGGAGCGAAGAAGCCCTACCAGGCTCCTCCACCCATGGGATTTTTCAGGCAAGAGTACTGGAGTGGGATGCCATTGCCTTCTCTGATATCAATTATATCTATATATAATTGTGCTCTATATCACTTATATCTCAATAAAACTGGAAAAAATATTAAGAAGAGAAGAAAGAACAGAGAAGAAAGTGATTGACACAGTTCTTTTTCTGCTAATGCCTACAACTGTTCTCCAGATTTTATGGACACAATACTGAAGACTATTTTATTTGAACTGAAACAGATAAACAGTGTCTTTGGCCTTCTGTCTTCTCATCTCCCCCCTAAATGTCAATGACCTTCTCTCAGAAGCCTTATGTGTAAATCAATAACTGTCTCCACAGTTTACCTCTGAAAATCCCCATCTCCCAGCCTAAAATGAGTTAATCAATTCACTCTTCAGCAATGCTTGTCATCATAATAGATATGCATTTGCAATATTTTGGGAAATTTCCTCTTTTACAGTTTCCTGCACGTTTACTAAGTTTGCTTATAAAAGGTCTAACAAATCCTCTGCCTAGCTCACTTCACCTTTCCACAGTAGAACAGACATCAAATCAAATTAATTTCCACATCTGAGAATAAGTGAGATGGTGAGATGGATTTCCAAAATGAAGCAATTTACCCGAGTCTCTTTATGTATGTTCGGTTCAGTTCAGTTCAGTTGCCCAGTCATGTCTGACTCTTTGCAACCCCATGAATGCAGCACACCAGGCCCCCTGTCCATCACCAACTCCTCGTATTTATGCAAACTCATGTCCAACAAGTTGGTGATGCCACCCAGCCATCTCCTCCTCTGTCATCACCTTCTCCTCCTGCCCTCAATCTTTCCAGCGTCAGGGTCTTTTCAAATGAGTCAGCTCTTCGCATCAGGAGGCCAAAGTATTAGAGTTTCAGCTTCAACATCAGTCCTTCCAATGAACACCCAGGACTGATCTCCTTTAGAATGGACTGGTTGGACCTCCTTGCAGTCCAAGAGACTCTCAAGAATCTTCTCCAACATCACAGTTCAAAAGCATCAGTTCTTCGGTGCTCAGCTTTCTTTATAGTCCAGCTCTCACATCCATACACGACTACTGGAAAAAACATAGCCTTGACTAGACAGACCTTTGTTGGAAAAGTAATGTGTCTGCTTTTTAATATGCTGTCTGGGTTGGTCATAACTTTTCCTCCAAGGAGTAAGTGTCTGTTAATTTCATGGCTGCAATCACCATTTGCAGTGATTTTGGAGCATAGAAAAATAGAGTCTGCTACTGTTTCCACTGTTTCCCCATCTATTTGCCATGAAGTGATGGGACCGGATGGCATGATCTTAGTTTTCTGAATGTTGAGCGTTAAGCCAACTTTTTCACTCTTTTCTTTCACTTTCATCAAGAGGCTCTTTAGTTCTTCACTTTCTGCCATAAGGGTGGTGTCATCTGTATATCTGAGGTTATTGATATTTATCCTGGCAATCTTGATTCCAGCTTGTGCTTCATCCAGCCCAGGACTTTGCATGATGTACTCTGCATACAAGTTAAATAAGCAGGGTGACAATATACAGCCTTGACGTACTCCTTTTCCTATTTGGAGCCAGTCTGTTGTTCCATGTCCAGTTCTAACTGTTGCTTCCTGACCTGCACACAGGTTCCTCAAGAGGTAGGTTAGGTGGTCTGGTATTCCCATCTCTTTCAGAGTTTTCCACAGTTTGTTTTGATCCACATGGTCAAAGGCTTTAGCATAGTCAATAAGGCAGAAATAGATGTTTTTCTGGAACTCTCTTGCTTTTCCAATGATCCAGTGGATGTTGGCAATTTGGTCTCTGGTTCCTCTGCCTTTTCTAAAACCAGCTTGAACATCTGGAAGTTCACAGTTCACATATTGCTGAAGCCTGGCTTGGAGAATTTTTAGCATTACTTTACTAGTGTGAGATGAGTGCAACTGTGCTGTAGTTTGAGCATTCTTTGGCATTGTCTTTCTTATGTACGTTAGAGACCACAGATCCAATCAGAGACTTGAGGTACACTCTAAGGGAGTCCCTGAAGATTCAGCCAGAGTTTTATAAGGTAAAAGAGTTGAAGTCAGACAGAGAAAGACAAGAACTAGATGATATCATCTATATGTAGAACCTAAAAAAGATAAACTTGTGAAAACAGAGGGTAAACGATAGTTGCCAAGGGATAGAGAATGGGGAATATTAGAGATTCTGTTTAAGGGTACAAACTTACAACCAGTGGTAAATTATCCATAGAGATCTAATGTACAATATTGTGAATATAGACAAAAATATTGTCTTGTAATCATCAAACTTGCTAAGAGACTACTATTCATTATTCCAACCACTAAAAAGGAAGGATAATTACATAATGTGGTGGAGATGCTGGTTATCCCTACAATGATAATATTATAATATATAAATCCTATCCATATTACATATAAGGTGTTGTGCACTATAACTTTACTCAAGGTTGTATGTCAAATACATTTCAATACAAATTTTCAAAAATATCTTTTAAATTGTTGACGTCAGTGTACCATTTAACTGTGTTTGAATGCCCTGTTGATTCCAGCGATAGCAGAGGCCATTTCCAGTGTAGCACATCGACTCAGTGAAGAGCCTGTGTACTTTATGCACTTTTGCATCTACGTTACTCATGTTAGGGAGGAAATGTCCCACCCCCAGGACTTTGAAATTCATTGAATAAATATAAAATCGTAATCCTGACATTTTTGGAGGACTCCACTTCATTTTGATATTTCTGAATTCATAGGAAAACTTTCCTATGAGTTTGTCTACCCTATTTTTCACTAATATTTCTTCCTTCTCTTTCCCTATTCCTGTTGAATTTCTCTCTTTTCTCTCCTTTAATGTATGAGGGCTAGAATTGGTCCTGATGAAGAACAAAGCAGAAGCAAGAGAATCCCTTGAAATGTTTCATTCCCACCACCTATTTCCCCTGCACTGAGACTGTCCCCAAGGAGATTTTAGCCTGGCCACCTCCCTTCCATCTTCCCCTTCCTCTTCAAGTGTGTGCAGATGGCAGCAACATGATGGATCCCAGGATGGTAGATTTTATCCCCTACAACTAATGTCAAGAAGATCTCCAACTCTCAGTAAATAAGTTATCAAGACACTTATTTTAATTAGTACAGGTATTGCTCTCCAGTTGTCTCCCAGACTCCAAAATTTAAGGAATTCTTGAATTCTTAAACTAAAACATGTCATCATGCTGGGAACAGCATATGGTTATGGTGTTCCCATAATAGCATATGAAACAGTTATGGTTTCAAAACTTAAGAACCCCATTTCTTCATTATAATTTGATGATCTCATTCTTAAACTGGTAAACATTCTTAAACAATAGGGCATTGTAATGGAAGCTTTGGAGTTTTATATTAGAGAACCCCAAGTTGAAATATGGGCTCTGTCACTTAGTACTAGCATGATGCTGCTACTGCTAAGTCACTTCAGTCGTGTCTGACTCTGTGTGACCTCATAAACGGCAGCCCACCAGGCTCCCCCATCCCTGGGATTCTCCAGACAAGAACACTGGAGTGGGTTGCCATTGCCTTCTCCAATGCATGAAAGTGAAAAGTGAAAGTGAAGTCACTCAGTCGTGTCCTACCCTCAGCGACCCCATGGACTGCAGCCTACCAGGCTCCTTCGGCCATGGGATTTTCCAGGCAAGAGTACTGGAGTGGGGTGCCATTGCCTTCTCCGAAGCATAAGCCTGGGCAAATTACACGCCCACTCTGAACCTTACACATTTCCAAAATGGGAATAATAATCCCTATATTTTTAGGAATGGTGATTAAATGACAAACTGTAATACTGTGCTCGACATTTTAGAGATGTTCAATCTTATCTGGGCTTTATGGGCATCTTTAGAGTAGTGACCTTGTATCTGACCTTGTATTAAAAAATAAGTGAATGAATGGATGAGTAAATGAACACGTCTGTGGAATCAGCGTGCAATCAGAATCTTTCTAAACTCAAAAAACACCACTTGAGGCCCTTCCCTGGTGGTCCAGTGGCTAAGACTCTGTGCTACTAATGCAGGGGGCCTGGGTTTGATTGCTGGTCAGGAAACTAGATCCCATATGCCAAAACTAAACCTGGCACAGCCAAATTGAAAAAAAAGAAAAACGCCACTTGATACGCTAACGGCCCCAAATGAGAAAAATATTAGCAGCTAAATAAAGCAATTTGGTCCAAAACAATCACAAAATATACAAACAGTTATGACCTTTTCAAAGCCATAAAATCATTTGCTAAATAACATCTGTTTCTGCAAACACCAGCACAGAACCCCCCAGGGAAACAAGAAATGCACACTTTGGGGACTATATTTCACACTGTCCTCTTTGTTGCCCTAGTATAAGGATCCAGATAGAGATAATTGGAGAGAGAACACAGAAGTCCAGAAAAAGTGTACTCCACCTCATCGCCAACCCCCTGCAAAAAAAAAAAAAAATTTTACCTAGACTATCAAGTCAAAAACCTTAAGGTAATTAAAGTCGATTAAAACAAAAAACCATCCTTAGCCAAATGTTCTGATCATTAGGAATTGCTTTCTTAACATCAACTGTGATGTAGAAGCTCAGATTGAGGCAGAAGAGAAAGCTGCCAGGATTTCTCAACCCTGTATTTTTATTTCTATGTTAGTATTTGAGTGCAGAATACTTTTAAACATATCTTGAATGATCATTTTTTCCAGATATGATTTGTTCCTTTAAATACATGTCTTGAAGATATTTTCCACATTCTGACCTGTGATTTCATTCTACTCGGGGCCAGCTGCTTTCCCGTAGACTGTAGCTCTGACATTTATAATGGAATTGAACAGTGAAACAGGATTCACTTAACAAAAATGCTGCTGTGACATGAACTTTACAGGACCTTCCATTGAACAAGGGAGGCCTGTTTTAACACTGCCTTGATGCTATTTCATAGCACAAGTGGAAGCAACAAAAACACAATAGCTGGGTCTCTGCATAAATGAAGCCACATCATTTTTCTTTTTTAAAATTATTTATTTATTTTTATTGAGGTATAGTTGATTTAATATGTTGTGCTGGTTTCAACTGTATAGGCGATTTATATATATATGTATATATATATTTGAATATATATATATATTCAGATTTAGATTCTTTTCCCATGTAGGTTATTGTAAAATATTGAGTATGGTTCCCTGTGCTATAATGCAGGTCCCTTGGTGAGTATCTATTTTACACATAATGGTATGTATCTGTTAATCTCATGTTCCTAATTTATCCCTTCCACCACCCTTCTTTTGGTAACCATAGGTTTGTTTTCTATGTCTATGAGTCCCTTTTTGTTTTGTAAGTAAGATCGCTTGTATCTTTTTTTTTAGATTCCACATATAATCCACATATGATATTTGTCTTTGTCTGTCTTACTTCACTTAGTATGATCATCTCTAGGTTCATCCAGCATATCATTTCTCTATGGTAGAGACACAGTCATAAAATGATGGCAAATGTACAGCATTTCACCTTTTACTCTTTGGTAACTAAGATTCTCTGTATCTTTGTATACTTATGGAGGAGAATATTTTTATATTCTTCCAAAACATATAAGTGATCCAGTCGCCTCCTCATTAAACCCTCTCCAAGTCTTCCAGAGTTCCTGAATCTCTGGAGCTCTGCTACTGCTTCCAAGTAGCTAATGTGATGTTATTTTACAATACTCTGCCAGAGCTGCTTTCTCTCCAACAAGAATCTTACTAGCTTTACCGTTTGGCAGCCTGTAGCATGTTAAAAAAAATCCATAAACCAGATGGCGGAAATATAGAGTAATGTTTGGGAAACCCAGGTTATAAATATGTGCATGTTGGGAAAAGGGCAAAAAGTTGAGGTAAAACAGCTGATGCAGCTTTCGGGCTGGGCTCCAACTGGGACATTTTTAGACGGGTGCCCTGAGAGATGTCTATATGTTTATTTTCTATTGTATTTTTCCCCTTCAGGCTCAGGAAGAAACCACAGAAGCTCACTTATTTTCCCACACTGGAAACCAAACTGAATCCTGACTTGGAAGCTTTCGTCAAGGTTTTATCTGCAAAACGTATATTCTTCTGTTGAAGTGAGAGAAGGTCGATCACTTGAATGTCAACTTGCAAGTGAAGTAAGGCTGAAATGAAAATCCAAGTTAACCAAGAACGAACACTGTGATTTACAACCACAGTTTGTGGGTGTGTTGACTGGAGTTGGGGGTGAGTGGACAGGTGAGATATGTAGTTAAAAGAATTAGGGTACAAAATGATTGGGCTTCCCTGACGGCTCAGACGGTAAAGAATCCATCTGCAATGTGGGAGGTTTGGGTTCAATCCCTGGATCGGTAAGATTCCCCTGGAGAACAGAATGGCTACCCACTCCAGTATTCTTGCCTGGAGATTTTGATAGACAGAGGAGCCTGGTGAGCTACAGTCCATGGGGTTGCAGAGAGTCAGACATGACTGAGTGGCTAACACATACACACACACACACACACACAAACACATATACACAAAATGATTGCTACAGTAAGTTTAGTTAAGGTGTATCACCACACACAGCTGCAAATTTTTTGTGTCATGAGGTCTTTTTAAAAAAAAATTGTATTGGAATATACTTGCTTTACAATGTTATATTAATTTCTATAGTACAGCAAAGTGAATCAACTATATGTATACTTATACCCCCCTTTTTAAAAATTTCCTTCCCATTTCAAATCACTCTGTTGTACACCTAAACCTATTAATAAAACAACATTATATGTCAATTACATCTCAATTAAAAATTCTAAAAGAAAAAAGAGTGTAACTTTACACGTGTGAATATGTGTTTATGTGTGTGTAGAGGGAGTGACACACACGTGTAAAGATTATTACATTCATGTGCATAACAAGGCCTTTTCATGCCTTAGCTGAATCACACCCTTCTCTCTTCCTGTGGCCTTCGAGAGTCACATTATCACCACCATTGACTATCTTGAGCCATCAAAGTGCTGCTCACTAATCTTCCTGCCATGGCTACTATGGCTATATGGTGTACTCTTCGGGCATTGTGGATGGACAATTAAATTGCGGTAGCCTTCCTTCTTGAGATGTATGCCCTTCCATAGCACCATCCCTGCAGTCATATAAACAAAAGACTCACAAGCAACTGCAGTCTTTACATCCCTGCCCTCACCACCTTAAGGAAATGGAAAACTCGGTGACGTGTTAGCAGCAGTGGCAGGCACACAGCCCACGGGGGACAGTAAGGAGCTTAGCTATATTCATTGCTCCCTTTGTCTCCAAGCACTCCTGAGATCTCGCCCAAGTCTTCCTGGGGACTCTGGGTCTCCCTTCATTGCTGTCCCTCCTGGCCTCTGCCACCATCTGACAGGGGTGGCTGTGGATGCATCTTATTTTTCTCATAACCTCAGCAACACTGGTATAATATCACTGGACCTCTTCCTATAGCTGCTGAATGGAAGCAAAGAGAAAAATCCTCTTCCCACTGGTGTTTCATCTTTATCGGTGAAGTTCAAACAGGCAAGCTGTGTGCTTTCAGCCTCTTTAGTACTCATAGAGGCAAGTATATTTCACTGTTTACTTCTTTCAGTTTTTTGTGTCCTTCCTCTTCTTCTTGGGGTTAATCACCAATGTCAAAGGATGTGATAGGGACAAAATTCAAGTTAGCAAGGTGAGGGCTATGGCCATGGTCAATTTCATCTATCCTATTGAACCTCCAACCACAGCCCAATCACCTCCACCTTCCCAAGGACAGAGTGTTCAGAAAGTTATTATTAAATAGTTCTCTTGGATCTTCTCTGGAGATGAGCCATAAACTCCAAGAGCCTGCCAAGATAATCCTCCACAAATTGGAGATAATCCTCCAATTTTCAAGTGGTTTTATAGTTTAAGCTGTTATTCTTGCATCCTTTCCATGTAAATATTCCTTACAATGGTTCCATGTTATTATTTAGAGCTCACCATGATGAAGAGATAGTCACCTTTACATAAACTTACATATTATTTGTATCAATAAATCATAAATGGTTATTTACATTAGCTGAAAAAATGGATATTATAATTTTAGAATGTTTACAGAGATCAACGCTGTTGAATATCAAGAAAAGAACCAGCAATCTTCAGTTCTCATGAGATTCTCTAGAACTCTTTTACTAGCTTAAACAGGTATTCGAAGCCCACTGTCATTTGGCTCTGCTTTGTTCTGCCTTTTCAATTATCTAAGTAAGACAAGCCCTGGTATGGATTGAATTGTGCCCCTTCCCCCAATTTATATTTTGAAGCTCTAACCCCCAATGCAATATTTGGAGATACGACTTGTAGGAGGTAAGTAAATTAAATGAGGTGTATGGGTGGAGCCTTGATCTAATGGATTAGTGTCCTAAGAGGAGACACCAGAGAGTTCTCTCCTCCCCCGACTTGCTCTTCTTCCTTTCACGTGCCACAGAGGAAAAGCCATGTGAGGTCATAGCTAGAAGTCAGGTGCCCTTTAGCCCGAAAGGGAGTTCTCATCAGAAACCAACTGTGTTGGACCTTGATCATGTACTTATAGCCCCCAGATTGTGAGAAAACACATTTCCAATATTAGGCCATCCAGTCTATGGTGGTTTGTTGTGGCAGACCATACAAAATAATATAAGCCCATCAAAATGGACCTGATATCTAGTTCCACCAAACCAGTGTTCCTCCATTAGAGGAGCAAAGCAAAGAAAAACAAACAAAACACATGCCAATCTGTTTTTGGGAAGAGAAGAGGAGAGAGAGAGGACCTAACAGCTCAAGAGAAGTGAGTAAAGTGGGGTACAGAAGACATTCCCTGTGAAGCTCTATTCAGAGGCAAAATACAAAAGCAGAGAAAGCTAGATACCCTGGAGTAGGGGAAAAAAGTTAATTTATCAAACTTAGGAATATTTTTTTAGAGCCAAATGCAAGCTTCTTTTTTTTTTTTTTGTCTGAGAAAGGTTCCTTCTTGTTTACAAAATGCAAGTCTGGCCCTATCCTGCAGTTCATTTATAGCTATGGACTTTGGATGTGTAGGAGGACTTTCCAGCCAGAATTTTTCCACTTTCCTTGCAAATATTTCCATCCTGGCTTGAAAGAAGACAGAAGATTTTCAGGCGTTTATCTGTGTAAGAAAAAAAAAAATCTCTTTCATAAGGAATTGGATTCTTTATTTACTGCATTGTATCTTCTTCCCTGGTTCTTTACCATCATGTTTTCATGCCTTGATTTTTCAATCTTTCTGTTGCAATCTTTTCTGTTTTAGCTCTAAGAACTTTCGTATATACTATTACTATATTAATTTCAGTTCAGTTCAGTTGCTCAGTAGTGTCTGACTCTTTGCGACCCTATGGACTGCAGCACATCAGGTTTCCCTATGCATCACCAACTCCCAGAGCTTGCTCAAACTCATGTCCATCGAGTTGGTGATGCCATCCAACAATCCAACTATATTACTTCTATTATATTCTATATAACAACTATATTACTTCATCCAGCTATATTACTTTTGTTGTATGAATTTATCCTTCTGTGTGTAGATTAGTCACAAATCTATGTTTTCATCTTGATCTTTCTTGTAAGTTCAAGATCCATAAATCCAAGGGACTTGTAGGTATTTCTTATAGAATATTACACATAGTCATCTCTTACATCTCATATCCAAAATAGAAGTCATTGTTTTTTCCCCAAAACTATCCTACCTCATGTATTCAAGACTCGATTGCCTCATCTACCCAGATTTCTCAACCAAATGAAAGACACATTCAGCTTGTCTCTCTCCTTGGCTCCCTCCAGTCTCATGCTCTATAATCTAGTCACTTATCAGATCCCTTTGTTCCCACCACAGATATGAGTCTCAAAACTTGACAGTCCATGTTTTTCGACCATCGCTGTCACTGCCTTAGTGAAGATTTTCTTAGTTTAGTGTCCATATTCCCACAATCTCCTGGTTCATCTCCCAGCCTCAATACCACCAGAGCAGGGGTTTTCCAGATTCAGACTCACACTTTGAGTCTCCACAGGCTTTTATCCTGAGCCCTTTCTCAAAATTATCTTATCAAAGTTGCCAATTATGCCTCAGATATAAAATCCAATGGGTTCTTTTCTGTCACTTTTATCTTGGCCTCTCATTAGCATATAATGCTGTTGACTACTTTATTCAATAAAGTCTCTCTTAGCAGGTCTTGGACTAGATTTCCCTGGTTGGTTTTCTACTTTCTTATAATTTCTGCCCATCTCCACTGTTGACTCTTCACGGTGACTTTGACATTGACTAGATGTAGTAATTCTCTTCAGTTTGTTTTTTAATCTCTAGTAATGCTTTTCCTTTAGGGACTAGCTTGCTTGACATGAATATTAGTCATAGTAGCATATAACATGTAAATTACTCTGCTTTGAAAAAATTTTGTTTTCCTCAAATGTTTGCTTTTATGAAGAACCTTGGGATGAGCTTCTTTATTTACACATTTTGTAAGTCTTGGTGGCTCAGATGGCAAAGAATCTGCCAGCAATGTGGGAAACTTGGATTCAATCCTTGGGTCAGGAAGATCCCTTGGAGAAGGGAATGGTTACCCACTCCACTATTTTTGCCTGGAGAATTCCATGGACAGAGGAGCCTGGCGGGCTATAGTCAGTGGGGTCACAAAGAGTCAGACACGACTGAGTAACTAACAACACTGAAAAATTTCATTTCTTGTACAAATTCCTAGAAGAGAAATTTCAGCCTCAAAGATGTATTTTTAAACATTTTGTAATGCATGGTTATTGCTGAGTATTCCCACTAGAAAAAAATGAACCAACTAATACTCTTATCAACAGTTTAGGAGAATGACCTTTTCCCAATTCCTTCATCATTAGCAGAACCTTTATCTCTGATATTGTGACAAGTAAAAACAAACAAAAACAAGGGGTCTTTTGTTATTTTATATTTCTCATGTTTTCAGGCTTTTTAATCATATAATGTACTCATTTTAAAAAATATTTCTTTTTGATATGTAAGAAACCTATGTAGTTAATAGTGATATTAACTAACCCCTTTTCCTATGTGCATGCTGTTGCTTCAGTCATGTCTGGCTTTTGCAACCCTATGACCTGTAGCCTGCCAGGCTCCTCCATCCATGGGATTCTCCAGGCAAGAATACTAGAGTGGGTTGCCATGCCCTCTTCCAGGGGATCTTCTTAACCCAGAGACTGAATCTGTGTCTCTTACATCTCTTGCATTGGCAGGCAGTTTCTTTACCACTAGTGCCACCTGGAAAGCTCCTCTTTCTTATACCCTTGAGATATTTTTAAAATTTGTTATTTTTCTTTTAATTTTGTTAAGTGTTCTTTTATACAGATGTCTACTTTTATATTTCTCAGTAACAAAATATAATAATCTCTTTATTTTTAGATTATCTTTATTATATTTAGAATGATCTTCCCTCCAAAGATCATAAGATAAATGTTCAATTGTAATTTTCCTAGATCTTTTATATTTGGTTTATAGATTTTTTTTCAATATCACTTGTGATAAATGTCTTAACTCTGGAATTTCAGTTGATAAATTCTTTGAATACGATTTCTTTTTCAAATAAGTAATTAGGAATTGTGTAATAACAGTTCCTAGTTACTTTTTTGAAAAATGTATTATATATTCTTTTTTCACTGATGTGCAGTGCTACATTGATTGTAAATTGAATTATATAGATTCTCCATTTGTTTCTAGACTATTTTTTCTCTTCACCTATTCCTTTTTAGACTGTTTCATTGATTGTCTGTTTGCTCTGTGATTAGACCATACTCTTTTAAATATCATTCCTTTATTATACATTTGATTATCTAACAGTTTAAGTGCATATCACTTTTTATATTCGAATGTTTATGGTATATTTTTGTCTGGTTACTTTTTCAGACAAACAATTGTGTGTGTGTGTGTGAGTGTGTGTGTGTGTGTGTGTGAAATCTTTTCCCCCAAATATCCTTTTGGGAATTTGATTAGACATATCAATTTTACAAAGTAACTCAGAAACTAAGACTCTCCTATATGGCATAACTTTAATTCTAGTTAATGGAAAAGTATAAATGATAACTAGTTGATGCTCTACTTATGAGAAGTAGGTAAATAACATAAGCATTTCTGTAAGAGATGATTCCCTTGCTTTTGCCCTGCATCTCATAGACATAAGGCTTGGAAAGGGGGTTTTCTTTCAGGGTCTTCCGTGCCTTTTTCCCCATGTAGAACATTTCACAGCTTGTCTCATTACAGCATTTATAAAAACACAGTCTGAAAGCAGTGGTGCATAAATGAATTATTTAAGTTTTGCAGCAAATCGCCCTCATCTTGCTTGCTGCCTCTTAATGCACTTTAAGTGAGCCCAGGGAAGCGAATCATAGAAGGCATGGCGTGGAATGTAAACCAAGTTTTATTAGCCACAAAAAGCCACACTATAACATTTATTAAGTATCAGAGACAGTGTGTTTAAATAAGTTTGATTTGCTGAATAATCACCAATGTTGCAGCCATCTTCCCCAGATAGGAACACTCCCTTGTCAAAAACATTTATTTTCTTGTCACTTCTGCTAATATAATGGGCTCTTGGGGTTTTGTGAGTTTCTTAGCAAATCGTGATTTTCAGCAAATTACTATGTGTCTCCCACTGAATACAGCTTTAATAGCTGGGGGTGGAGGAGAGGAAAACCACACACATCATTGACTGAAAATGTATCATCCTATTATGGGTGCAACTGTTAGGGGTTGCAGCTGCCCTAAGAAAATGAGGAAACAAACACCCTCTCAAGTCCATTCCAGTCCTTCCACCAATGAACAACGTCAATAAACTTGATGTCCCCACTTCAGACTGGCCTGAGGCTGAATTCTGTTTTCTTTTCTTTTTTTTTAAAGAGGTGAATCAGCTCTTAAGACCAAATGATTTATACTGTAGTTACCAACTCTTTCTTTCCCATCTTATTCATTTCCCTGATACAAAATCAAACAGACAGATGCTCAGAACATTTCTGAGCCTCGGAGCACCTTCCTAAACTTGTATCAATGGGGTGAGCTGAGGATAGGTGATTCTATGATGCTCTGCTGTATACATCTGTGTTCTAAGTCCTTTTTCATCTTTGACTAATGCCACTGTTTTAATTTCAAATGGAAAATAACACAAACAAATTAAATATACCTAGGCACTCAATGGAGAGATGCTGACTAGTAAATATGCAATGCAACTGGGAGCCTACCTTAAATACTGTGAAACACGGCATATGTGTTTCTCCTCAATGGCCAGAGGGTGCCAATGTGCAACTGGTAATCTGTAAGCATGTGTGTAGGTGTGTGTGTGCACACACAGGCATGTGTGTCCTTAAACCCTAACTCTATGAGGAAATGAAGGAAGAATAAAAGGCAAGGAAATAAGGAAGGAGAGAAATGCCCCTTTATCCTTTCTTGTCTTTACTGGAAACAAGCCTTTTGACAGGGAAACCCATCGGTAGCTTTCTGTTCATTACACACAGACCTGTGGCATTGCATTTCCAGGGATATTAAGTGAAGATCTTAGGATGAGGCTTACGAGTCATTGAGTGTCACTGACCACTAAGCCCTATGACATCAGTGAAGAAGTATTTTCCTCAGTAAGTTGCCTCTAAAGATTGTGGTTATCGATGAGAAGGAGATTATTGTTATTCTGGGTTTCTAACTCTCTAGGAAATTCAGGCTTCTTATTTGGGACATGAGCTTGTCTTGGGATATTGATTCAAATTTAGAGCCTATGGCATTGAGATTCATTCATTCATCACTTAATCATTCACAGATACTTTTGAAATTCCTGCTATAAGCTAAGAATTCTGCTGAGTTTGTGGATATTTTTTATGTTCAAGTTGTTCATTATTTGTTGAGTGATTAGAGTAAGAAAGAGGAAATTTGTAATGCAGGTAATACTTCAGATGATGCAAATAAACATAGGCAATTACAGGAGCATATAGGTGGGACCTTGACCCAGTGACCCCATCATGGAAGAGATGTGAGGCTGTGGAGGGCTGGAAGAGCCATGGGGAGATACAAAATCCAAGCTGAAACTTGAGTATTTAGTAACAGTTGAACAGGAATAACTGCATATGCAAAGGGTTAGAGCCAGGGGACTCAAGGGATAAAACACGAGGCTGGGATGTAAGCTATGGTCTGTTCAGGAACAGCCTTAGCTCTGCAAGAATTTTCACTCAACTCTTGAAGACAATGCATTGTATTAGAGATTTTAAGCAGGGGAGTTAATATGATCAGATTTCAAACAGAAAACTTTATTTATTTTATTTAAAACTTTATTTAAAAATAAAACACTGCTTTATTTTTATTACAAGGATGTATTCAGAAAGAAAGACAGCTGTTTCAATGAAGGGAGTAATTTGGAGGGGGCAAGGCTGGAGTCTGGGAAGGAAACTAAATGACAAATTAAGCTGAGAGCTGATGGGCTGACTATGACTATCTCATTGGAAAGAGACAGAGGTATGTGTGTGTGGTGGGGTGGATGTGTGTTGGGGGTGAATCTGTATGTTGTACCATTTTTCAAACAAGACTGATGATTTTTATTGAATTTATCAGGAAAGAGAGAGGAAAGAGTAAAAAAAGACCAGGAGAGTTACTAGATGGATGTGAAGTGTGTAAGTGTTAGTCACTCAGTTGTGTCTGACTCTTTGTGACACCATGGACTATAGCCTATCAGGCTCCTCTGTCCATGGAATTCTCCAGGCAAGAATCCTGGAGTGGGTTGCCATTCCCTTCTCCAGGGGATCTTCCTGATCCAGGGGTCGCACCCAGGCCTCTTACATTGCGGGCAGATTCTTTACCATCTGAACCATCAGGGAAGACTACTAGATAGATGTCAGTCTTTAAATGAAATCTGACAGGAAAAGGAGCTGGTTTCTGAGGAATCCCTATAGAGTCAGAACCCTTGGGGGGGAACAAGGTGAAAATACCTTGTAAACAGTGTAACCTTGGGTCTGGAGTCCAGTAGAGAGAGTCTAGTTCTCACTTTCCCTGATTTTAATCACTCCATAATGGAAATAGTTAATAAGATCATCTTTTTACCTTCAAGGAACCATTTGAAACATCTCCATGAAGAGATAGGATCCAACGTTCAAATAAAAATTGGCAGGCAATTTTCCTTTTTGTTTTTAAAATATAGTATCAAATATTGCAATATTAGGAAACTCCCAGGTTTAGGAATTTTTTAAAGTTTTTTTTCCCCCTCAAACGTATGATATTTTACACAGGAAATAAATGCTCATTAGGTAGAGATGTTACCTAAAGTTGAAAAGGATTCTTAATTTACAGTAACATGACACACCTGTGTATTAAGCTATTTGCCTAAATGAGGGTTTGCTATGCTAGGAAACTGAAGCAGAATTAAATAGGAAGTTCTACTTACTGGGAGTTTGAGGTGCCGTGGGGTGGAAAGGTGCAGAAACAACCTTGTTGGAACACTTGGATTTATTCGATGTAGTAAAACAAAGAAGAAATTCAGGTGGTGATTGGATAAAGTAAATCTGATTCCAATTCACATCTTTTTCTTGGTAGGGAGGAGTTATTAGAAAGTGAGAATGGGTATAAGCACCTCTGGAAGAGTTGACAAAAATGAATATCCAATAGTAGATTATTTTTGGTGATGAATAATTATCATCTAAGGAGGCAGGTGAAGAAAGCGGAGCACCGAAGAATTGATGCTTTTGAACTGTAGTGTTGGAGAAGACTCTTGAGAGTCCCTTGGATTGCAAGGAGATCCAGCCAGTCCATTCTGAAGGAGACCAGCCCTGGGATTTCTTCAGAAGGAATGATGCTAAAGCTGAAACTCCAGTACTTTGGCCACCTCATGCGAAGAGTGGACTCATTGGAAAAGACTCTGATGCTGGGAGGGATTGAGGGCAGGAGGAGAAGGGGACGACAAAGGATGAGATGGCTGGATGCGATCGACATGAGTCTGAGTGAACTCCAGGAGTTGGTGATGGACAGGGAGGCCTGGTGTGCTGCGATTCATGGGGTCGCAAAGAGAAGGACACGACTGAGCGACTGAACTGAACTGAAGGAGGCAAGATTGATAAGAAGTCCTTCCCTGAGTATTCTTGTGTGTGTGTGTGTATTTCACAACTGTTTCTCCTCCCCATGTCTATTTTTGCTCTTTGTTGGCCCAATCTTATTCTGACTGTATCTGTAACATAGTTATCACTAATACCTTTTCATTTTATTTGTAATGTTGAATGAGATGCTCTGGTTTTCTGTAAACTGAATTAATAAGGTTTGGAAGCCTATTGTCTACCTCTAAGGTGATATAGAAGCAGTAGGTATGGGTCAGAACATGGATTGAATCAAGGGACTGATAAGAAAATGAAAGAAGGAAGAGAAGGATTCAAGCAACGTTAGAATAAATGCACACGACGGATGCTTAATGAGAGAATTAGAGACCATAGTTCTTTCCCAAAGGTACAGGAGACAGACTTTCCTGGTGGTTCAGATGGTAAAGAATCTGCCTGGAATGCAGGAAACTGGGTTCAATACCTGGGTCAGGAAAATCCCCAGGAGGAGGAAATGGTAACCCTCCCAGCGTTCTTACCTGGAGAATTCCACGGACAGAGGAGCTTGGCAGGCTACAGACTAATACACACAAACACAGAAGAGCAGGGAGTGTGGAGGAATCAGAGATCTGTAACTATCTGGCCAAAAAGGCTCAGAAAACACGTACTTTTTCCCCCCAAAAAAGTTGCATAGTAATTCTTCAGTAGCATGGTTTAAGTCGGTGGATATACCTTTATAATAATCTTCAATATCACTTTCTATCACCAATGTTCGTATACATGGATGACAGTCTGCTCCTCATATCTCATTCTGGAAGTCTTGACTTCTTTAGCAGCTTAAGGCAGTATGATATCAAGACATATTGAGAACTACTCTGGTTTATGCAAAAGTTAAATAACTGTTCTTGAATATCAATGAGAAGCTTTTGTTAAATTGTTATTGAGTACTTAAGTTATTGTACTTTGTGAAATTTATGCCAGTCACACCAAACTCTACCTTTTGGGAAATCCTATATGCCATTTCAAAGGATTCGTTGATTTCTACTGGTTTTGTCTTAATTGTCTCATGTCTATTTTTGTTTTGCTTTTACAATCATCTTTCCTTTCAAAATTGGTTTATAACGTAATACTTAGAGTATATTTGATGCTATGCTATGCTATGCTAAGTCACTTCAGTCATGTCCGACTCTGTGCGACCCCATAGACAGCAGCCCACCAGGCTCCCCCGTCCCTGGGATTCTCCAGGCAAGAACACTGGAGTGGGTTGCCATTTCCTTCTCCAATGCATGAAAGTGAAAAGTGAAAGTGAAGTCGCTCAGTCGTGTCCGACTCTTAGCGACCCCATGGATTGCAGCCTAACAGGCTCCTCCGTCCATGGGATTTTCAAGCAAGAGTACTGGAGTGGGGTGCCATTGCCTTCTCCGAGAGTATATTTGAAGTGAACATTAAATGCTCCCAGTACAAACTAACTCAACTGAAGTAAGAATGGAATGAACTGATTGCTTCCATGACAATCATGCCACAACTCACTCACTGTTCTGTCTCGTGACTGATAATTTTTTTAAAGAATTTTATTTATGGATAGGCAAAACACATAATTGTATGGTAATTTGAACATTAATTCCAAAAACTCAAAATAATGAAAAGTACATTTCCTGGTTCCCTTTCCTAATGGCTAGCACTCATACCAGTTTCTTATGTGCCATTCACATATTTTCTGCCAACTCCACTCATATACTTTTGTACATATTATGTGTTTGTTTACCCAGATGATAGTTATATTCAATTTTTATACTTTGTTTTAACCTAATACTTTATCTAGGAAATACTTTCATTTCGGTGCCTGTAATTAACTCATTTTTGTTTACACTTGGAGAGTTTTATATCATTTAAACTTGCCGTAATTTATTAAATTGATGTCTTTAGTATTGGAGATTTTCATTGTTTTTAGTTTTAAATTTTGCAAATATTTTTGTTAACAACAATGTAGCACCAATCATTCATATATATGTATATGTAGACACATTAACATATATACATATATACAGGATAAGTTCCTACTAGTCAAACTGCAGGGTTGAAGAAAACAAACATTTTAAATTTTGTAGATTTTTGACAGATTGTATTCTACCATATACAGATTGTACCAAAGCATATTTTCACCAGCCTTGTATGAGAATACTACTTTTACCAAACTCATACACTGTACAATTGATCATTCAAATCTTTGTCAAACTTTCAGGTGAAAAAAAAATACTATCTTATGTTTTGTGTTTCTCTTATTATGAGTGGGATTATCATTGTATATTTTAAAGAATAAGTGTTTCCACTTTTTTAATGATTATCTGCTCATACTCATTGCCTAGTTTTCTAATGGTTTGTTTTTTCCTTATTGGATAATAGGAGCTCTTTATATAGATAAGAATTTATCACATTGCCATGATATATATTTTATATATTTTTTAACCAGGATTTTTAAATCTTCCACGTTTTCTTTTTATTACCTCTGTAATATGATAAAACATTTGACCCCCTTGGCATTTGTCTCACATATGATATAAATTAGAGGTTCAATACTTTTAAATGGATTTTCAGTAGCCTTGACATAAATTATTGACTAAATCTATTTTTTTAAATATTAAAAGCTTTATTTTGCTTCTCAGTGTTATTTTAATGCTTGTCCTTTTATAGATTTTAATATTATATATAATATATCTTGTTTTTTCCTTATATCTTTTATTGTTACTAGTTTGCTATTGTAGTTGGGATAATTTGTGGCTATTTCTGTATAGGAAGGTCCTGGATTTTGGACTTAGCTTTGCACTCATCCACATTTATACATTACCTTATTGCCTGTAATATATCATTCAGCTAAGTTTTGGGGATTTTCTGTGTGTGCAATCATAGCATGAAAAATAACAATTTTGCCTTCTATTTTCCAATTTAAATATTTTTACTTCTGTCTTCCTTCCTCACTAAAATGGTTAGGACCTCAAGAACAGTGAAAATAATGGTGATACTGAAGTCTTGATGGTGTTCTGGATATTATGTGAATGGCACATAAGAAACTGGTATGAGTGCTAGCCATTAGGAAAGGGAACCAGGAAACGTACTTTTCATTATTTTGAGTTTTTGGAATTAATGTTCAAATTACCATACAATTATGTGTTTTGCCTATTCATAAATAAAATTCTTTAAAAAAATTATCAGTCATGAGACAGAACAGTGAGTAAGTTGTGGCATGATTGTCATGGATGCAATCTGTGTTTTTCCATTAGACATGATATTGACTTTAGCGTTGAAATACTATATGTGTCAATTCCCATTTTCTTAGGAAACATTATTTTTCCTATTTTATTTAAAATATTTGTGTATTTTTTTTCTTTTTTTGGTAGCCACATTTTTCTTTTTTTCCTTTTTTAAATTTTATTTTATTTAACTTTACAATATTATATTGGTTTTGCCATATATCAAAATGAATCTGCCACAGGTATACTTGTGTTCCCCATCCTGAACCCTCCGCCCTCCTCCCTCCCCATACCATCCCTCTGGGTCGTCCCAGTGCACCAGCCCCAAGCATTCAGTATCATGCATCAAACCTGGACTGGTGACTCGTTTCATATATGATATTATACATATTTCAATGCCATTCTTTCAAATCATCCCACCCTCTCCCTCTCCCACAGAGTCCAAAAGACTGTTCTACACATCAGTGTCTCTTTTGCTGTCTCGTACACAGGGTTATTGTTACCACCTTTCTAAATTCCATATATATGCGTTATATACTGTATTAGTGTTTTTCTTTCTGGCTTACTTCACTCTGTATAATAGGCTCCAGTTTCATCCACCTCATTAGAACTGACTCAAATGTATTCTTTTAATGGCTGAGTAATACTCCATTGTGTATATGTACCACAGCTTTCTTATCCATTCATCTGCTGATGGACATCTAGGTTGCTTCCATGTCCTGGTTATTATAAACAGTGCTGTGATGAACATTGGGGTACACGTGTTTCTTTCAATTCTGGTTTCCTCAGTGTGTATGCCCAGCAGTGGGATTGCTGGATCATAAGGCAGTTCTATTTCCAGTTTTTGAAGGAATCTCCACACTGTTCTCCATAGTGGCTGTACTAGTTTGCATTCCCACCAACAGTGTAAGAGGGTTCCCTTTTCTCCACACCCTCTCCAGCATTTATTGCTTGTAGACTTTTGGATCGCAGCCATTCTGACTAGCGTGAAATGGTACCTCATAGTGGTTTTGACTTGCATTTCTCTGATAATGAGTGATGTTGAGCATCTTTTCATGTGTTTGTTAGCCATCTGTATGTCTTCTTTGGAGAAATGTCTATTTAGTTCTTTGGCCCATTTTTTGATTGGGTCATTTATTTTTCTGGAGTTGAGCTGTAGGAGTTGCTTGTATATTTTTGAGATTAGTTGTTTGTTGCTTCATTTGCTATTATTTTCTCCCATTCTGAAGGCTGTCTTTTCACCTTGCTTATAGTTTCCTTTGTTGTGCAGAAGCTTTTAAGTTTAATTAGGTCCCATTTGTTTATTTTTGCTTTTATTTCCAATATTCTGGGAGGTGGGTCATAGAGGATCCTGCTGTGATGTATGTTGGAGAGTGTTTTGCCTATGTTCTCCTCTAGGATTTTTATAGTTTCTGGTCTTACATTTAGATCTTTAATCCATTTTGAGTTTATTTTTGTGTATGGTGTTAGAAATTGGTCTGGTTTCATTCTTTTACAAGTGGTTCATTTTTTCAATCAAAAGTTCATATAAAAAATTTTAAATGCTTTGTCAACACTTGTAGAGCTGCTTATCATTTCTCCCATTTAATATATTGATGCAGGACAGCATTGTTGCACCCTTGTAACAATCCCACTTGGTCAGGAATATGTATTCTTTTCACACAATGTTAAATTCCCTCTAATAATATATCATTTAGGTTTACTTGTATATTCATAAGGCATATTGATCTGCTCTGTTCTTTTTTATTCATTTTAAATCTTTAATGTGATATATTTGCTTCATAAAATAATTTATATGCATACATTTTTACTATTTTTAAATGCTATCCCATAGTCACTATTTTCATAGGTATTAGAGGAAACGAATGTGTTTTCTTTGTTTTTAGGGCATAAAGTTTAATATATATGGATCTAATCCACACCATAAAGGTCCCAGAAGGTTTCATCTCTAACCCATTGTTATTAATTTCCTGCTTACTCTTACAGAGAACTATTTCATGTACACAAAAGCAGAAAAAAATTGATATATATTTTTCAAATAATGACATACTATGTAAACTCTTCTGTGCCTTGATTTCTCACTTAGTATTATACCTTGGAAATCTTATCATTTAAACATGTTTTTCCTCAATTTTTTCTGATGCCACACACAATTCTTGTGTATACACGTACATTGCTCAATTATCCCTTTTTAATAGGCTCTCATGTTTTCTCCATCTTTATATATTTAAAAAAATGCTCCAATAAATAACCTTATACATAAATCACGCGTGCATGTATATTTAAGGATACATTGAAGAATAAATTCCTAAGAGTAATTGCTAGTGTATTTACTAATATAACAGACAAATGGTATGGGCACTTGAAATCTTGACGCCTTCTCACTTTATAAATGTTAAATCTAAGAGATATTGTTACAATTTATAATCCCTTGCCATTAATTCTGAAAAACAAAAGCCCCTTTATTATAATGAGCACAGTGATAGGTGGTGACTCAAATGAAAGGAACCGAGAACACACTAAATTATAAAAAGGTTAGAAGACTTGGAGAAGAAAGAGTAAGGGAAGAAAACAAGAGTAGATGTAGACACTAGGAAAGGGGCGAGAACCACAAGGGAAAATAAGACAGAAGAGAGTATGAGAAAGAACAACGTAGCAAGGAGGTTGTATCTGTCATAAGGATTTAAATGTTGGGGAAAGAGGAAGGTGCTTAGGTAACCTGGGGGTAAATATGGTGAGTGATATGTACTATAACTCTCCCCCATCTGTCCATCTGTCCTTGAAATCTTAAACACCTTTAAATGTTCATTATCAGCCATGGTTTATATGATGAACTCTTTTTGGAGGGATGGTATAACAAACTATAAAACTTATCAGTTGTTTTTAAGTGACAGGAAGACCAGCCAAAGGAGGCCCTAATACATTTGGAAAGGAGACACGTACGCTGTAGGTGTCAAGGGCAGTTTGTATGTGCACATGTGTATGTATTCTCACACAAACTGTATTTGTGTATATACACACATATTTAATAACTATTCATGTTCTCTTATAGTGAAGAGTTTTATTGTGGCTTAAATTTTTGCTGTTCGGTCATTTGGTTATAAAAAATATTGGTGATGGTTGGATGGCAATATGAATTTACTTAACACCACTGAACTGTACACTTAGAAATGGTTAAGACGCTTAATTTTGTGTTATATGTATTTTATCATGATTAAAAAATGAAAAAAAATATGCCAACATGCATAATGCATAGCCTGAAAGATACAGGAGAAGAGCAAAGAAATAAATTAATCTCTATAATAACACATACATATTGAGTGTTTGGCAGCCTGAGATGGAAAGAGCAGTTAGAAGTTAGAAAGACAAGGGTAGATTAGAAAGAGAGAATCAGAATGTAGCAGCAAGCCAGGGTTTGAGAGGAGAGGGTTTCCAAGACATTCCTGGTGGAAGGTATGGTCAAGAGACTTTTAAGAATTTGGAAGTCTAATAAATTCAATGTTAAGATTTTTTTTGTTATTGTTTTGAGGTGTTAAGCATCTCTTTCGACACACGTACACCTCTAGCCTCTACTGTTAGTAAAAATCTATTTTGATCTGGAGGCACTTCAGGGGAAGGTAAAGGACTGAACATGGAGCAGGGTCTCCACATTGCGATGTGGCAATACAAGGCACATAAGACCTACATCAGGAATTCTCAGAGACTTATTTGGAAATAGGTTCATATGTATCATTTTTAGATTTCACATATAAGTGATATCATATGATATTTGTCTTTCTCTACGTTAATTCACTCAGTATGATATTACCTAGATCCATCCATGTTGCTGCAAATGACATGATTTCATTCTTTTTTATGGCTGAACTAAATGCCCATTGATGGGTGAATTAATAAAGACATGGCACACATATAAATAGAATGGAATATTACTCAGTCAATCCACTGTTTGCTAGTGCAATTTCCTTGCTCCTGCTCCCTTCTGCCTCTAAAAGTCTGTTGTTTTGTTCAGCTCCTTGGTACTCCTTTCTATTTGCTGGTTGGTGCTATCTGATTCTGGAGAAGGCAATGGCACCCCACTCCAGTACTCTTGCCTGGAAAATCTCATGGACAGAGGAGCCTGGTAGGCTGCAGTCCATGGGGTCTCGAAGAGTTGGACACGACTGAGCGACTTCACTTTCACTTTTCACTTTCATGCATTGGAGAACGCAATGGCAACCCACTCCAGTGTTCTTGCCTGGAGAATCCCAGGGATGGGGGAGCCTCGTGGGCTGACGTCTATGGGGTCACACAGAGTCGGACACGACTGAAGCGACTTAGCACCAGCAGCAGCAACAGCAGCAGCTCTCTGATTCAAAGACAGTACAATGAAGCCAATAAGATCTTTAAAATGTACTCAGTTGAATTGTTTTTTTTTTAAACAAAAGTATCCTTCCAGGAGATAAACATACACAAAAGAGAAATCATCATCTGGGTCTCATCTGTAACCTGCCCATCAGGTGAGGAGAAAAAACTATTACCTGAACTTATAAGTCACACATTGAAGATAGCTACTTTCAAGTATTCAGACTTCACTGTAAGGCAAATGTTTATATAAACCCCATAAAGATATTTTACATTCTAATGTATACATCACTTATGATCAAACTGGACCTTCTGTGGAAACATTATATTTGATTTGTGGTTTACACTTTACTTGCATTGTAGTTATTTTGGTTTTACACTGTGAATCATAAATATTTTCTTCTTTTAGGAATAATCTATTATGTAATTGAAAAGAGGAATAGAGGAAGGGGAAATTGGCAAATTCCTTAGTGTCCAGCACCCCACAGTTTCTTAATCTAGTCCTGGTGGGTTTTGGCTAAGAACTCTATTTTTGTAATGTTATAAAACTAGGCTATGTGATACTGTATCATTAGTGTTGTACACCAAGACCCACAATTATAATTATTAGCATTCATAGATCTACCTTTAACATACGAAGTCAAAGAGGAACAAAGTCCATGACTAATTGTCTCACATATTTGGCTTAGAATATCAATATTTCAGAGTAGGAAACACAGGCAATTGTCAAATTGTGTCATAGAGAAGGGCAAGTGTCTGGTGTCAGTTGTTGGGTTTAAGGATCATGTGATCAAACTTAAAGAACTTTCCTTATATGTCAGTACTTACTGTGCTGTATGGGTGCCAAGTCTTAGCTAGCCAGCCAGTTAAAGAGTATCAAAACTCCAGACTACATCTAATTTGCTCTATTTCAAAAGTGAACTTGTTTTGAACAAGTCTAACTTTATTTTTAATATTTCTATGCCTGCAAACCTTTTACTGTTATTAGAAAGGAAAATTCAAGCATGGGAGACATGAGGAGAGGTTGTCTTTGGCTGGCATCTGGTGTCTTATACAAAGCTCACTGAGAGTCTGTTACAAAATATTGTCTGTCGTCTGAGTTGCTGGCTGGGTCTACTCTTTGGGAGCCACGGGGATGTAGGGCATGAATTTGGTATCTGCTGAGTTCTCTCAAAAAAAGATTTTGTTGAGCTCTTAATAAAGAAATCACATCAACAGTAATTCCAACTCCTAAAAACCAAATCCAAACCTGGAAAATGTTATGGGTATAAATTGTTCAGTCACAGCGTTTGAAACAGAAGTTGGGGACAGCAGTACAGAGTAAGACCCAAGAGAGTGTCTCGGGAAAAGATGAAAGGTGGGCTTAGTTTATAATGATGGCTACTGACCCACGGCTTCATTACATTACTGGGCTGGTTGCCAAATCTCCAGAGAAAGCCAACAACTGGGCCAGGAAATCTAAACTTGCTTTGAAAGTCCTAAGATCAGAAATATAAAACAAAACGTACTGGTTAAGACTTGGACTCTAGAGTCAGACAGATTTAGGCCTGCATCCGGTCCCATCACTTCATGGGAAATAGGGAAACAGTGGAAAAAGTGTCAGACTTTATTTTTTGGGGCTCCAAAATCACTACAGATGGTGACTGCAGCCATGAAATTAAAAGACGCTTACTCCTTGGAAGGAAAGTTATGACCAACCTAGATAGCATATTCAAAATTAGAGACATTACTTTGCCAACAAAGGTTCGTCTAGTCAAGGCTATGGTTTTTCCTGTGGTCAGGTATGGATGTGAGAGTTGGACTGTGAAGGCTGAGCCCCGAAGAATTGATGCTTTTGAACTGTGGTGTTGGAGAAGACTCTTGAGAGTCCCTTGGACTGCAAGGAGATCCAACCAGTCCATTCTGAAGGCGATCAGCCCTGGGATTTCTTTGGAAGGAATGATGCTAAAGCTGAAGCTCCAGTACTTTGGCCACCTCATGCGAAGAGCTGACTCACTGGAAAAGACTCTGACGCTGGGAGGGATTGGGGGCAGGAGGAGAAGAGGATAACAGAGGATGAGATGGCTGGATGGCATCACTGACTCGATGGACATGAGTCTGAGTGAACTCTGGGAGTTGGTGATGGACAGGGATGCCTGGCATGCTGTGATTCACGGGGTTGCAAAGAGTCGGACACGACTGAGCGACTGAACTGAACTGAACTGAACTGATAACACTTACTAGTTATGTGACAATGAGAAAGTTGATTAACTTTTCTAAGCCACAGTTTGCTTCTGTTTCCTTATCTGTAAAATTGAAATAATAGTATTGATCTCATTTATTAGTTAACATTTTATGGTAAGGTGAAGCTATTTATTCATTTATATCAGTATAAACATGCAGATTCCTATTTTATTCTAATTCTTATGATCTCCTACTATAAATATTTATTGGTATACTGAAATTGTCCCAGGTTTAGCCAATGAGGACTCCTTCAAGAAAATATCTACATTCTTTTGACATGATTTTATCCTTGTTTAAGCCTTTCCTTACTTTCTGGTCCCCAGAGTTATTTCAGTACATCTAGTTTTTCCCTCGAATCAGTCTTTTTCCAAGCAGAAATCAACAGTTGGGTGATAAGTGTGCTATGGCTACTGGGTTGCCACCACCTTAGTCTCCCTTAGTGGACAGCACTAGGAAATTGTACATATTGTAGAGAGTTTATACTAAGCTCTTCATTTCCAGTACAAAACTACAGGGTTTATTTTACTTTCTTCCTTTCTGTATTCCTATCTCCTATTTCTGATGGTGAGAACACTGACTCCTAGTATCCTCAACATAATTATTTGCATGTGCAAGTCCCTGTGTGTAACACACATCTGAATCCGCTGAGTCTTTCTTGCTTAAGTTCCTTTTTTAATGTGTGCACACTCATCAGTTCAGTTCAGTATCTCAGTCATGTCCAACTCTTTGTGACCCCATGGACTGCAGCATGGCAGGGTTCCCTGTCCATCACCAACTCCCAGAGCCTACTCAAACTCGTGTTCATTGAGTCGGTGATGCAATCCCACAATCTCATCCTCTGTCGTCCCCTTCTCCTCCCAATTTCAATCTTTCCCAGCATCAGGGTCTTTTCCAATGAGTCAGTTCTTCGCATCAGGTGGCCAAAGGATTGGAGTTTCAATTTCAGCATCAGTCCTTCCAACGAATATTCAGGACTGATTTCCTTTAGGATTGACTGGCTGGATCTCTTTGCAGTCCAAAAGACTCTCAAGAGTCTTCTCCAACACCACAGTTCAAAAGCATCAATTCTTCGGTGCTCAGCTTTCTTTACGGTCGAATTCTCACATGTGTACATGACTACTGGAAAAACCATAGCCTTGACTAGATGGACCTTTGTTGGCAAAGTAATGTCTCTGCTTTTTAATATGCTGTCTAGGATGGTCATAGCTTTTCTTCCAAGGAGCAAACGTCTTAAAATTTCAAGGCTGTAGTCACCATCTGCAGTGACTGCGGAGCCCAAAAAATAAAGTCTGACACTGTTTCCACTGTTTCCCCATCTATTCGCCATGAAGTGATGGGACCAGATGCCATGATCTTCGTTTTCTGAATATTAAGCTTTAAGCCAACTTTTTCACTCTCCTCTTTCACTTTCATCAGGAGGCTCTTTAGCTCTTCTTTGCTTTCTGCCATGCGGGTGGTGCAATCTGCGTATCTGAGGTTATTGATATTTCTCCCAGCAATCTTGATCCCAGCTGGTGCTTCATCCAGCCTGGCATTTTGCATGATGTATTCTACATATAAGTTAAATAAGCAGGGTGAAAATATACAGCCTTAACATACTCCTTTCCTGATTTGGAAACAGTCTGTTGCTCCATGTCCAGGTCCAACTGTTGCTTCTTGACCTGCATGTGCATTTCTCAGGAGGCACATCAGGTGGTGTGGTTTTCCCATTGCTTTAAGAATTT
Source organism: Bison bison bison (assembly GCF_000754665.1). NCBI lineage: Eukaryota > Metazoa > Chordata > Mammalia > Artiodactyla > Bovidae > Bison > Bison bison. The sequence goes on from NW_011495048.1 coordinate 12,871,471, forward strand.
TCCACAGTTTGTTGTGATCCACACAGTCAAAGGCTTTGGTATGGTCGTTAAAGCGGAAGTAGATTTTTTCTGAACTCTCTTGCTTTTTTGATAATTCAACGGATGTTGACAACTTGATCTCTGGTTCCTCTGCCTTTTCTAAATCCAGCTTGGACATCTGGAAGCTTACAGTTCACATACTGTTGAAGCCTGGCTTGGAGAATTTTGAACATTACTTTGCTAGCGTGTGAGATGAGGGCAATTGTGCAACAGTTTGAACATTTTTGGGTACTACCTTTCTTTGGAATTGGAATGAAAACTGACCTTTTCCAGTCCTGTGGCCACTACTGAGTTTTCCAAATTTACTGGTGTATTGAGTACAGTGCTTTCACAGCATCATCTTTTAGAATTTGAAATAGCTCAACTGGAATTCCATCACCTCCACTAGCTTTGTTCATAGTGATGCTTCCTAAGGACAACTTGACTTCACATTCCAGGATGTCTGGCTCTAGGTGAGTGATCACACCATTGTGATTATCTGGGTCATGAAGATATTTTTTGTACAGTTCTTCTGTGTATTCTTGCCACCTCTTCTTATATCTTCTGCTTTTATTAGGTCCATAACATTTCTGTCCTTTTTTGTGCCTATCTTTACATGAAATGTTCCCTTGGTATCTCTAATTTTCTTGAAGAGATCTCTAGTCTTTCCCATTCTATTGTTTTCCTCTATTTCTTTGCATTGATTGCTGAGGAAGTCTTTCTTATCTCTCGTTGCTACTCTTTGGAACTCTGCATTCAAATGGGTATATCTTTCTTTCTTTCCTTTGCCTTTATCTTCTCTTCTTTTCTCAGCTATTTGTAAGGCCTCCTCAGACAACCATTTTGCCTTTTTGCATTTCTTTTTCTAGGGGGTGGTCTTGATCACTGCCTCTTGTACAATGTCATGAACTTCTGTCCATAGTTTTCAGGCACTCTGTCTATCAAATCTAATCCCTTGAATCTATTTGTCACTTCCACTTCCAGTGGAAGTGTGCACTCATATGCCCACATAATGACTGTTGCTTTCTCATCTCCCTTGGGTCTATAGATTTCCAATTTAAAAGGAAGGAAGAAAGGAAAGAAGGAAGGAGAGAGGAAGGGAATGAGGAAAGAAAGGAAGAAAGTGTAGGAAGAGAGAAGAAAGGAAATGTTTCTAAATAGGTTTCAGTATATCCTCACAAACATCTGAGCTGGGAGAAAGTGTAGATAGTAATGATTTAGTTCTTATTAGTATAAAATAGCAAATGAAACAACTGACAAACAACTAATCTAAAAAATATACAAGCAACTCCTACAGCTCAACTCCAGAAAAATAAATGACCCAATCAAAAAATGGGCCAAAGAACTAAATATACAATTCTCCAAAGAAGACATACAGATGGCTAACAAACACATGAAAAGATGCTCAACATCACTCATTATCAGAGAAATGCAAATCAAAAGCACTGTGAGGTACCATTTCACGCTAGTCAGAATGGCTGCGATCCAAAAGTCTACAAGCAATAAATGCTGGAGAGGGTGTGGAGAAAAGGGAACCCTCTTACACTGTTGGTGGGAATGCAAACTAGTACAGCCACTATGGAGAACAGTGTGGAGATTCCTTAAAAAACTGGAAATAGAACTGCCTTATGATCCAGCAATCCCACTGCTGGGCATACACACTGAGGAAACCAAAAGGGAAAGAGACATGTGTACCCCAATGTTCATCGCAGCACTGTTTATAATAGCCAGGACATGGAAGCAACCTAGATGTCCATCAGCAGATGAATGGATAAGAAAGCAGTGGTACATATACACAATGGAGTATTACTCAGCCATTAAAAAGAATACATTTGAATCAGTTCTAATGAGGTGGATGAAACTGGAGCCTATTATACAGAGTGAAGTAAGCCAGAAAGAAAAACACTAATACAGTATACTAATGCATATATATGGAATTTAGAAAGGTGGTAACAATAACCCGGTGTACGAGACAGCAAAAGAGACACTGATGTATAGATCAGTCTTATGGACTCTGTGGGAAAGGGAGAGGGTGGGGAGATTTGGGAGAATGGCATTGAAACATGTAAAATATCATGTAAGAAATGAGTTGCCAGTCCAGG
>NW_011495048.1:12873690-12882025 GCF_000754665.1 Bison bison bison
GGGAGGGAGGAGGGAAGAGGGTTCAGGATGGGGAACACAGGTATACCTGTGGCGGATTCATTTCGATATTTGGCAAAACTAATACAATACTGTAAAGTTTAAAAATAAAATTAAATTTAAAAAAAATAAAATGGGCAAGACTTTGGCTTTCAGTGAAGTAAAGAAAAAAGTGAGAAATGCTAAAAGAGAGAGATGAGAAACATAAAAAGACAGAGATAGATAAATAAAGAGAGATATAAAGCAAAATGGAACATGCTACCCAGAGCCAATACTTTTTAGTCTTAGCCTTAATAGAAGTGTGAGAATCAAAAGTAGAAATTACTAAAGGAAAACTGAAACAAAACCTTTGAATTGTGAAGCCTTAAGAGAAAGGTTTGGGTTTCCCTGGTGGCTTAGACAGTGAAGAATCCTCCTGCAATCCATAAGACCTGGGTTCGCTCCCTGGGTTGGGACAATCCCCAGGAGAAGGAAATGGCTACCTGCCGGGGTCCAGCCCCGGCTGATCCAGGATATTCGAAGGAGAGACGGCATAGGCGACCTATTTATTTAGATATTTATCAAAGATAAAAGAGTAATAGACTGAGGATAGCTCAGTAGGAAAATTCAGTGGAGAAAAGAGGCTGAGTAGCTTGGTTTACGCGGGAGACCAATAAAACTTCAAGACAAGAAGTTTGCACCACTTACGTAGGCCGCAAGCATCCTTCCGTTCTCCCGAAGGAGAGGAGACACTGAGGCCTCCCCAGTCGGATCTTAGAAGCCCAGGCATAATTAGCAAGCATGGCGGGTTCCGCGCTCCAGATGGAGACTCAGCCAGAATTTGGGAGAGAGAGCGACATGGGGAGACCAAGTTTTAGTGAACAAGGCCCACACTTTATTTTCCAAAGTAGTTTTTATACCTTAAGTTGTGCATAGAGGATAATGGGGGAAGGGGTAGATTCATGCAAGGACAGCAATTCCTGGTTCTAATCGAAGCCAGGCTTTCAAAATTATCATATGCAAAAGTTCAGGTGATTTACATCATCTTCTGGCCAGGAGGCCTGTTAACATTTTAAGAAACTTATCTTTCTCTAAAGGTGATTATTCCAAAGTCAGGCACCAGCCTCCAAAAAAGCATTGGACAAAGCTGCATTCCTATAGTGCAAAGGTGAGGTGGGCTCAATCAAGAAAAGAATTAACTCAAGGGTCCAAGGTTACAAACATTGAGGCTACTACTTACATTTCTATACACCCATTATATCAATCAATACACTGCCAAGGACACAGTAGGTAAGGAGTATGGAGACAGCAGCAAACATTGGCCCAATAAGTGAAAAAAACCTTTCACCAATACAATTTCTAATCAATCTTTTAACTACTCAAAGGACTCTGTGTTTAGACAGTTTAGAACATCTCCTGCCTCTCACAGTTGGGAGTCTCTGAACAATCACATGTGGCCGGAAAAACCTATTCAGGCAGGCTAGAGGATTTTCAAAGGAGTTTGTAGGTTGAAACACTGTCATACCCAGGAATTATTAACTGGAGCTGTAAGCTAACTCTTTTTTCAGAGAGAGGTCGTGGGGGACAGCCCCCCATAAAGTCAGAGGTGTAGGTGAAAGCACAAAGCAGAAAGTAGGCAGACTCTGGTTTTGGGGGTAGATGCTCGAGAATTTCCAGGGGGACTCCTGAGGCTTGATCCCGCCTTTGCGTATGCCGAGCCTCCTTCCTCATGACCTTTGTCATCGGTGGAGCTCCTCACGCTGGCTCCCAGCAGTGATAGAATTCCAGTTGAGCTATTCCAGATCCTGAAAGATGATGCTATGGAAAGTGCTGCACTCAATATGCAATATGCACTCAATATGCAATATGCCGGCTCCCGGCAGCTACCCACTCCAATATTGCTGCCTGGAGAATTCCATGGACAGAGGAGCCTGGCAAGCTGCAGTTGAGATCACAAAGAGTCAGACACAACTGAGCAACTAACATTTTCACTTCATTTTTCAAGAAGAAAAAGGTTGTGTTAGTCTTCTAGAAAAGAACACATTTGCATTGAAACTACTTCCCTGGTGGTCCAGTGGTTGAGAATCCACCTGCCAATGCAGAAGACGTGGGTTACATCCTTGGTATGGGAGGATCCCACAAGCCATGTGGCAACTCAGCCCCTGCAATTACCTGAGCACGCTAGATCCCGTGCTCTGCAATAAGAGAAGTCACCATAATGAGAAGCCCATGCACCACAACTGGAGAATAGCCCCTGCTCACTGCAACTAGAGAAAACCCACGTGCAGCAACGAAGACTCAGCACAGCCAGAAACAAAAACTAAAATAAATAAATATTTTAAAAGACTATTATACTCTTCCAAATCACTCTCTTTCATTATTCAATCTATTTTCTTTCACTTCCTTCATTTTCTTTCACTTTCCTTTGCAAGATATACTTGGAAATAAGTATATCTTGGAAATACATGTAAGTTTTGGCTCTCTACCAAATCTTCAGAATGACTCTTTCTGAAATATGGTTGATTTACAGTATTATATTAGTTTCAAGTGTAGGACATAGCAATTTGATAATTTTATAGTTTATACTCCATTTAAAGTTGTTACAAAACAAAGCCTATTTTTCCCTATGTTGTACAATATATCCTGTTGCTTATCTATTTTATTCACAGTGATCTGTTCATCTTAATTCCATACCACCATCCTGTCCCTCCCTTGTTCTTTGTCCCCACTGGTAACCATGAGTTTTTCCTCTGTATCTGTGAGTTGGCACCTGTTTTGCTTTATACTTTTATTTGTTTTGTTTTTTAGATTCCACATATAAATGGTTTCTATAGTATTTGTCTTTCTCTGACTTATTTCACTAAATGCAATACTTTCTAAGTCCATCCACATTCCTGCAAGTGCCAGAATTTTATTCTATTTTATGGCTGGGTAATGTTCCATTGTATTTACATAACCACATCTTCTGTATCCATTCATCTGTTGATGGAGACTCGGGTTGCATCCATGTCCTAGTTATTAGAAAAAATGGTGCTATGAACATTGTGGTGCATGTATCTTTTCAAATTAATTTTTTTTCTTGATATATACCTGGGAGTGAAATTGCTGGATCATAAGGTAATTCTATTTGCAGTTTTTTGAGGAAACTCCATACTGTTTTCCATAATACCTATACCAATTTCTATTTCCATGAACATTATTCTAGTGTTCCCTTTTCTCCACATCCTTGCCAACATTTGCTACTTGTGGCCTTTTTGATGTTACTCATTCTAACAGGTGTGAAGTGATATCTCATTGTGGTTTTGATTTGCATTTCTCTGATGATTAGTGATGTTGAGTATCTTTTCATGTGACTGTTGGCCATCTGTTTGTCTTTTTTGGAAAAACATTTGTTCAAGTCTTCTGCCCACTTTTTTAGTTGGGTTGTTTGGTTTTTTGGTATTGAGATGTGTGAGCTATCAAGAGCTATCATGTGCAAATATTTACTCCCATTCAGTAGGTTGTCTTTTTGTTTTGTTAATGGTTTCCTTTGCTGTGCAAAAGCTTTTATGTTTAATTAGGTTCTGCTGTTTATGTTTGCTTTATTTCTATTGCCTTAAGAGACAGATCAGAAAAAAATGATCATTGTCAAGGAGATTTCAAGGAGTTCTATGGTTTCAGGTTTTACATTTAGGCCTTTATACCATTTTGAGTTTATATTTGTATATGGTGTGAGGAAATGTTCTAATCCCATTTTTTAAGATGTAGTCATTCAGATTTCCCAGCACCATTTGTCAAAGATACTATCTTTTCTCCAACATAACTTCTTGCATCCTTTGTTGTAAATTAATTGACTATAGATGCATTTATTTCTAGGCTGTCTATTCTGTTCCATTGATGTGTTTGGCTGTTTTGAGCCAGTACTATGTTGTTTTGATTCAGTTCAGTTCAGTTAAGTCGCTGAGTCGTGTCCGACTCTTTGCAACCCCATGGACTGCAGCACGCCAGGCCTCCCTGTCCATCACCAACTCCCAGAGTTCACTCTTAACTCATGTCCATTGAGTCGGTGATGCCATCCAACGATCTCATCCTCTGTCGCCCCTTTCTCCCCCCGCCTTCAATATATTTCTAAATAAAGTATTTGTGAAATTGAGAGTAATACTTTTATTTATTTACTGAAAGATTCTGTTTGTGCTTTTTTTCTTCTCCAAAGAAATTTTGTATTTAACCTTCAGAGAATTATTTTGATTGGCTTATACTTTAGATGGGCTTCCCTGGTGGCTCTATCTGCAATGCAGGAGACCTGGGTTCATCCCTGGGTAGGAAAGATCCCCTGGGGAGAGGAATGGCTACCCACTCCAGTATTCTTGCCTGGAGAAATCCATGGAGCCTGGCAGGCTACAGTTCATGGGGTTGCGGAGAGTCAGACATGACTCAGTGACTGTCATTCACTCTCATACTTTAGATATACAGTAGAACCATTACCAAAAGTTAAATCTATCTGTTAAATCTAGATGTAGATAGATTTTAAAGCAAATTAGAGAAATCTTGGCTATTTTACTAGCCAAAGATCATTTGGTACTAAATATGTCACCATTGCCTGGTGGACTACAGCCATGGTGTCACAAAGAGTTGGACATGACTGAGTAAGCACATGTCACCATTATCCTCATTTTGTTGAATATGTATCAGTTTTTTTGGCCATACCTCATGGCTTGTGGGATCTTAGTTCCCTGACTAGAAATTGAACCTATGCCCTTAACAGTAAAACATGAAGTCCTAACCACTGGATGACCAGGGAAGTTCCTGTCTATGAATTTCCACTGAGATATTTGTAGATAATGAAAGGCTATGACTAGCCTAAGGTGAGCCTGTTTGAATTTTGGAGGCAGCTGAAAGAGATCTTGGTCCTAACCCTTACCTGCAATATATACTCAGAAAAATAAAATTTTCTAACACAAAGATAACCATAAGGCATTGTGCAGCTTTAAGAGTATGCTTCTTCTAACTCCAAATTGTGATTAAGCATTGGTTATTGTGGTTCCTGGAAATATCTTACTGCTTTACTGATAACCTTCAAAAAGATCTTCTACCTGCTTTTCTTTAAAAAAAAAAGAAAAGAAATTGATCCCTTGAAACATCTTAGTATACACTTTAAGACTTTATATATTTTTTAAGTTATAAATAATCTTTTTAAAGTCAATCTCCATTTTTTCAGAAGAATTAATTGTTCCTTTTGGCAGTCAAAAGAGTGCCCTACACATATTAGAATCTATATCTACCAGAACTTCTCTCTGTGACTTGAAATTTATATTCCCATTATTTGATTATAATCTTTCTCAGTGTTATTTGATTTTCCTTCCACCGAACTGGGAGGACTGAGATTATTAAATTATCTGAGTAACTTGTGTGTGTGTGTGTGTTAGTTGCTCAGTCATGTCCAACTCTTTGTGACCCCATGGATGGTTGCTCCTGGGTTCCTCTGTACATGGAATTCTCCAGGCAAGAATACTAGAATGGGTTGCCATTCCCTTCTCCAGGGGATCCTCCCAACCCAGGGATCAAACTCAGGTCTCCTACACTGCAGGCAGATTCTTAACCATCTGAGCCCATTTGAGTAGCTTATTGATTTTTTTTCTATTAAAAACTAAAGATATAGCTTATAAATATTGCCTTGAGGGTAAAAATAGGAGCCATTATTAGAAAATGCATAATATGCAAATATGCTTTTAGTCAGCATAAAGCATACTTCTCTGATCCTTTGCATAATAATTCAATTCAAACTTGAACAAAATTGAGATCCCAGCTACTTCACATATATTGATAAGCTAAGTAAATAAATACTATTTCAAAGTTGAATGACCAACATTTGAATAAGCTCTCTTCAATAATATGCTTTTTATATTGTAGAATTTTGTCTGTGTCTTCCAGTTTGTGTCTTTATATAACAAGTGCTGAGTGTTGACAATATTGATTTCTCCATCTCCTATTTTCTCAGTTAAAGGCTTTCTCTATCTTTGGTGTGATTACAAGCTTTTATGTGTAGTTCCCCCTCAATCCCCGTATATCCTTTCTTCTTGAAATAACTTCCAATAACTCTTTGGAAGAGGGTGGTAATCAAAATAAATATTTAGTTCTTTTCTAGAACTTTAATATCATGGCAAGCAATTGGTACAGTGTATTAATGGGGGAAAAAATAAGCTTTATCAATAGTCACTCAAAGATACATATCTATTACACTTGCGTGCATACTCAGACAATTCAGTCTTGTCTGACTCTTTGTGACCCTACTGTAGCCCACCAGACTCCTCTTTCCATGGGATTCTCCAGACAAGAATACTGGAGGAATTCCATGCCATCCCCCAGGGGATCTTCCCAACTCAAGGATTGAATCCATGTCTCCTGTGGCTCCTTTGCAGGTGGGTTCTTTACTGCTGAGCCACTGTGTACATACAACTGTCAATGAACACAAAAATATTTCCTACATTATTAGTTATCTAAGAAAATACAAATCAAAACCACAATGAGATATCACTTCACGTTCATTAGAAACAGTGTTGATCAAGACTTGGAGAAATCTCTAACTTCATAGTCTGCTGGTGGAAATGTAAAATGATACAGATATTGGAAGACAGTGTGATAGTTCCATTGGTTTGATAAATGCATAAAGTTATATCCACCACCATAATGGTATAGAATAGTTTTATTATTCCCTAAATTTTTTTCAAACTACTCCTTTGGAATCAGCTTGTTATGCAAGTCTTACTCCTAGCAACCACTGTTTTGTAATTTCACTATCAGTTCAGTACAGTTCAATTGCTCAGTCATGTCCGACGCTTTGTGACCCCATGGACTGCAGCATGCCAGGCTTCCTTGTACATCAGCAACTCCTAGGGCTTACTCAAACTCATGTCCATCGAGTCAGTGATGCCATCCAATGATCTCATCCTCTGTCATCCCCTTCTCCTCCTGCATTCACTCTTTCCCGGCATCAGAGTCTTTTCCAATGAGTCACTTCTTCACATCAGCTTCAGCATCAGTCCTTCCAATGAATATTCAGCACTTATTTCCTTTAGGATGGACTAGTTGGATCTCCTTGCAGTCCAAGAGACTCTCAAGAGTCTTCTCCAACACCACAGTTCAAAAGCACCAACTCTTTGGCACTCAGCATTTTTTATAGTCTAACTCTCACATCCATACATGACTACTGGAAAAACCACAGCTTTGACTATACAGACCTTTGTTAGCAAAGTAATGTCTTTGCTTTATAATATGCTGTCTAGGATGGTCATAGCTTTTCTTCCAAGGAGCAAGTGTCTTTCAGTTTCAAGGCTGCAGTCAACATCTGCAGTGATTGTGGAGCCCCCAAAATAAAGTCTGTCACTTTCCATTGTTTTCCCATCTATTTGCCATGAAGTGATGGGACCAGATGCCATGATCTTAGTTTTCTGAATGTTGAGTTTTAAGCCAACTTTTTCACTCTTCTCTTTCCCTTTCATCAAGAGGCTCTTTAGCTCTTCTTTGCTGTCTGCCATGAGGTTGGTACAATCTGCGTATCTGTGGTTATTGACATTTCTCCCAGGAGTCTTAATCCCAGCTTGTGCTTCATCCAGTCTCACATTTTGCATGATGTGTTCTGCATATAAGTTAAATAAGCAGGGTGACAATGTACAGCCTTGACATACTTCTTTCCCGATTTGGACCCAGTCTGTTATTCCATGTCCAGTTCTAACTGTTGCTTCCTTTTTTTTTCTTTTAATTTATTTATTTTTTTTTTAATTTTACTTTTAAACTTTACATAATTGTATTAGTTTAGCCAAATATCAAAATGAATCTGCCACAGGTATACATGTGTTCCCCATCCTAAACCCTCCTCCCTCCTCCCTCCCCATACCATCCCTCTGGGTCGTCCCAGTGCACTAGCCCCAAGCATCCAGTATCGTGCATCGAACCTGGACTGGCAACTCGTTTCTTACATGATATTTTACATGTTTCAATGCCATTCTCCCAAATCTTCCCACCCTCTCCCTCTCCCACAGAGTCCATAAGACTGTTCTATACATCAGTGTCTCTTTTGCTGTCTTGTACACAGGGTTATTGTTACCATCTTTCTAAATTCCATATATATGCGTTAGTATACTGTATTTATGTTTTTCCTTCTGGCTTACTTCACTCTGTATAATAGGCTCCAGTTTCATCCACCTCATTAGAACTGATTCAAATGTATTCTTTTTAATGGCTAAGTAATACTTCATTGTGTATATGTACCACTGCTTTCTTATCCATTCATCTGCTGATGGACATCTAGGTTGCTTCCATGTCCTGGCTATTATAAACAGTGCTGCGATGAACATTGGGGTACACATGTCTCTTTCCCTTC
>NW_011495048.1:12882289-12882395 GCF_000754665.1 Bison bison bison
CAACAACACATTAAAAAGATCATACACCATGATCAAGTGGGCTTTATCCCAGGGATGCAAGGATTCTTCAATATCCGCAAATCAATCAATGTAATACACCACATTA
>NW_011495048.1:12882495-12883361 GCF_000754665.1 Bison bison bison
AATACACCACATTAACAAATTGAAAAATAAAAACCATATGATTATCTCAATAGATGCAGAGAAAGCCTTTGACAAAATTCAACATCCATTTATGATAAAAACTCTCCAGAAAGCAGGAATAGAAGGAACATACCTCAACATAATAAAAGCTATATATGACAAACCCACAGCAAACATTATCCTCAATGGTGAAAAATTGAAAGCATTTCCTCTAAAGTCAGGAACAAGACAAGGGTGCCCACTTTCACCATTACTATTCAACATAGTTTTGGAAGTTTTGGCCACAGCAATCAGAGCAGAAAAAGAAATAAAAGGAATCCAAATTGAAAAGAAGAAGTAAAACTCTCACTATTTGCAGATGACATGATCCTCTACATAGAAAACCCTAAAGATTCCACCAGAAAATTACTAGAAATAATCAATGACTATAGTAAAGTTGCAGGATATAAAATCAACACACAGAAATCCCTTGCATTCCTATACACTAATAATGAGAAAACAGAAAGAGAAATTAAGGAAACAATTCCATTCACCATTGCAACGGAAAGAATAAAATACTTAGGAATATATCTACCTAAAGAAACTAAAGACCTATATATAGAAAACTATAAAACACTGGTGAAAGAAATCAAAGAGGACACTAATAGATGGAGAAATATACCATGTTCATGGATTGGAAGAATCAATATAGTGAAAATGAGTATACTACCCAAAGCAATTTATAGATTCAACGCAATCCCTATCAAGCTACCAACAGTATTCTTCACAGAGCTAGAACAAATAATTTCACAATTTGTATGGAAATACAAAAAACCTCGAATAGCCAAAGCAATCTTGAGAAAGAAGAATGGAACTGGAGGAATCAA
>NW_011495048.1:12883590-12884044 GCF_000754665.1 Bison bison bison
ACACTCTCTGACATACATCACAGCAGGATCCTCTATGACCCACCTCCCAGAATATTGGAAATAAAAGCAAAAATAAACAAATGGGACCTAATTAACCTTAAAAGCTTCTGCACATCAAAGGAAACTATTAGCAAGGTGAAAAGACAGCTTCAGAATGGGAGAAAATAATAGCAAATGAAGCAACAGACAAACAACTAATCTCAAAAATATACAAGCAACTCCTCCAGCTCAAACTCCAGAAAAATAAATGACCCAATCAAAAAATGGGCCAAAGAACTAAATAGACATTTCTCCAAAGAAGACATACAGATGGCTAACAAACACATGAAAAGATGCTCAACATCACTCATTATCAGAGTAATTTATTTGTTTTTTATTGAAGGATAATTGCTTTACAGAATTTTGCTGTTTTCTGTCAAACCTCAACATGAATCAGATATATATATATATATCT
>NW_011495048.1:12884144-12896779 GCF_000754665.1 Bison bison bison
ATCCCCTCCTTTTTGAAGCTCCCTCCCATCTCTCTCCCCATCCCACCTCTCCAGGTTGATACAGAGCCCCCGTTTGAGTTTCCTGAGCCATACAGCAGATTCCCATTGGCTGTCTATTTTACATATGGTAATATAAGTGTCCATGTTACTCTTCCCACGCATCTCACCCTCTCCATTCCTCTCCCTAGGTCCATAAGTCCATTCTCTATGTCTCTTTATCCATTGTTGCCCTGTAAATAAATTCTTCAATTCTATTTTTCTAGATTCCATATATATGCATTAGAATATGGTATTTATCTTTCTCTTTCTGACTCACTTCACTCTGTATAATAGGCTCTAGCTTCATCCACCTCGTTAGAACTGACTCAAATGCATTCCTTTTCATGGCTGAGTAACATTCCATTGTGTATATATACCACAACTTCTTTATCCATTCATCTGTTGATGGACATCTATGTTGCTTCCATGTTCTAGCTATCATAAATAGTGCTGAAATGAACAATGGGATACGTGTGTCTCTTTCAATTTTGGTTTACTCAGGGTATATGCCTAGGAGTGAGATTGCTGGGTAATATGGTGGTTTTATCCCTAGTTTTTTAGGGAATCTCTGTACCATCTTCCATAGTGGAGGTATCAATTTACATTCCCACCAACAGTGCAAGAGTGTTCCCTTTTCTCCACACCCTCTCCATCATTTATTGTTTGTAGACTTTTTGATGGTCATTCTGCCTGATGTGAGGTGATATCTCATTGTAGTTTTGATTTGCATTTCTCTAATAATGAGCAGTATTGAGGATCTTTTCACGTGTTCGTTAGCCATCTGTATGTCTTCTTTGGAGAAATGTCTGTTTAGGTCTTTTCTCCACTTTTTGATTGGGTTGTTTTTCTGGCATTGAATTGTATGAGCTGCTTGTATTTTGGAAATTAATTCTTTGTCAGTTGTTTCATTTGCTATTATTTTTTCCCATTCTGAAGGTTGTCTTTTCACCTTGTTTATAGTTTCCTTTGTTGTGCAAAAGCTTTTAAGTTTAATCAAGTCCCACTTGTTTACTTTTGTTTTTATTTCCATTACTCTAGGAGGTGGGTCATAGAGGATCTTGCTTTGATTTATGTTGAGTGTTCTGCCTATGTTTTCCTCTAAGAGTTTTATAGTTTCTGGTCTTACATGTAGGTCTTAAATCCATTTTGAATTTATGTTTTTGTATGGTGTTAGGAGGTGTTCAAATTTCATTCTTTTCATTCAATTTCATTCTTTTACATGTAGTCCAGTTTTCCCAGCACCATTTATTGAAGAGGCTATGTTTGCCCCATTGCATATTCTTGCCTCCTTTGTCAAAAAACAAGGTACCCATAGGTGCATGGGTTTATTTTGGGGCTTTCTATCTTATTCCACTGGTCTATATTTCTGTTTTTGTGCCAGCACCATACTCTCTTGATGACTGTAGCTTTGTAGTATAATCTCAGGTCAGCAAGGTTGATTCCTCCAGTTCCATTCTTCTTTCTCAAGACTGCTTTGATTATTCGGGGTCTTTTGTGTTTCCATATGAATTGTGAAATTTTTTGTTCTAGTTCTGTGAAAAATGTCATTGGTAATTTGATAGAGATCACATTAAATCTGTAGATTGCATTTGGTAGTATAGTCATTTTCACAATATTGATTCTTCCTACCCAGGAACATGGAATATATCTCCATCTGTTTATGTCATTTTTGATTTCTTCATTAGTTTCTTATAATTTTCTGTGTACAGTTCTTTTGTCTCCTTAGGTAAGTTTATTCCTAGATATTTAACTCCTTTTGTTGTGATGTTGAATGGGATTGATTCCTTAATTTCTCTTTCTGATTTTTTCATTGTTAGTATATAGAAATGCAAGTGATTTCTGTGTATTGATTTTGTATCCTGCAACTTTGCTAAATTCACTGATTAGCTTTAGTAATTTTCTGATCAAGGTGCCAATTAGGGAATAAAGCAATGAAAGTAAAACTAACAAATATGTTTAGAGGACAGGAAAGAAATAAAAGAAAGAAAGAACAAATATTCAAAGTTAAATAGAGGTAGATGAAGAAAATTTAAATACATTAAAGATTAACTGCAAGGGGAAAGGTATAGTAGGAAAGGCAAACAAAAACATAAATGTAGGAAAAATAATAATAGGTTTTAAAAAGTAAAATTTTAAAAAGTGAAAAGAAAAAAAGAAAGGAGGAAAACTCCACAGAACTGCAAAAGCCCAATGTAGAGGCAGAGATTTATGACAACATACAAAATGGGACTGAAAAAAAAAAGACAAAAACAGCTCAATAGCTTAATTGGATTTCTTAGTGCCAATAAAATCAACAACTACAACAGAGGGGCAAAAAAAGGAAAAAGAAAAAAATCCAAAAGAATCTACATTGATCCTTCCTTTCACTCAGCTTCCTCCCACCATGCCCAAAGCATTCCTGCTGCTGGCTGGTGCCCTGGTGCTACCTGGGCTTGTGCAAGGAGTCATGCTGAGAAATGAAGAAAAATGGAAGCCCCTCAACATTCCTAGAAACCGAGATCTGTTTTTTAGAACTCTTCAGGCATATTTTAAACGAAGAGGTCTTGACCTTGGGAGGTTTTCAGATACTTTCTCCATGAACGAGAATCCCAGGCCTCTCTCTTTCCAGTCAGAACTTATTGCTTCTGCATTTGCAGATTATGAACAACAGAAAAACTCCCTCTCCAATTACCTCAAAGGCTGACTGTTTCCTCTGAGTGCAGAAGTCTGGTGGTTTTAAAACTACAGATGAAGCTTCTCATTAGAAAAATTCAGTCTTGATCATGGCTAAGTTTTTGTGTGTGTTTCCCTCTCCACTTTTATCAGTCTGTTATGATTTTATTCTGTATTTCCAGATTTACATGTAATAGTTTGAGCTTTGGGACATATGTGACTTATGTGCATGGTTTTTTTCCCACTCAATAATCATAGATATCAATATAGCACTGCATATATTTGCAAGGGTTACAAAAACACCATAAAGTCAAAGGAAATTCCTTTCAAAAAAAAAAAAAAAAAAAAATAGAAAAAGAATCTACAGAACAAGTCAAAAAATAAGAATAATAAATGTTTTTCTTGAGTCTCTGCTGTCAGCATCCTTTCCCTTGCTGGGAGTCACAGTCCACCTCACCTCCCTAGGATGCCCTCCAACACTGTGCTGATCTCTGGATCTGCTGTGGGGGCAGCTCAGATTCTAATCTGGTCCTACTCCTGTGTGTTCTTGCCTCCAATGTCCACAGCTATCAGAACTAGTGTATTTTCTTTTGGGGGAGCTCTCAATGGCCTTTTATATATTCTATAGACACAGAGTCTGCCTGGTTAATCATGTGGACTTAATCTGCAGCTTGTACAGCTGGTGGGAAGATTTTGGGTCTTCTTCCTTAGCTACACTGCTCCTGGGTTTCAAGTGTGGTTTTATTTCCACCTCTATGTGTGGGTCATCCTCTGGAGTTTAGCTCTTGAGGCTGCCCTGGAGGGCTTGAGTTTGCCCCTGTGAGGGCCAGGTGTGGAGGTGATACAGTTGCTTAGGTTCCAGGGGTTCTCATGGGGGTTGGTGGCTAGAGCAGCAGGAAATACAGTGTTCTAGAAGGGTATGGCAACCAATATTGGCCAGCTCTTGCCTTGAGGACTCCCTCTCTGATAGAGAAGCCTGACAGGCCACAGTCTACAGGGTTGCAAAGAGGTGGCCACGACCGAAGTGACCTTGCATGCATAAATGCAAGACTGTTTTTTGCCTGTGGCAGCTCTGCATTACTTTGCTAGTGTGTGAGATGAGGGCAATTGTGCAGTAGTTTGAACATTTTTTGGCAGTGCCTTTCTTTGGAATTGGAATGAAAAATGACCTTTTCCAGTCCTGTGGCCACTGCTGAATTTTCCAAATTTGCTGGCGTATTGAGTGCACTCCACTAACTTTGTTTGTAGTGATGTTTCCTAAGGTCCACTTGACTTTGCATTCCAGGATGTATGGCTTTAGGTGAGTGATCACACCATTGTGGTTATCTGGGTCATGAAGATCTTTTTTGTATAGTTCTTTTGTGTATTCTTGCCACCTCTTCTCAATATCTTCTGCTTATGTTACTATTATGCTTCTTCCATACCACTTCTGTCCTTTATTGTGCTTATCTTTGTATGAAATATTCCCTTGGTATCTCTAATTTTCTTGAAGAAATACATAGTCTTTCCCATTCTATTGTTTTCCTCTATTTCTTTGCATTGATCACTGAGGAAGGCTTTCTTATCTCTCTTTGCTCCTCTTTGGAACTGTGCATTCAAATGGGTATATCTTTCCTTTTTTCCTTTGCCTTTAGCTTCTCTTCTTTCCTCAGCTATTTGTAAGGCCTCCTCAGACAACCATTTTGCCTTTTTGCATTTCTTTTTCTAGGGGATGGTCTTGATCACTGCCTCCTGTACAATGTCACAAACCTCAGTCCATAGTTCTTCAGGCATTCTGTCTATCAGATCTAATCCCTTGAATCTATTTGTCACTCCCCTTGTATAATTGTAAAGGATTTGATTTATGTCATACCTGAATGGTCCAGTGGTTTTCCCTCCTTTCCTCAATTTAAGTCTGAATTTGGCAATAAGGAGTTCATGATCTGAGCCACAGTCAGCTCCCAGTCTTGTTTGTGCTGACTGTATAGAGCTTCTCCATCTTTGGCTGCAAAGAATATATAATCAATCTGAGTTTGGTATTGACCATCTGGTGATGTCCATGTGTAGAGTCCTCTCCTGTGTTGTTGGAAGAGGCTGTTTTCTATGACCAGTGTGTTCACTATAGTTTTGCCTTTTTCAGAATATCAAATAAATCAAGTTACATAATATGTAACCTTTTGGTTCTCAATATTCTCACTAAGCAAAGTGAATCTGAGATTCATCCAGTGTTGTGTGATTCAACATTTTGTTCCATTTTATTGCTAAATAGTTAAACATTCAACTGTTTGGATTGCAGCACAGTGCTTTCATCCATTCACTAGTTGAAAGACATCTGAGTAGTTTCCAATTTTTTGTCAATTACAGCTAGGTATTCACATTAAGGTATTTTTGTGAAATTAAGTGATTTTTCCTTTTAGGTAATCAACTGTGAGTGAAAATTCTGGGTAAAATGAAAAATGTATGTTTAAACTTCATTTAAAAAGTTGCCAATTTTTTATATAGTACCAATTTATACTGTATATTTGTGCATAGTGAACATTTTTTTGTGTACATATTATATTTCCACCAGTTATATATGAAATTTCCCCAGGCTTCACAACTTCATCAGCACTTGACTTTGCATGTTTTTTCTTTACTTTTTTGCAGTTCTACTAGGTATGTAGTATTATCTCATTGCAGTTTTTTTTATTTCAGTTCAGTTCAGTCGCTCAGTCGTGTCCGACTCTTTGCGACCCCATGGACTACAGCATGCCAGGCCTTCCTGTCCATCACCAACCCCCAGAGTCTACCCAAACTCATGTCCATCAAGTTGTTGATGCCATCCAACCATCTCATCCTCTGTCATCCCCTTCTCCTTCTGCCCTCAATCTTTCCCAGCATCAGGGTCTTTTCAAATGAGTCAACTCTTCACATCAGGTGGCCAGAGTATTGGAGTTTCAGCTTCAGCATCAATCCTTCCAATGAACACTCAGGACTGATGACCTTTAGGATGGACTGGTTGGATCTCCTTGCCATCCAAGGGACTCTCAGGAGTCTTCCCCAACACCACAGTTTAAAAGCATCAATTCTTCGATGCTCAGCTTTCTTTAGAGTCCAGCTCTCACATCCATGTGAGGACCTAATTCTGGACTTGGTATTCCATTCCATGGGTCTGTATGTCTATCTTTATGGCAGCACCACATTGTTTTGATAGTTGTCAGTTTATAATAAGTTTTGAAATCAGAGTATTAGAACTCCAGTGATGTGTTCTTTTTCAAGGTGGTTTTGACTATTCTTTGAGACTCCATATGAATTTTAGGATGCATTTAAGCATCAGTGGGATTTTGATAGGGATTGCTCTGAATCTGTGTATCATTTTGAGTACTATTGACATCTTAGCATTATTAAATCTTCCAACTCATGAACATGGGATACATTTTATCCCTGTCTTTCTCTTTATGCAGATTTCTTCTCTACAGTATTCTCTGAAATCTAGATGCCTTGGTCTCCCTACACTCTCAGCTCTATCTCCCCAACTCAAGGAGTCCTCCAGGATTTGCCTGTTTCTCCTTCCTGTCCCACAACCTAGAAAGTCTCTCAAGGTAGAAAGTTGGGCACTTCTAGAGTTCACCTTGGGTGTTTCTCATCACTCAGGGGTTTAATGATATTTTCACCTGTATTCAGAGAAGGCAATGGCACCCCACTCCAGTGCTCTTGCCTGGAAAATCCCATGGATGGAGGAGCCTGGTAGGCTGCATTCCATGGGGTCACTAAGAGTCAGCCACGACTGAGAGACTTCACTTTCACTTTTCACTTTTCACTTTCATGCATTGGAGAAGGCAATGGCAACCCACTCCAGTGCTCTTGCCTGGAGAATCCCATGGACAGAGGACCCTGGTAGGCTGCAGTCCATGGGGTCACTAACAGTTGGCCACGACTGAGCGACTTCACTTTCACCTGTATTCAGTGTCACTGTATGTAAATCACTGTATAATATATTTTCATAGCTTTTGATTATTTTAGGTAGATCAATGAATCTTTTCTCTTTTATTATATCACAGTCAGAAACTTCAGTCTTAAATCAGGGTTCCTTCCCAGCCATAAAAACCTCAGAGACTGACTCTTTCCTGGATGTTATAAAGTCTGTCCTGCCTTGGTACCACTCTGATGCCCTCAGTTAGAATTTCTTAGTATTTTTTTTCCCAGCATGTTTTTTCTCTTTTCTTCTCAGCATTTTTTTTTCTTTCTGCCATAAGAAATTTTGGTCTAGGATGAACTAGTTCACTATCACTGAAAGCCAAACTCCTATTGTCCAATGAATTTCTGATCTTCACAATTAATTTTACCATGACCAAATTCTTGCTGTTTTCTAAATCATTGCACTGACTGGCCTTTCTACCCATAGTTGCAGAAGTTCAACAGACACTCCTTTAATATTAATAACAACTCTGTGTAAGGCATTATATAAAGCAGTGTGAGAGTTACAATATGATAGAAGACTTTGTCCCTACTCATGTAGATTTTTAAGGGCTAGTTCTAAAAAGTCCTAATTAATTTAGAGTAAAGATATGTATATAGCAAAACCGTGTACCTTAATAATATTGAAGGCACTTAAGTGCCCCCAAAACATATAATGTTAAAATATTTGTAACAGTGTTTGCACTTCAGTGTCAAGGCAAATTTTTGTTATCTGTAGGTATAAATAGAGCAATTAATAGATCAAGTCAAATCAAATTGTTCCCCTAGCTTCTATATCCTCAAGCAAAATTAAAGACTTGTAAGATGCAACAAATCTTATAAGGTATAGCTTTCATTTTTTACAACTACTTAATTTATTCATATAATATGAATGGTGAATATCTGCAATGTTGTTCTAGACCCTAAAGTAGCAAAGAACACTAAGACAAATAAAACATACAAAACTAGAATAAATTAAGGCACAAATATATGCAGTGCTGCTGTGCTGTGCTAAGGTAGCTTCTTTGTGACCCTATGGACTGTAGCCTGCCAGGCCGATATACAGTAGTTAGTATCAAAAATAAAACTTTAAATGGGAAAACAAAAGAGGATTTTTCTAATTTAATTTCAGTTCAATTAAAAGAAAGAACACTCATCAAAGTATATTTGCAAACTCATACAAATGCATGCACATGTATATACACAAACAGATACTCATAAATATAGTAAACAGAAGGACAGGGATGCACAAAGAGAAGTCACAAAAGGAATTGGTTATTGGATCTCTCAATGTTATATGAGATACTGAAGTAAGTATCTATGAAGGCTTAGGAATAGAGAGGTTAGTATTTTTTTTTTTAATAAATCCAAGTTTTAAGATACAACTTAAAACAATTTCAAATATCTTTATAAATGAGATGAAAGGGAAAACAAATTTGATATGACTCTCAGGAGGCAATCTATTGACACTGATGTATGGCTTTGAGAGCTGAGGAATTGTCCTTCTGTAGACTATGCTTTCACCTAGATACTTCACTGGCCCAAAGTTGGTCAATGGCTCATCAATAAATGAACCTCCCCACCACCCAAAAATTACCTATAGGAAAAGTGCACCAAAGCCCACTGGGGACCAAATGCACTGGAGCTTGAGGCCTCTCAGAGGATCTCATCATGCCCATATTTCAGTTAGGACACGGTCAGAATTGCAGATTCTTTTCCTGAACAAGTCATGATTAACTCAGAGACCAGGACTACAGTTTACAAGTAACTTTTAATTTTTGATAATTAAAAGCCATCTTCCTCTTCCCCCTCCTGACCTCAAGAAAAGTCAAGAAAATAATTTTGTCAGAGCTCTCTGATCCCAATCTTCAAGTAACATAACAGTTCTCTCTGTTTTCACCCGTATGTGTCTCAAACTGTACTGCACAGGGCTTCCCTCACAATTATGATTTTAAAGTTGAAAAAAGAAATAGTGAATTGTCTTTCAAAAGCATTTTGGGTAATAGAATTATGAGGATACTTTTCTTGTATGAAAATTTTTCAGTTATAAGACTTTAATTTCAAGTTGTACATTCCACTCAAAGAATGAAGGGTTTTAATAGCCATGATTTTGTAAAAATATTACTTTCATGTTATACTCATATACCATTCTTTCAGTCTACTTTTAGGTTTGAGAAAAATGAATACAATGGCCTTAATGTGATCAGAGATTGCCCTAAGTACCTACATAGGAAAAGCAATCTCTCATTGGATATATACATGCATGCATGCTATATGGCTCTATGGATATATGCTTATGTATATGCGTGTGTCTATGAGTGTATATATAGAGAGGTTCTGGTTCACTACATCCATTGTGAAGCCAGATAATGTGTGACAAGGAATTCATAATGTTCAGACATTCATTTAAACAAATTCTTCATTCCATAAACATTGCCTCAGCTTTCAAACATAAATAAGGAAAGATGAACTATTCATATCATCTCTCCAGATGTTTTGTGTTTTGAGACTGCATATCACAGCTGGACCAGTGATCTCTGAATCCTGGGAAACAGAGAACTCTGTAGTTCAACTTTAATAGGGAAAAGGTTCTTTGGCTGAGAGGTGGAAACAGGTGGACTCCATGTTCTGCATTTTTGCACTCACAGAGCCAAATTCTTCATTAAGCAGTAGGTGACAGGGAATTGCCACAACTATTATTTCTTAAATGCATTAAAAAAATCTTAAGCAGTGAGTTTAGATTTCTGATATGACTTGTTTATGTATTAGGCTAAATACTGACAAAAAACATATACAAAATTCATGAAATTAATGCTTGGTTTCTAAGATCTATATATAGTCATGTTATTAATGAACCTTGCTAAAATTAGCCTTTGAGGTTATAAAGTCCAAATACACTCATTACTCAGTGAGTTAGAATATCTGTCAATTATCTGATTAAGTGAGCTACAACTTCATGTAAGACTTCCCTGTAGCTCAAATGGTGAAGAATCTGCCTGCGATGCAGGAGACCAGGGTTTGATCCCCTGGTTGGGAAGTTCCTCTGGAGAAGGGAATGGCAATCCACTTCAGTATTCTAGCTTGGAGAAGTCCATGGACAGAGAAGCTTGGCAGGCTACAATCCATGGGGTCGCAAAGAGTCGGACACGACTGAGTGACTAACACACACACGCAACTTCATGTAAGGAGCTGAAACACTCTCTTGAGAAAGGATTTGCCCCTTAAAGTTCTTGGGATAGTGGCTAAGAAAACTCAGATTACCAAGGTGATTGTGAACTTGCCCTTCATAATAGAATGGAGAAGAGTTAATATTAGGGATGTGGAGGAATATCTAGTCTTCTAAAGGGTCCAGAAATATCAGTCATTTTGAGAAAGGGTGAAAGATGGCAGAAAAATTTCATTGGGCCATTTGGTAGAGGAAGAACTATAAGTTTTCTTTTCTAAGTTTGACAAAGCATCAAAATCTCTAGAGTGCCTGAGCAGAATGCAGATTATTCAACTTACACCAGACCTACTGGATCAACATCTCAAGAGACGAAGCTTTGAATTTTCATTTTCAACAAACGTCACAGGTGATTACTATACTTAAACAAAACAAAACAAAACAAAACTTCGTAACTACTGGAATCAGAAGAACAGAGATATCAAGTAAGAATTTGGGAAAAGAAATAGGTACAATGGAATAACGTGAATATATCTTCAATAAAGTAGACTCAAATTATGAAATGCTGGATGAGCAAGGGTTTCTTATAGAAAACAGTGAAATAACTGAGTTCTGCTAACTAATTTTTACAGTACCCAATCAGTCCATGTGATTGAAAGGCAATTGTCATCACACTTACAGTAAAAAATATTTTGTTTCACATTTGTAAAAAAAAAGTGTTCTCTAATATGAATCTACTATTTTCATAGGAAGGACAGTTAAGTGACGATAACCTAATTTTTCCTTGATAATGGAAGATCTTGCACTTTCTCAAGGTTATAATTATGATCATCATTTTACATTTGTCAGTGATCATAGGAGTAGGTGTTAAATACATTAGGAACTGCGCTAAATGTTGATGTCTACACCAGGTGGTGCTAGTGGTAAAGAACACACCTGAAAAAGCAGGAGACATAAGGGACACAGGTTCGATCCCTGGATTTGGAAGATCCCTGAAGGGAGGCATGGCTGCCCACTCCAGTAGTCTTGCCTGGAGAATCCCATGGACAGAGGAGCCTGGCGGGCTACAGTCATAGGGTCGCAAAGAGTCAGAATAGTACCCACCATATCCTCAGAGAGCAAATGGCTTCAGTGAGGTAATAGCAGATATCAAAAATGCTGATTGAAGTCTGGATTTCCACAACCATAGAGGATGTGGATGGGGCTAGACTGGGCTTCTGTCAAGTTGTCCAAACCCCAAAGTAGTCAAGTCATAGAACTGGGTTGATGAAAAGGACAACAAGGATACCATGGCACTTGAGCACTGAACACAGTTCCCCACAAATTTGGAATATAAATAAAATATTTTTTGTCCTTATTTTGCTGTTCATAGCACTTCTAAGCACTATATCATTAGTGATTATCTAAAAACAGCTCAAAACATGCCCTTGATTAACGTATATGTGTCTCTGTGTATGTGTTTGTGTGAACTAAATTTTTGATAATGTTTGGAAAGAGAATAGTTTGGTTCACTGAGGAGACCAATAAGTTAATGAGCCTCAGATCATGCATTCTTTCTTCTTTGCTCACATTTTGCTGGCCATTTTTCAGAATACCTTTATTAGGCTGAGGGGCTTCCATGATAGCTCAGTTGGTAAAGAATCCACCTGCAATGCAGGAGACCCTGGTTCAATCCCTGGGTCGGGAAGATCTGCCGGAGACGGGAAAGACTACCTATTCCAGTATTCTTGGGCTCCTCTTGTGGCTCAGCTGGTAAAGAATCTGCCTGCAATGTGGGAGACCTGGGTTCAGTCCCTGGGTTGGGGAGATCCCTTGGAGAAGGGAAAGGCTACACACTCCGGTATTCTGGCCTGGAGAATTTGGGATCGCAAAGAGTTGGACACGACTCAACAACTTTCACTTCACTTCACTCACTTATTAGGATGAAGGATGTGTCCTTTTACTATCATGAAAAAGAGGACTCAAGGCTGAATAAAAGATAATAGCACAAGGAATTATCACTGAATAAAAAGAATACAAATTTGTGGCATCAAATTCTTCCTTTTTAAATTTTTTTTGAAACGGAGTATATTTCACTGTTTTCTTTTTAGTTATAAAAGAATGTTCCTTTGCCTATGTTCTCCTCTAGGAGTTTTATAGTTTCTGGTCTTACATTTAGATCTTTAATCCATTTTGAGTTTATTTTTGTGTATGGTGTTAAAAAGTGTTCTAGTTTCATTCTTTAAACACTCTCTGACATACATCACAGCAGGATCCTCTATGACCCACCTCCCAGAATATTGGAAATAAAAGCAAAAATAAACAAATGGGACCTAATTAAACTTAAAAGCTTCTGCACATCAAAGGAAACTATTAGCAAGGTGAAAAGACAGCCTTCAGAATGGGAGAAAATAATAGCAAATGAAGCAACCGACAAACAACTAATCTCAAAAATATACAAGCAAATCCTACAGCTCAACTCCAGAAAAATAAATGACCCAATCAAAAAGTGGGCCAAAGATCTAAATAGACATTTCTCCAAAGAAGACATACAGATGGCTAACAAAC
The DNA here is from genome assembly GCF_000754665.1 of Bison bison bison. Taxonomy (NCBI): domain Eukaryota; kingdom Metazoa; phylum Chordata; class Mammalia; order Artiodactyla; family Bovidae; genus Bison; species Bison bison. The sequence continues at coordinate 12,896,461 of NW_011495048.1, forward strand.
ACATGAAAAGATGCTCAACATCACTCATTATCAGAGAAATGCAAATCAAAACCACTATGAGATACCATTTCACACCAGTCAGAATGGCTGCGATCCAAAAGTCTACAAATAATAAATGCTGGAGAGGGTGTGGAGAAAAGGGAACCCTCTTACACTGTTGGTGGGAATGCAAACTAGTACAGCCACTATGGAGAACAGTGTGGAGATTCCTTAAAAAACTGGAAATAGAACTGCCTTATGAATCAGCAATCCCACTGCTGGGCATACACACTGAGGAAACCAGAAGGGAAAGAGACACGTGTACCCCAATGTTCATCGC
>NW_011495048.1:12897005-12906875 GCF_000754665.1 Bison bison bison
AAAAAAGTAAGAATGTTCCTTTGAAGAAAGTTTTGAAAAATGGAAGAGTAAAAATTATAATAAGTATAATAAAAATTAATAATTATAATAAACCTCTTAAGCCTATTATCTTGAAGATTAATATTGAAAGTTCTGGTAAATATATTTTCAGAATTGTTCTGTGCATGCAAACATATATATTCAATATTTTTATTTTTATTATCTACAAAAATGGGGTCATTTTTTATTTTCATAACAAATGAGTTGTATTAACCACTTTTGACCTACAAAAACAAGAATTTCATATGATTCAATTCTATGATTCAATCTGTTCCTCTTCTCTTTAAAATATATCATGCAAAATACATCATGTATATATTTCCATAATAAATTAAAATTTTGCATGGTTTTCCATTATGTGGAATTTATTAACTGATCCTTTGTCATTAGACATTTAGATTTTACTTTTTCCTGTTCCTAATACTGCTTCCATAAACCTTCTTATAGCTAAATCTAGTCCACATACTTCCATGTCCCCCTTATTGAGGGATATATTTTCATAAGTGGAATTCTTAGATGAAACGATATGCACAAGTTTATATTTATAGTGTTCTATTTTTCTACAGATATTCTGTGACATTGTTTACTCTCCAAGGCTACATCTACACACAGAAATGGATTTTGTTATTCACTACTTATACTAATGAGGGACAGGGAGGCCTACATGCTGTAATTCACGGGTTTCGAAGAGTTGGACACAACTTGGTGACTGAACCACAACAACTTATACTAGCTACTATCGTGTTGAATGCAATAAAGTGTTTAGAAAAAAGCTTTAAAAATGACTTTTTAAATGCTGCTTTTGTTGTCATGGTGGGTTGGCAAAATTACAGGCTCTAAATGTATGTGTATCACTATATTTTTTTTATTTTCTTGGTTCACAATTATTAACACTGTGATATTTAGAGACTAATTTAACCAGATGAAACTGTCTCTCATTCTTCAAGTGAACCCCTCAGGTGAAAACTGGTATTGAGTGAGAAGGATTTAAATAATTTTCTGGCTTCTCTTCAATGTTGGGCCTGTAGAAACCTTGTCCATAATTGCCTTTTCATTTTCCAGCATTCATGTCTCAGCCCCCCACCCCCCATCATAAACATCAACTAAATCTTTAGAAGTCTTTCCTCACCTGTCCTTGACGGCTTAGTCAGAAAGCAAAGATAATAAAACTTGCGACATCAATTTGTGTCATAACCCGGAGGCAGGCTTCATGTTGAAGGACTACAGAATTATAAAGTATTGTTATCAGTTGTGTTGAAAATAATAATTGAGTAACTGCAGCCATAGATCATTCAGTGGTTCAAGAAAGCTACGGAAGCAATTATGTGGCTGATAAGGAATTCAGGTAAATATCCAAGAATGTGGTGTCTGCCGATAGGCTTGCAAAGGTTAGGGTGGATCTAATCATGACCTCCTGGTACTGAGCCAGAACTGGAAGTGTCTGAGGGGCTGGAAGCTTGTCACCTACTCTAGCTGGTCTCTAATTCTATTCTCTAACTTGCCTTACCATTTCTCCAGGGTTAATGAGTCGACTTTTAGCTGCCCTAAGATTTCACACATGCCTCTCCACACTACCATGGAGTCACTTTCTGTGGTGTCTGTTCCCTGTGTGTCACGGGAAACCATTAGGGTAAGGACGACAATGTGTTCCTCCCTTTCTATGCAGCCCAGTGATTAAAACTCTGGCAGCCCCAATGAATGGATGAATAATGCAGTGCTAATTTTTTAAAAAGTCATAGTCCTTTGTCAATTTTAGTCAAAGATTGGATCAACAGTAGTCCAAGATGTGCTAAGTCACTTTAGTCGTACCCAACTCTTGGTGACCCTTGGGACTGTAGCTGCTAGGCTCCTCTGTCCATGATTTTCCAGGCAACAATACTGGAGTGTGTTGCCACGCCCTCTTCTAGGGGATTTTCCCAAATCAGGGATCAAACCCAAGTCTCGTCTCTCCTGCATTGATGAGCGAGTTCTTAACCACTAGCACCACCTGGGACACCCCCAGGAGTAGTCCATGTGTGTTCTCAAATTAGGGACCCAAGCTAGGAGTGTTAGAGACCTCAGCTGAAAACAACTATTATTTTATTAATTCATTTTATATCACTAGACAATATATTTAAAAAGCATAAAGAGCAGCATTGAAGGGAAGAAGTGTCAAATTATGACAAAAAGACAAATTATTAGAAGGCAGGGAGTTAAGGTAAGGGTTACGATGGAAAGGACTAGGGGACTGCTACCAGAAAACCAGCTCCTTTCCTCCCACCATGTATTGGTCTTTTGCTACTATATAGGAGACAAATGAGCCATTGACTTCAGATTCATAATTGTATTTTGGAGAAGCTCAGTTTTGATTTTAGCTTTCTTGATGATCAGGTCCTGGGAGAGATGCAGAGGAAATAACCAGAGAAAGCTGATAGCTAAGTACCTGGCTAGCTGAACCCAGGCCACTCTGAAAATCAGAGTTAGATGTCATAGGTCTAGGTTTTGCCTTCAAAACACAGGTGTGCCCACACATGCCCCGTCAAAGATGGGATGCCAAAGCTGCCATCCAGTACATTTTGTGTTTACAGTGTGGAGGCCACCCTAGCTTTTATAGCGTTTTCTTTAATATCTCTATTTCCTCATTTCAGGCCTTTGTACTTACAGTTCCCTCTGATAAAAATGTCCCCATCCCCTCACACACCTAGGTGTTTCTTATCACTCAATTCAAATGTCACATTCTCAGAGTGGTCTTCCCCAATCATTCTGTCTCATTAAACTGCTGCTCCCCAAACCCTTTTTCTCAGTGTCCACCCTCCATTTTATTCTCTCCATAGTACTCACCAATATCAGAAACTATGTCACGTGGAGATGTGTCTATTGCCTGTCATTCCCCATTGGAATATAAGTTCCCAGGAAAATAAGCATTCTATCTCAGTCACCACTGCATCAATGCTGGTGGTGGAAAAGACCCAATATGTATTGAACGAACAAATGAATGAATGTGTATAAAACTTCAATTCTTTACAATAGGCTTATATCTTATCTCAGTATCTTATCACTTAAAGAGAATTTTGTTCAAACAAGGTGAGATAGGCCATGTGGTACAAGCAAGTTCTTCTCCTTAGAAATTCAAGAAACAAGAATTAGCCAGAGGGACACATGGGCTGGCTTTGGACACATTTCCTGAATGAGGGTAATGAGAGGGAAACCACCATAGAAGCAAAACCTGGGCTGCAAGTTCCATTAATCATATCCCGGGTACAAGAAGGAGATGCAGTTGAAATGTCAAACCAGTGTGTAAGTGGACCCTCCAAGAGTCACAGAAGACGTTGGAGCTCTGAAGTCGTTGTATCTGAGGTCATAATTCCATTTCACTTTTACAGGCTTGTAAAGGAAACGTCTAGATAAAAGCAGCTTTCACACAAAAACACAAAGAATCTGTGTCTCTGGAGCCTGAGTAATGTTTTGTTAAGTTTTGAGTGGTTTAGTGTCAAGACAGAGAAGCACAATGAGATTAATGGCTGAAAATGGCGGGTGCGGGGGGCCCATCAAACTCAGTGTGAAGCTGAATCATGTTTAGCCAGGGGTAACAGGGGCAAGAGGATTTACAAGCGTTCCCAAGATCCCGAGATTGACATTTCTTTCAGAAGTTTCTTAGGTTTCTCTCATTTCTCAGTATTGCATGTATTAAAAAGAAAAAGCCACATGACGGTTATTTTGACTGTCACTTAAACAATTCAATATCCTAATTCCAGATGAATTTATGTTCTGAAACTTGTTCACAGAATACTCCTAACATCAACTGATGTTAGTCATCAAAGGCCTGATTAATGAAAGGAGAGCTGTGGCATTGGCTGAGAAAGAATGCTGATCTGTAATTAGGGCATAAATGATCTTTCACTCTCTGGCTGTAGATTATTTACTTTGGCTGATATTGAGAATAACCTGATATATGACAAGATTTATGAAACTTGAACAAAACTTCCAAAACATACACATGAGGTTTGCTGACCAGATGGAATCTCTCAGTACATTTTGCATGGAAACAAAGCCACATATTTTCCCGGTACAACCAAAGAGTTGTGTTGTTAAATTTTTGCTGTAAGAGCAGGTTTTTCTCATGTTAGCCCCCTTCTTAAATCACTTTCTGTTGATATTTGGTATTAGCTGGGATTACTGTTTACCCTGGATGGTATGGATGTATAGACTAAAACAGTGGATCTGCTTACACACTCCCACATGTATATGTGTATAGTCGGATATGCATATATATGCACACACATGTACATATATTCTTATGAGTATATACATATGTACCTAACAGATACAAAATAAGGTTGACACGTACAAGGTTTGGGCACACCAGCTCTAGGCAGGCTATGAATAATCAAAGTTTGGCTTTTTAAAGAAAATTGATGTGCATACTGAATGCAGAGAGTTGATTTTTGTCTTTCAAAATGGAACCATTGTATACGATATGTCCTTTAGTGTTTAAATTTTGAGTTTCTTCCAATCAATTTTTATATACACCTAAGTTCTTGCATTTTTTGGTTGCTGACTGAAATTAAGACTAATTTCCAATTCATAGGGATATTCCATCTCTATATATGAAAACAGAAATCATATTATTTTCAAATGTTTAGTGTATCTTTTAGGAACACAGAGAATATTAGTTTAAAAATGCCACTTTTTGTTTTATATTGAAATTAAACATATTTTCATATTTTATTATGCTTCTATATTTTATTAAAAAATAAAGTAATTGATTACCACTGTTTTTTTTTTTTTTTTTAACCATTATGCATTACAAAAAGTGTGAAGATGCTGTTCACATTTCATATATAAAGCTATCATTTTCTGGGACATCTTGTTCTCATTGGTTCTCAATTAATACTCATTGACAAAAAATGTTTAATCATACCAGGCCTCATTGGAAGTAAAAATAATTACCTTAATGGGTGAAGCTATATCAGCTTTTTAAATCTCAAATTTTTAAACCCAGGATTGAGACTCTTAATTGGAATTTTCTAGCCTGAATAAATTTCCCAGAGAATCGTCTAAACAAGTCCCCAATTCCTACATATTCCACAATGTCTTCCAAGACTGAATGGGGAAATCCTTTTTAACCCATAAGGCAAATCAATTGTTGGATGGAATGCTTAGTTCAAACTTTAAACATTACTCTTGTCAGTAATGCTAATGTTTACCCTGTATGTGAAAATGATACACAATATATATATATATGTATAACTGAATCACTTTACTGTATACCTGAAACTAACACAACATCATAAATCAGCTATGTCAGTAAAAAAATACACAATCACCAAGAATTTAAGTCTAGATTGATTTAATATTAATTTAATTTAGCATTTTTTTAATATTTTTCTTCTCTTGTCTGTGTTCTACCTAAACATCTGCATTCATCTGAGGATTATCTGAGGGCAGAAAATCTTTGCCTGACATCAGAACAGATTTGAGCTTCCCTGGTGGCTCAGGTGGTAAAGAATCCACCTGCAATGCAATAGACCTGGATTCAATCCCTGGGTTGGGAAGATTCCCCTGAGAAGGGAATGGCAACCCACTCCAGTATTCTTGCCTGGAAAAACCCATGGACAGAGGAGCCTACAGTAGTAAGCTGTAGTAGGCTACAGTCCATAGGGGAGCAAAGAATTGGACATGACTGAGCGACTAACACTTTCAAAACAGATTTAACAGCTCCATGCAATTCTTATTATTATCCAGTTTTCACAAATGATGATACAACTGAGGCTTAGAAAAGTTAAAATAATTTCTCTAAAGTTATGTATCTATAAAGTGGCATAAGCAGAATTCAAATCCCTTATTGAGAAAAAATCAATCAGCCTTTTAGGTTTACAAGGTTTTAACCTTGTAAACACCCTACATATAAAATGGCTTCCACATATCTCTTTGCACTACCAAGTGTAATCATAAAATAAACAATTTCTTATAGGAAGAATGCTTTTGATATGCTCATTCTTTATTCATTTACTGAATTTAGTGCTTTTATATTTGCTAGGTTTGTAAGCCTATGGGGAGTGAAATGATGCAGCGGTGAAATTAATCAATAAAGTGTTGGATGGGGGTACTCCAGGGCAGAGAAGCTACAGTAGTGACATGTTCCAACTGGACGAGAGCCACGGGGCCACAGGGCCCGAGACTGATGGAAAAGCAGAAGGAGCAAGGGAAGGAACTAAGATGGAGCTTTTGGAGCCAGTCCTCTTGCGAGTGACCAGCCCATTGTCCTGGCTCAAGATCTTGGCCTGCCAACTGGCCACCTCAAGGTGAGGGCTCCACTCAACAGGGTCCCTAGTGGTGGGAAAGCAGTTTCATAGTGTTTAGGGATGAGATCTCTGGAGCTAGGCTGCTTGGATTTGGGTTCCAATCTATCACTTAATATCTGCATGACCTTCGCGAGTAATTTTAACAAGTGCCTCAGTTTCCTAATCTGTGAGATGGGTATGAAGCAATGAAATGATGGGCATGGAATATGAAGATGGCACAGAAGGCACCTCCATAACTGATACCTACTTTTGTTACTAAAAAGTCTTGCCACTGACTGGAAGACTAGCACCTTTGCTACCTTTCCGATGGTATTAGTAAGTTTTTCTTTGAAGAAAAACAAAGCAAACATGCAAAGGACTCTCCCTTCTACTCCATGTACCTGTAATTCAAGACAGTTATTCTTATTTAGCCAAACCCATTACATCTTAAACGAAGGACAAGGAAACTTGGCGACTGCAGTCCATGGGATTGCACAGAGTTGGACACTGCCACTGAGTGACTGAACAACGTTGCATCTTTAAGAAGAAAGGACTGACCAGTTAGATTTGTATCAGGACTTAGTAAGTGCATCAACATACTCAGCTTTTAATTCTAATGTCAGTGATGAGGTGAAAAATGGCGATTTTATTTCTAACCTCAGTGGTGGGGTCAAAAGTGGCATTCATATACACAATCTTGACAAAAGAGAATTTAGGTCCTCTCTCCAAAAGGTGAAGCAAGCTTCTGACAACCAAAGAAAGCTGTGTTACAATAAAATCATTTTAATGGAACCTGGAAAGGAAAAGAAAACAACTCAAAAAACTCAAAAATAATAAAACTATGCATTCATATATAATACACACACAGACAGACACATGGAAATTAAAACACTCTATGACACATTTAACCTGAGTCCTTAGGATAAGGTTAAAATATTGCTCTTGTTGGCATTGGGGTATTATTACATGTGGTAAGAAAAGATTCAGGAATTTGGTTTGAAAAATACCCAGGTGCTAATGTGCTGGTTCAGTCAAGCGTGCCCCAGAGACCTGCCCCCTCCCCCAAGGGATGCAATACTGTTCTGGTCTAGTGGGTACCATCATCAATGTGACCTTTACAGAGGTGGCCTGAATAAGTTATCACTATAAAGCTCTTGGAATGAAAAGCACCCCATCAGTACTTATTGTGCTTTGCATTTTTTATGACTCAAATCTTTTACCAGAGATGAGCAGCTTCCAAAGATATTAGAAGAGTGTTTTATAAATAGGAAGTAGCTACACTTGCAATTCATTGGTTTCGGAAAAGTTGTAATTGCTACATGAATATTTGCGTAGCAGGAATGTTAATTGAAACATTTAGTAAATAACAGAAAAATGGCAGGCCTATAAATAACAGTGCTACTTAAGGACTGCAGAGGTTTATTTTTAGATTGAAGCTATGATTTTTGGTTCCTTCCTACAGGAAGACTAATAAAAATAAAACTCTCTCTCAGGATAGACACCCATCATTCATGGTGTACCTATTCACATGTTGCCAAACCAGCAAACATCACGCAGCCTCCGTCTTGTTGGGGTTCATCCCAACATGGCTGCCATTTTGTGTTTCTTACTATTTAAGAAAAGGCCAGCTGTCTACATACAGCTGTTTTTATCAGCTAGAAAAGATAATTTTGCTGTATTAACTCCATAAATTTGTTAGAGCCAGCAAGGCTACGATGGCGTAATGGCTTAATTTTTCATTCTAATAATAACCGCCTGCCAGTTGAAATGAATAGGATCAAAAACAAACATTTCTGTTCTATAACATGATCCATGACAGATGTACTGCTTAGGAGGCCCTGGGCAGGAAAGTCCTGGCCCCTTTTCCAATTCACCCCATGGCAGTAAAAACGTGAACACCAGGGAAAGTATCTGACGGTAAAGGAGCTCAAGGGAAAATGACCTGGTTGTCCTCTACACTTAAACCCACAGTTGGCTGGAGGCCTGATGGAAGATGAGGCATGTTTTTAGATCTTGACACCATGCTGTGTCGTTTCCTCGTCGCCTTCTCTTCAGTTTTGAGCAGCTCACTGGAAAATTTTCATCTATTTTTTTCTTTCCCTCTCTCCCTTTTATCATATGTATAAGAAAGTGAATGTCAATTATTCACTTGTTTGTATGGATTTTTTTGTTGTCGTTGATAACTTAAAAGTGTTTCTTTTTAACTGCCAGAACAAATCTTGATACATTTAAGTGAAAATAAGGTCACACAAGTTTGTGCCAACAAGCTACTCAGGCTTTTGGAAGTTATTGATTTATCTGCTTAATGAAACTGAATATCGGCAAATGTTTTTCATTTTTTATAAAGGAGATTACTTTATGGACGAAAACCTTAGTGAATTCAAATGCAAATTTTCTATTTTTGGACTGCAGTGGATTTATTTTCATTAAGAAACCAACATTTATCATCTACTTTGATCATTCTTATGTCTTTTTTTTTTGCAAAGGGCTTTGACCCTTCATTTAAAAATTAGGCAGAATATTTTAAACTCTCTTCTTCATGAAATCATTAGTCAATGATTTACTTTTCCTTTCTATTGTGTATACTTTTCTATGTTTTTCAAGTTTTTTTAGCCCATTACCTTAACCACTGAGCCATTCATTACTCCTTGTTTCCAAATTTTCTATGAAGAGATACTTTACTTCTAAAATTGGGATGTGTACACATATAATTTTGAAAAATACCTTTCAAATTGTTTAATAATTTAATTATTTGAATGTGGAAGTTTACAAAAAAACCCCCTTCAACATTAGTAATCAGTGAACTGTGTGCATTAAGGTGAAAGGATGACAAGGGATCATGTGTAGGGCCACTGTTTTGGGCCACCCAGATCACAATAGAAACAATATTTTTGGGATGATTTTGAAAACTTTATACTTCTCTCCATCCAAGTATTAATCTTCACTTTACCATCAGTAATAATACTACAGAAAATATTGCTTGAGTGAAGGATACACACTATTTTCTATGCTGTTTTTTTAAAAACTTTTTCTTCAAATTTATTTCAAACTCACAGAAAAATTATAACAATCAGATCAGATCAGTCGCTCAGTTGTGTCTGACTCTTTGCGACCCCATGAATCGCAGCACGCCAGGCCTCCCTGTCCATCACCAACACCCGGAGTTCACTCAGACTCACGTCCATCGAGTCAGTGATGCCATCCAGCCATCTCATCCTTTGTCATCCCCTTCTCCTCCTGCCCCCCAATCCCTCCCAGCATCAGAGTCTTTTCCAATGAGTCAACTCTTTGCATAAGGTGGCCAAAGTACTGGAGTTTCAGCTTTAGCGTCATTCCTTCCAAAGAAATCCCAGGGCTGATCTCCTTCAGAATGGACTGGTTGGATCTCCTTGCAGTCCAAGGGACTCTCAAGAGTCTTCTCCAACACCACACTTCAAAAGCATCAATTCTTCGGCGCTCAGCCTTCTTCACAGTCCAACTCTCACATCCATACATGACCACAGGAAAAACCATAGCCTTGACTAGATGAACCTTTGTTGGCAAAGTAATGCCTCTGCTTTTGAATATG
>NW_011495048.1:12906980-12907553 GCF_000754665.1 Bison bison bison
CTGCTTTTGAATATGCTATCTAGGTTGGTCATAACCTTCCTTCCAAGGAGTAAGCGTCTTTTAATTTCATGGCTGCAGTCACCATCTGTAGTGATTTTGGAGCCCAGAAAAATAAAGTCTGACACTATTTCCACTGTTTCCCCATCCATTTCCCATGAAATGATGGGACTGGATGCCGTAATCTTCGTTTTCTGAATGTTGAGCTTTAAGCCAACTTTTTCACTCTCCTGTTTCACTTTCATCAAGAGGCTTTTGAGTTCCTCTTCACTTTCTGCCATAAGGGTGGTGTCATCTGCATATCTGAGGTTATTGATATTTCTCCTGGCAATCTTGATTCCAGCTTGTGTTTCTTCCAGTCCAGCGTTTCTCATGATGTACTCTGCATATAAGTTAAATAAACAGGGTGACAATATACAGCCTTGACATACTCCTTTTACTATTTGGAACCAGTCTGTTGTTCCATGTCCAGTTCTAACTGTTGCTTCCTGACCTGCATACAAATTTCTCAAGAGGCAGGTCAGGTGGTCTGGTATTCCCATCTCTTTCAGAATTTTCCACAGTTTATTGTGATTC
>NW_011495048.1:12907653-12966747 GCF_000754665.1 Bison bison bison
ATGAGTGCAATTGTGTGGTAGTTTGAGCATTCTTTGGCATTGCCTTTCTTTGGGATTGGAATGCAAACTGACCTTTTCCAGTCCTGTGGCCACTGCTGAGTTTTCCAAATGTGCTGGCATATTGAGTGCAGCACTTTCACAGCATCATCTTTCAGGATTTGGAATAGCTCAACTGGAATTCCATCACCTCCACTAGCTTTGTTCGTAGGGATGCTTTCTAAGGCCCACTTGACTTCACATTCCAGGATGTCTGGCTCTAGGTCAGTGATCACACCATTGTGATTATCTGGGTCGTGAATGTCTTTTCTGTATAGTTCTTCTGTGTATTCTTGCCATCTCTTCTTAATATCTTCTGCTTCTGTTAGGTCAATACCATTTCTGTCCTTTATTGAGCTCATCTTTGCATGAAATGTTCCTTTGGTATCTCTGATTTTCTTGAAGAGATCCCTAGTCTTTCCCATTCTGTTATTTTCCTCTATTTCTTTGCATTGATCGCTGAAGAAGGCGTTCTTATCTCTTCTTGCTATTCTTTGGAACTCTGCATTCAGATGCTTATATCTTTCCTTTTCTCCTTTGCTTTTTGCTTCTCTTCTTTTCACAGCTATTTGTAAGGCCTCCCCAGACAGCCATTTTGCTTTTTTGCATTTCTTTTCTATGGGAATGGTCTTGATCCCTGTCTCCTGTACAATGTCACGAACCTCATTCCATAGTTCATCAGGCACTCTATCTATCAGATCTAGGCCCTTAAATCTATTTCTCACTTCCACTGTATAATCATAAGGGATTTGATTTAGGTCATACCTGAATGGTCTAGTGGTTTTCCTTACTTTCTTCAATTTAAGTCTGAATTTGGCACTAAGGAGTTCATGGTCTGAGCCACAGTCAGCTCCTGGTCTTGTTTTTGCTGACTGTATAGAGCTTCTCCATCTTTGGCTGCAAAGAATATAATCAATCTAATTGATTATAATCAAGAATATAATCAATATAATGTAACAATAGTGCAAGGAACTTCTAAATTTCTTATCCACATTTTCCCAAGTTTTAACACTTTCCCACCATGCTTTATCGTTTTCTCTGTAATATTTCTTGTTTTTCTGACCTATTTGGGACTAGCTATATACATCAGGAGAAACACTGGGCTGGAGGAAGCACAAACTGGAATTAAGATTGACGGGAGAAATATCAATAACCTCAGATATGCAGATGACACCACCCTTATGGCAGAAAGTGAAGAAGAACTAAAGAGCCTGTTGATGAAAGTGAAAAAAGAGAGTGAAAAAGTTGGCTTAAAGCTCAACATTCAGAAAACTAAGATCATGGCATCCAGTCCCATCACTTCATAGCCAATAGATGGGGAAACGGTGCAAACAGTGTCAGACTTTATTTTTCTGGGCTCCAAAATCACTGCAGATGGTGACTGCATCCATGAAATTAAAAGATGCTTACTCCTTGCAAGGAAACTTATGACCAACCAGACAGCATATTAAAAAGCAGAGACATTACTTTGTCAACAAAGATCCACCTAGTCAAGATATGGTTTTTCCAGTGGTCATGTATGGATGTGAGAGTTGGACTATAAAGAAAGCTGAGCACCGAAGAATTAATGCTTTTGAACTGTGGTGTTGGAGAAGACTCTTGAGAGTCCTTTGGACTGCAAGGAGATCCAACGAGTCCATCCTAAAGGAGATCAATCGTGGGTGTTCATTGGAAGGACTGATGTTGAAGCTGAAACTCCAATACTTTGGCTACCTGATGCAAAGAGCTGACTCATTGGAAAAGACCCTGACGCTGGGGAAGATTGAGGGCAGGAGGAGAAGGGGACAACAGAGGATAAGATGGTTGGATGGCATCACCGACTCAATGGACATGGGTTTGTGTGGACTCCGGGAGTGGTGATGGACAGGGAGGCCTGGTGTGCAGCGGTTCATGGGGTCTCAAAGAGTCGGACATGACTGAGCGACTGAACTGAACTAATATACATTATGCCTTGCAGCCCTTAATTATGCCCTGTAACCCCTAATTGGGCTTCTCTGATAGCTCAGTTCATAAAGAATCTGCCTGTAATGCAGGAGAACCCAGTTATATCCGTGGGTCAGGGAGATCCACTGGAGAAGGGATAGGCTACCCAGTCCAGTATTCTTGGGCTTCCCTTGTGGCTCAGCTGATAAAGATCCAGCTGCCATGCAGGAGACCTGAGTCCAATCCTTGGGTTGGGAAGATCTCCTGGATAAGGCACAGGCTACCTACTCCAGTATTCTGGCCTGGAGAATTCCATGGACTGTATAATCCATGGGGTCACAAAGAGTTGGACATGACTGAGCACCTTACACTTTCACTTTCAGCCCGTAATTATGTTAGTGTTTATTATCTCAAAACAAATTTCAAATTCAGAAGTTTCAAATCCTGATATAACATAATCTAGTTTGTTGTTCAATCACTCAGTCGTGTTGGTGTCAGATTCTTTGCAACCCCATGGACTGCAGCACACTAGGCTTCCATGTCCTTCACTGTCTCCCTGATTTTGCTCAAACTCATGTCCCCTGAATCAGTGATGCCATACAACCATCTTATCCTTTGTAGCCCCCTTCTCCTGCACTCAATCTTTCCCAGCATTAGGGTGTTTTCCAAGATATAATATACAGTCTAAAACACAGTCCATATCTATTATACAGTCCATATTTCAGTTTCTTGAATTATTCCAATAATATCTTTTATACCTGTGTTTCCCAGTACTGGGTGCAATTCAGGATCTCTTCAGTATTTTTTAATCTAAGATAATCCATAACATTTCTTTTTGGCTTTTGTGCCTTTGACATTTAAAAAAATTGAAAAATACAATCTAATTGTTTCACAGAAAATTTCATTATTTGGGTTTTCCTGATGATTCTTTTTTAGGTTCAGGTTATGAGTTTTGGCTGAAATACTGAATAAGCAATATTTCCATCCAGATTGTTATATCAGGAGGGATATTATGGCTGTGTGCCCTTTATTAATGATGTTTTTTTTTTGAATCCTTGGTTACAGTAATCCATGGGGCAATCTTTCCTATTATATGAGTTCAAGATTTGTCTACAGGGATTTTTTAAAATTTATATTCATTTAAGACTAAGGGTACAGAGTGAAACACGGCACTTAAAAGTTGCTGCCATTAATTCCTTTTCCCTTAAGTGTAGCTGTTTTCAAAAGCATAAGTTGAATTCTTTAAATTTCTTTGTATTGGGATTTACCTCCTACTCTCCTAAGTTTCATTTATATTTTTAAATATGCAGAATATTTACTTGATTCCCAAAGTCAAAATTATATAAAAATTTACTCAGAGAAAATTACTTTCTCCCATAAGAAATCAGTCCCATAAGTTTCTGGTTTATACTTTCATATGTTTCTTTTAATAAAAATAAATGTTTTCTTATTTCTCCTTTTTTTTACATGAAGAGCAGCATGCTATAGAAACATTGCTATAGAAACATGCTATAGCACTTTGCTTTTTTCCCTTTAACAATATATATTTGAAATGTCTTTATCAGTTCACAGAGATCTTCTTCATCCTTTTTTAAAGTTGCATTGTATTCCACTGTGTGGATATACCATAGTTTACTCAATTAGTCCCCTTTCTTTCAGCAGTTTAGAATTGCCAGTAATTTGTAACTACAATAGATGATTGTTAGAAGCATACCCTCAGGCTAAATTCCTAAAAGTGGAATTTCCAGGTCAAAGACATTTATAAATTTGTTAGATATTGTCCAATCCACCTTCAAAAGGGTTGTCCCATTTTGCATGGCCACTGATGAGGTTTTCCAACAATAATATTGTCAAATTTTTAAATTTTGCCTATCTAACCTTGTAAAAATGGCATTCAGTGTAGTTTTAAATTTGTATTTTCCTTTTATGAAAGAAGTTAAACATCTTTTAATACATTTGAGGGCCATTTTAAAGTCTTTAAAAAAATTACTTGTTTAGGTGCTTTGCTCATATTGAATTTTTCCCTCATTATTTCTTTTTATTGAAATATAGTTGATTTGCAATGTTGTATGTGTTTCAAGTATACAGCAACAGGATTCAGTTATATTTATTTATATATAACTGAATGTCTCTCTTTCTATGTATATATGTATGTATAGATAAATAGACAGATAAATAAATATAGATTCTTTTTCAGACTCTTTCCCCTATAAGTTATTATAAAATATTGAGTATAGTCCCCTGTGCTATACTGTAGGTCATTATTGTTAACCTATTTTATATAGAGTAGCGTGTATGTATTAATCCTAAACTTGTAGTTTATCCTCCCCTTCTTTCTCCTTTAGTAACCATAAATTTGTTTTCTAGTTCTATGAGTCTATTTCTGTTTTGCCAATAAGTTCTTTTGTGTTATATTTCAGATTCCACATATAAATGATCCATATGATAGCTGTCTTTTTCTTTCTGGCTTACTTCACTTAGTATAATAATCTCTAGGTCCGTTCATTTTGCTGTAAATAGCATTATTTCAATTAGTTTTTATATCATTTCTCACTTTCTATATTTGGACTTCCTACCTTCATTTCTTGATTAAATAGTGCCTTGTGTATTGATTTTTTTTTTTTCAGAAAATCAAAACAGGACTTTGGTTTACTAAATTGACCTACTGTTTACTGTATTCTATCTCATTCATTGCTGTTGTTATTTTTATTGATTCTTTTTTTATGCTTCTTTTTTATTTTTTGTTCTCTTGAAAGTTGACTTTACTTACGTTTATTTTTTAAATTTATATTGATGTAAGTGTTTAAAACTATAAATAATTTTCTGAATGCTATTTTAAATGAATAACAAATTTAAATATATAATCTTTCATTGTGATTTGTTTTCAGAAATATATTGATTCAGCTTGCATTTCCCCTTTCAGCTAAGAGTAAAGATATTTTTTAAAATTTCCAAGTGGAATAGGATTTAAATTATTAATTTTTATTTTTAGTTTTATACCATTGTAATCAGAGAATGTTATCTTCAACATTTAAATGTTCTGTAACCCATGAATTTCCTGAGTAAGCTATTAGATGATTAATTTTTGTGTGCAGTTGACAAGAATGTACATTTTCCATTACCAGAGTGTAGTGTTTGATACAAATCCATAAGACCTCATTATTGATTGCATTGCTCACATATGTTATATTCTTACCTATTTTTTAATCCAGTTGACCTGTTTACACTAAGGACAGTGTGTCAGAATATCCTATTGTCAATGATGCTATTTTTGTTTGGTTCAGAGGGACTCATAAATGTTAAATCTGCATTAAGAATTGTAGTTTTTTTGGATTACGAAGATGTCTTGCTTAATGCTTTTTGGCCTGATTATCTTTATCTGATGTCAGATTTACCACCCCTGCTTTCTTCTTGTTTCCTCTTTGCCTGTTGCATTTTTTGCCTTTTTCCCCTCTCCTTTTTGAATTG
Organism: Bison bison bison; assembly: GCF_000754665.1. Taxonomy (NCBI): domain Eukaryota; kingdom Metazoa; phylum Chordata; class Mammalia; order Artiodactyla; family Bovidae; genus Bison; species Bison bison. The sequence continues at coordinate 12,913,081 of NW_011495048.1, forward strand.
GGGTCCGTGGGGTTGCAAAGAGTCAGACAGGACAGAGACTGAACAACAACAATTTAGGTCTGTGTCAACACAGAATTAAGTTTTCCCTATGAATCAGTTTGAATATCTTTTCCTTTTAGTGGGCAAATTCAGTCCTTTCTCTTCCTTTATATGACTTCTATGTTTTATTTAAACTCTGTCATACTGTTTTGTGTTGTAATTACTGTGCATATTTGTTGTTGGTGTTTAGTCCCTAAGTCATGTCCAACTCTTTTGTGACACCATAGTCTGTAGCCTGCCCATTCCTTCTGTCCATGCGATTTCTCAGACATGAACACTGAAGTGGGTTGCTGTTTCTTTCTCCAGGGGATCTGCCTGACTCAGGGATTGAACCCATGTCTCCCACATTGCAGGCAGATTCTTAGTCACTGAGTGAAGTGGGAAGCCCAGTGTGCATATTATATTTATTATGGGCTTTTTTTTAATCTATGTGACATGACTTTTCTCTCTCTTTTTTTCCTTTTTCTTCCTTTGTCATTAAGAAAGCTTTTATTTTTGTTCAAGTAGTTACTTTGTACCTGTACAAAGTACCTGTATTTAATCCTCTTCTTAAACCTTTTTATAAATAATTTCTCAATTTTAAATTGTTTTCTTTGATTTCACTTGTTTTCCGTATAGAATCGATGATCTTATTCTACTTTCCTCTTTTTCTTTCCCTTTTCTTCATATTTTAAATTTGCATTCTTTCTATTTTTTAGAGCATAGAACATTCACATGCTGTTATTCTATAAGTGTTCCCATTCTTATCTTACAGTTACATCTATACTGGCATATGTTATTAAATAATCACCCTTAGTCCTTTTAGCTAAATTTGTCCTGTTTTTTCTTCATCAGATAAGGATATAACTCTAGCAGATTCCTTGTTGTTCTTCAGTTGTGTCTAACTCTTTGCGAACCCCATGGACTGCAGCACACCAGGCTTCCCTGTTCTGCACTATCTCCTGGAGTTTGCTCAAACATGTCTATTGTGTCAGTGATGCCATTCAACCATCTCATCCTCTGTTGTTCCCTTCTCCTCCTGCCCTCAATCTTTCCCAGCATCAGGGTCTTTTCAGATGAGTCAGCTCTCTGCATCAAGTGGCCAAAGTATTGGAGCTTCAGCTTCAGCATCAATCCTTCCAATGATTTCCTTTAGGACTGACTGGTTTGATCTCCTTGCTGCCCAAAGGACTCTTAAAACTCTTCTCCAAACCACAGCTCAAAAGCATCAATTCTTCAGCACTCAGCCTTCTTTATAGTCAGTCTAACTCTCACATCTATATATAACTACTGGAAAAACCATAGCTTTGATGAGATGGACTTTTGTTGGCAAAGTGATATCTATGCTTTTTAAAAAGATTTGTCATAGCTTCTCCTCCAAGAAGCAAATGTCTTTTAATTTCATGGCTACAGTCACTGCTCATAGTGATTTTGGAGCTCAAGAAAATAAAGTCTTTCACTGTTTCCAGTGTTTCCCCATCTATTTGCCATGAAGTGATGGGATAGGCTGCCATGATCTTTATTTTTTGAATGTTGAGTTTTAAGCCAGGTTTTTCACTCTCCTCTTTCACCTTCATCAAGAGGCTCTTTAGTTCTTCACATTCTGCTAGTAGGGTGTTGTCATCTGCATATCTGAAGTTATTGGTATTTCCCCTGACAATCTTGATTCCAGCTTAAGCTTCATCCAGCCTGCCATTTTGCACGATGTACTCTGCATATAAGTAGATTTTTAGGAAAAGTTTATGGATAAATTATTACCTAAATTTTACATGTTTAGAACTTCTTTTTTTTTTTTTCCATAATACTTGGTGCTAAAGACAACTTGAAAGTTGCTCAGTTGTGTCTGACTCTTTGTGACCCCATGGACTATACAGACCATGGAATTCTCTAGGCCAGAATACTGGAGTGGATAGTCTTTCCCTTCTCCAGGGGATCTTCCCAACCCAGGGATCGAACCCAGGTCTCCAGGTCTCCCACATTGCAGGGAGATTCTTTACCAGCTGAGTTACAAGGGAAGCCCAAAGACAGCTTGGCAGTATCTAAAGTTCTTGACATGAATTTTCTTTATTTGAATGTCTTACATGCTGCTCCATTGCTCTGATGCTTCTCTTGAGAAATATGAAACCAACCTAACAGTTTAAACTTTTAAGCAATCTGTTTTTTGTCTTAAAGACCCTGAGAATACCTTTATCTGTCTTTAAATTCTAGCAGTTTTACCAGGATATGTCTTGGAGTTGATCATGTAGATAGGTTTTTCCCAAATGCACCACAGGTTCTTTTAACATGCATATCTGCTCTATTTGTAGAATTATTTGGGGGGGGGGTATAGTTTAATTAGCTGTGTGTCATCATTTTTCTTTCTTCCACCAGGATTCAATTATACAGGTGTTATTTTTTCTTTTTATGTCTTCCATCTCAAGCACTTTTTCTGTGATCTTTCTTTACTTCTCCCTTTACATCATTTTCATTCTCTACCTAGTTTTTCTGCTATTCTTCAGTGTCTCTTATATGATTTTTATTTGAGTCTATTCTCTGTTGATCACCTTGTAATTCATTCTTCATTTTTATGATTCTAAGATAGTTTTGTTTATTTACTTTCCCAATTGCTATAGATTCTCATTGCATATATTTCCATTCTACTGCTTATCCAATTCTCTTCTTAGCACTTGAATTGGTATGTATTTATTACAATAAGAAATGGATCTATACATATACATACATAGCTCCTGCTAAGGCAATTCAATCTTGTCTGACTCTGTGCGACCCCATAGACGGCAGCCCACCAGGCTCCCCCGTCCCTGGGATTCTCCAGGCAAGAACACTGGAGTGTGTTGCCATTTCCTTCTCCAATGCATTAAAGTGAAAAGTGAAAGTGAAGTCGCTCAGTCGTATCCAACTCTTAGCGACCCCATGGACTGCAGCCCCCCAGGCTCCTCCATCCATGGGATTTTCCAGGCAAGAGTACTGGAGTGGGGTGCCATTGCCTTCTCTGTCATAGCTCCTACTGTATGTTTAAGAATATTTAATTAAGTTGGAAGCACTGTGTCTCAGTTGCTCTCTTTTGCTTCATAATTTCAGAGGGTGAAATTGTTGTGATCTGAATATTCCAATTCTTATTTTTTATTTTTCTTCTTAACATAGTTTTATATAAAATGGGTTCTTATTTCTAGGTAGTTGGACAAGGGTCCATATTCAAAAGCTCCCTCTTCTGTCAGTATGAAAAAATGCAATTTTTAAATGGATGATTTTGTTGGTTAGAGAGACAGGTAAAGATTGTCATATCTTAGGGTCCTCTGTCATTTTATGAGACTCCTTAATTTTTCTCCCACTTTATTCTTTATATTCACTGTCACATTTCTAAGGGTTACACTCTTCCTCCATTTGATGCAAAGGTTATAATATTCTCAATTTCCTAGTAATAATGTTGGAAGTATGGGTCCTGTGTGGTTCTATTTGCACTACGTTGATCTTATAGCCACTACTGTGGTTCTGTTTGCACTACTGTTTTAGGGGGAGGATGTATAGAGAACTATAGATTCAGGTTATCACTGTTGTTTTTTTTCCCTAAGCAAACTGTTTTGATTTGAATTGGATGCTTTGCCTAGAATGTGCTTTCAAATTTTGAGTTTAATATAAAATTTCATTTTCATACTCCCTTTTGTTCAATTGAAACTTCCAATACTGTTCTCCTTTGACACATAATCAAAACATTTTGAAAGAAGTTTTGTGTTAATTTTACGGAATCATCCTTCTCTCCAAATTTCAGTGTTATTTTTTGAAATGGGGCATATATTTCCTGACCCAGTTTGTGAGGGAAGATTATCTATGGGCTTGAGTAATGTCTGATTATTTCTTCTAAGAAAGTCTTAGGAAGACTTATATTTTATATATTAAAATTTTTCTATCACTCTCTTTTTCTGAATAAAATTAGAATCAATATTAGAACTATAAGAAATATGAAAAGCTTGGGCTTACAAATATGAAAAGCTTGGATGTAACGTTTTGAGTAAACTGCTACAAATGATTACTTAGAAGTAAATAAATCCTTTTCTCATTATTCACACTGCTAAAAACTTAAGCATAAATCTGTGCTACATGGTGGACTTTCCTGGTGGCTCTGTGGTGAAGAATCTACCTGCCAATGCATAAGACACAGGAAACTCAGATTTGATCCCTGGGTTGGGAAGATCCCCGGAGAAGGAAATGGCAACTTACTCCTGTATTCTTACCTGCTGGTGGGCCACAGTCCATGGAGTTGCAAAGGGTCAGACATGACTTAGTGACTAAACAGCAGCAGCATGCTGCATGATAAAAACAATCAACAACCATAGGAACAGCAAGAGCTGTTGAGACACAAACACAAAAATAACAGTACAATAAGCTAATATAGGTTAAAGGTTCTCTTTCTTATTTGGTCAGAGCTGTTATCTGCTACTATTTTTAAAATTTACTCATAGTGAATCAAGAAAGAAAACTCCAAACTCAAGAGGGTAAAACTAATACATATTAAATTAAGAAAATAAAATTGAAATAGCATCACAAAGTGAATTTATGCTGACAGATATCAGAAAACTTAGAATTTATTTAAGTTTTATGTTATTTTCTGTATGCTAAACATGTCTGAAACTTTAAGACCTTTGAATAATAGATGATTTTGTAGACAACAGTTTAGGAGCACACTTGCTCTATTTTAAATAAACTAGTCAACTTGGTCAGATGTTACCAATTATTTATTGTACAGAGAGTGGTGGAGATGAGTATGCATTGTGTACAAGCCCTTTGTGATTGAATGGCTAATTGAGCTGAACATATACTGAAAATAAATTGCTGAGTTTTTAAATAATAACCTAAATAATGGGCTTCCCAAGTGGCTCACTGGTAAAGAATCTGCCTGCGAATACAGAGATGCAGGAGATGCATGTTTCATCCCTGGGTATAGAAGATTCCCTGGAGGAAGGAATGGCAAGCTGCTCCGGTATTCTTGCATGAAAAAATCCCATGAATAGAGGAGCCTGGTGGGCTACAGTCTATGGGGTCAGAAAGAGTCAGACACAACTGAGCAACTGAGCAAGCAGGCAACCTAAATAATATATGACATAATATCAATAAATGTCTAAAAGGCAATTTGTTCATTTATGTTATGAAGCTTAAAACCTCACTTAAGCTCTAGGAAGACTTATTGAGTAAATTGAGTAGTAAGAATTTTGCTTATGAAGATATCCTAACATTGAAAAACTTGATAAGGTAGAATATTCTTGAACTGAATCATGTGTCTCTGAAAGAAAAAAGGTAAAGTTTGAGTGACTTGTTCTAGGTCTACGAACTTCACTATCATCTCTTTATTTTACTTGGCTATTAGAAGGCTTACAATTAATCCAATATACTTTTAGATCCTCTGGTGCCAGATGAAGTAAAATCACAACCAGAGATGCAACACTTTGATCATCAGGTATTCTGGTTAACTGTGTTGTAGTTTTTAATTCAGAGTAATCTCTTTGTTTCAATATTATCACTGAAATCCTTTCTGAATATAAATCAGCTAAATACCCTCACTTAGTGAGAAAGAAGAACATAAATATGTACCAAATACTATGAAATATACTGAAATCATTTCTTTACTGAAAATGTCCTAATCCTAGGATCTAGAACAATTGATGCTGTTGTTTAGTTGTTAAGTCACTTCTGACTCTGCAACCCCATGAACTGCAGCAGGCCAGGCCTCCCTTCCCTGTCCTGCACTATCTCCCAGAGTTTGCTCAAACTCATGTCCATTGTGTCAGTGATGCCATTCAACCATCTCCTCTTCTGTTGTCCCCTCCTCCTCCTGCCCTCAATCTTTCCCAGCATCAGGGTCCTTTCTAATGAGTCAGCTCTTCGCATCAGCTGGCCACAGTATTGGAGCTTCAGTTTCAGCATCAGTCCTTCCAATGAATATTCAAGACTGATTTCCTTTAGGATTGATGGGTTTGATCTCTTTGCTGTCCAAAGGACTCTCAAGAGTATTCTCCAACACCACAGCTCAAAAACATCAGTTCTTTGGTGCTCAGCCTTCTTTAGGGTTCAACTCTCATATCCATACATAAATACTGGAAAAACCATAGCTTTGACTGTATGGACCTTTGTTGGCAAAGTGATGTCTCTGTTTTTTTTAATACACTGTCTAGGTTTGTCTAGAACAATAGTCATATTTTTAAAATGCTTTTTGAAAAGTATGTTGAGAGAATGGTGAAAATGAAAGCAGCTCAGTCATGTCCGAGTCTGCAACCCCATAGACTATACAGTCCATGGAATTCTCCAGGCCAGAATACTGGAGTGAGTAGCCTTTTCCTTCTCCAGGGGATCTTCCCAACCCAGGGATCGAACCTAGTTCTCCCACATTGCAGGCGGATTCTTTACCAGCTGAGCCACAAGAGAAGCCCTAGAATACTGGAGTAGGTAGCCTATTCCTTCTCTAGAGGATCATCCCAACCCAGGAATTGAACCAGGGTCTCCTACATTTCAGGCAGATTCTTTACCAAATGAGCTATCAGGGAAGCCCAGAAAGAGAGAATGGACAAAAACTAATAAATATTGCTTCTTCATATATGTTGAATGCAAACATAGTTAATTATGATTCTGGTTAGTTAAGTTCTAGTTCAAGGTATTTTAAGGTTATTGGTTCTAAAATCCTCCCTACCAAGGAATGTTTTTGTAACATCCACCTAGGATCACAATGCTTGCCAATTTATCAGGTTATCTGTGAAGTAAGGGATTTAGATAAGAATTTTAGGGTTCATTAACAATCTCTAATTCTAAGAATAATTAATCTTCTTACTGTGAATAATAACCAAATTCATATGAAATATATTTGAATAGTGTGTAGTAGGTAAACCCAAGTGTTAATTGAGGGAATCATGATGGGAAACAGATTTGTTCCTGTTGAAATGATATAATCCTTAGGATAGAAGTTGGATGAAAGTGGAATTCCCCTTGTTAACAGTTTGTAGCAATCTAAAGCTGCTAATCGGAGAAGGCAATGGCACCCCACTCCAGTACTCTTGCCTGAAAAATCCCATGGTTAGAGGAGCCTGGTGGGCTGCAGTCCATGGGGTCGAGAAGAGTCGGACACGACTGAGCAACTTGACTTTCACTTTTCACTTTCATTCATTGGAGAAGGAAATGGCAACCTACTCCAGTGTTCTTGCCTGGAGAATCCCAGGGACGGGGGAGCCTGGTGGGCTGCCATCTATGGGGTCGCACAGAGTCTGACACGATTGAAGCGACTTAGCAGCAGCAGCAGCAGCAAAGCTGCTAATAGGTCATTCTTTTATATGGCATTTGAATGACTACCATTGGGAAATCCCAAATGATATCAGTTAAAGTGGCCATTATGGAAGTCAATAATTATGGTAGTATTTGAGAAGTAATTCTTTTGTAGTATGATATAAATGAAAAAAAAAATCATCAAAGCCTTAGGGACTTTGAGAATGCCAAGAAATATACAACAGTATTTATAAATGTAAATGATAGAGCATATTTGAAACATGGCTATATTCACTGTGACTTTGTCAAAAGTCCCTTGATTTGGTTGTTCTTATGTGAGTGCAATCTGATATAACAGATGTAATACTAGAATCCTGTAATGACAAGATCCCACTGTCTTCCAGAAGTACTAGAATAGAGTTTTCTTTGTTTCTGAATGGAGAAAATATTCCTGGATAACATCTTGGCCTATTTCATTACCCAGCCTCAAACTGACTAGTTCATTCAGGGAAGAATTACCAACACTTCATATGTTCATATGTAGGTAGTTGGAGGAATTTGAGTTGTCTTAAATCAAGATCCTGGAGCACATCACTGTGCTATAGAAATCCAGATATCTTCTGCCTAGTTTAGTGTTGTAAAATGGTTAGAGCTGCCTGGAATATGAAAGCCCAGAACCACTCAACATGCTTGGGGTGCCTGTAATCCTCAGCAACTGTAATCCTCAGTGACTACTGCCTCCTTCAGCAACCTGCACTGGCACTTCATTTTAACCTTGACTGTGTCACAGCTGCTCACAAAGGAAATATCAGGGTCCAAAAAGGATTGTGTTGCACAGGGAGAGTTCAGCCTGAAACCACAGGAGATGCTGACCTTTCTTTCTGTCTGTCTTTCTTTCTTATTGGAGTAGAGTTGCTTGACAATGATGTATTCATTTCTGCTGTACAACAAAGTAAATCAGCTATATGGATACATGTATCCTTCCCTCCTGAACCTCCCTCCCTCCTTCCCATCCCACCCCTCTAGGTCATCACAGTGCGTCCAGTCGAGTTCCCTGTGCTATTAAGCTATTTTTTTACACATGGGTAGTGTTTATAGGTCAATGCTATTCTCTCAATTCATCCCACCCTCCCTGTCCCCTGCTGCATCCATATGTCTGTTATCTACATCTGTGACTCTATTCCTGCCCAGCAAACAGGTTCATCTGTACCATTTTTCCAGATTCTATATATATGTGTTTATATATGATATGTGTTTTTCTCTTTCTGACTTACTTCACTCGGTATGACAGACTCTAGGTCAATCCACAGCTCAGCAAATGACCCAGTTTGTTACTTTTGATGGCTGAGTAATATTCCGTTGTAATGTGCCACATCTTTGGGTTTCCAGGGTTGTGCTAGTGGTAAAGAACCCGCCTGCCAATGGAAGAGAAGTAAAAGACTCAGGTTCAATCCCTGGGTCATGAAAATCCCCTGGAGGAGAGCATGGGAACCCACTTCAGTATTCTTGCCTAGAGAATCCCGTGGACAGAAGAGCCTGGTGGGTTATGGTCCATAGGGTCGCAAAGAGTTGGACACAACTGAAGCGAATTAGCACACACACATACCACATCTTCTTTATTTATTCATTTGTCAGTGGATATTTAAGTTACTTCTATGTCCTGGATATTGTAAATATACTGCAATGAACATTGGAGTGCATGTGATCTTTCTTATTATCCAGCATACAGTTCTCCTACAACAGACCTGTGAAACTTCAAAGCAGTAATTAGCAATGATGGCTTTTATTATCAGTGAAGTATGTGGCACTGCTTCCGTGTCCACAAAAATGGTTATCTAAAGCAGAAATCTTTAGAATACTTTTAATGGTAAAGTCTTTTACTCAAGTGCAATATTATGTGGAGTTCCTCTAGTTGAAGAAGGGATGCAGGATGCAGAGCACTTCCTCTGGGTTCTTCTCCTTCCTGCTTCATCCCACCCCTTGCTATAGATTCCCTGAGGCATCTCTGAGAAACTCCAGGTCTGGTCTAGAATCACTCAAAGTTCCAGTTGACTTTCCTGACTCCATTTCCACAGATGAATTCTGGTGAAATATTTACTATTTAGAAGCAATACCATGTCACATGCAATGCCAAGTCTAATGGAATTATCTTAGTTCATCTGTCTACCCAAGAAGAGCAATGATTAATCCCTAGGAGCCACTTGCTCCACTGTTTTTACCATCCATGGTTTTCCACCTTGGATTTCGCTCTTCTAGTGTTCTAGCTTCACCTCATACACAACACACCCTCTAACAGACAGGGTGATCTCACTCTCCATTAGAAACTGGCTTCCTGACCCAACCCCACCCTGAGCTGAATTAAACTAGATTTCTCATGGTACCAGTCCAGACTTTAAATTCATGGGATATTTGGAGAGATTTTACCCTGAGACCCAGTTGTAACATGAGTGGTACATTAAATAAATCAAAGTAGTGAAATGTGGATAGAAACAGTGCAATAACAAAAGAAGGCTTCAAGAAAAAATTTCACAGGGTATGTGAAGCCAGTTCTCTGGTATTCAACCAAGATTTTGTCTTTCAGTTTTAATTTGTCATGGAACTACAATTTTTGGAATATTTTCTTGGTGGCATTCCGTGAACTTTCCATACCAGTTGTCACTTTTTTTTTTTTTCCTGAATGCTGCTACTTAGGCACAGATTATATCTGCTGACTCCTCACCTTTTATCTAGGACTGATCCTGTACATTCTCCATCTCTGTACTGATACCTCATTAAGCTACCCTGAGCATTCAAATTACATCATTGTGGAGCATCCCTATGATGAATGACTAGAAAAATACTTTGTATTTCTACAAAAGCTGGTGTTTCTTATTGCCAGTATATTGACAGTCCATAACAGATGGCATAAGTAAGAAAATGTACTCTTTGTCTAAGTATACTTTGAAGACAGTATCAGTATATTTCTGAAAACAAAAAGTATATGTGGGAATATGAAAGAGGTAGGGGAACTTCTACAGGAAGATAATTTAGAAAACTTTCATAAGTATTCTTTTAAGTACATTAAAGATATAGAGATACACACATAAATACACATTACATATATATGCATAAACATATATAGAGAATATACATATATACATATAATACGTTTCAGTGTTATATACATACAAAGTCCCTGACCCTAACTATTCCCCTACTTCAATAAATGTTTCTTTACTTGGTGTAGCAAGGCTACAGGTACTAAGTATAAATGAAAGGTACGAAGTATAAATAATAATACAAACTTTATTATCCATGAAACAGACATGGAATCAAAGACCATGTGTACAAAAGCTCTGAAGTGGCCCTTTTAAAAATGCTAAACAAGTAACAAGAGTGAAATGGACACACTGCTAAAGATGTATTACTCGATCCAAAACTGCATTATCTAGACAAATAGACACTTGTTTCTCAGTAATTATGCTTAAAATCACTTTTTTAATGTAAGAATGCTCCATAAGGAAGACATTTTCTCATCCTTAGGTCTTAACCTGAGCGTTTGCAGTTTCACACAACTTCTTTTCTTTACAAAGAACACATCTATCCTTGTTAAAAAATCCACACAGAAGTCATAAACGCACGTAAGAGTCATTAAATGGTTTCCTCACTGTTTAGTTTTTAAACCTATTTTATTCCAACTGCCTGAGGAGTCATCATTTTCATTAATTTGATAGATTGCAATGCTGGACATACAGCCCGCCTTGAGCTACTGAGTAAATCTGTGAGTACCATGCACCTCAGTTTCTGAAGACTGCAAATCCCCCTCTTTAGTTTTTGTTTGTGTGAGTTCACACTCTCTAAGCTGCACTTTGAAAGAAAATTAAACTAAAAATAATTGAAACCATGAAGCTTTACATGACTTCTAGCTAAGATATTATACATTAATTTAGATTTGTTTAAAAAAAAATAGGCCTTTAGTTTACAACTGTTAGGAAATCTTTAAAAGAGAGTTGGGTAAATTTTTGCTCTGTGTTACAAGCCAAATATGACCTAGAGTATTCTAAATGTCATTTTAGAAGCCAAAAGTTCTCACACCACTGAACAATTCATTTCTTCTTTGAGGGAGATAATTTTAAATTGCATGCATAAGAACAAGATGATATACCCCAGATAACATTTAAAAGAATAGAAAACAAATTTATGGTTAGCAAAATGAATAGTGGGAGGTGGAGGAGGGATAAATTAGAAGTTTGAGATTAAAAGATACTATTATATAAAGCAAAATATATGAATTATATAGAAAGTGAAAGTTCACATGCATTCACTTTTACCAGTGGCTCAATGAGTAAAGAATCCACCTGCAATGCATTAGACCCAGGTTTGATATCTGCTTGAAAGATCTCCTGGAGGAGGACGTGGCAACCCACTCCCGTATTCTTGCCTGGAGAATCCCATGGACAGAGGAGCCTGGCGGGCTACAGACCATAGGGTCACAAAGAGTCGGACAAGACTAAACTAACTGGGCATGCACACACAAACTATATTATATAATAGGTAAAAACCAAGGATATATTATATATCATAGAAAACTTTATTCGATATCTTATAAGGCCATATAATGGAAAATAATCTGAGAAGAATTTTATATATATATATATATATAAAAGTCATATGATTGAAGGTCACTCAGTCATGTCCAACTCTTGGAGACCCCATGGACTATATACAGTCTATGGAATTCTCCAGGCAAGAATACTGGAGTGGGTAACCTTTCCCTTCTCCAACTCAGGGATCAAACCCAGGTCTCCCACATTGCAGGTGGATTCTTTACCAGCTGGGCCACAAGGGAAGCCCAAGAACACTGGAGTGGGTAGCCTATTCCTTCTCCAGCAGATCTTCGCAACCCAGGAATTGATCAGGGGTCTCTCGCATCGCAGGCAGATTCTTCACCAACTGAGCTATCAGGGATATATACTTGTATAACGTAACTGCTTTGTCATACACTTGAAACTAATACAGAACTGTAAATTGACTGTAAACTGTATTTCAATTTTAAAAACATTTAAAGAATAACATCACAAAGTATCATGTTATGGCTCTCTTCCAAGAATTTAGACTTGAACCATGTAGTCGATAAATGTTCCCTGAGCACCTATGAGGTCCTGACACTGAGTTAGACAGTGGACATGCAACAATGAACAGGACACCAACGTGTCCTCAGAGAGCTTACAGTCAGCTATTAGACTCCTTAGGTATGAAGAGCTGCACGTGCAAAGAAAATATAGGGTGTAGGACCAACTGTGAAATGTCTACGTAAATTTGAGGCTGGTTAGAGAACAGGCAGCACTTCTCAGAATATACTCTCTGGGTTCCAGGTTTGAATCTGGACTCTGCTATTTAATAGCATTATAATTTGAGTAAGTGACTTAATCTCTTAAACACCCTCAATGATAAAAAGGGATGGATACCGCTGCCTGTCTAATAGAATTATTTTGAGGATGAAATGACAAAAACTCAAAATGTAAAATATTTGGAACATGGTAAATTCTCAATAAATGTAGGTTAATTAATTTTAAAGGATAATTAGTTCACTAGGCAATAAGAAATCTTTCCCCAAAATCTTCTCTTACTAATCTATCTGCTGAAATTAAAGCATAATAATTTTAACAGAGGCAAATATTTCCAAAGTTTCTCCTCTCTATACTATCTGTTCACAAATAGCTTGAGTAGATTCAAAAGACAATTTGCTTCTGGGTTGAGGATATTTCACCATTACTGACAACAACTTATGGAATATTACCAACAAAGATACAAAAGAGGAATTAAGACAATGATTTTGGAACAAAATTGGAAACAAAGTTATCAGGTGATCTGGTTTTATATTGTGTGCCAAACATGGTAGGAAATAGCTCTCAGAAGGAAAATGTAGCCTATTTTGAAGAGATCATATTAATATTTCAAATCATAGTAATATTTCATAGTAAAATTTCAAAATCCTTACAAGTTTATATTTTTTGACCCAATAATTTCTCTTCACTATTTGTTTTAAACAAACAACTTGAAATGCAGAAAAGATTTAGGTGCAAACATGGTCATCACAGTATCATTTAGAATGGAAAAAGTGTTATCAGAGTGACAAAGTCAGTTGTAGTCTAAGAAATTTTTGATTATATAAGAAAATGTTCAAGTTAAAATGTGAAATGAAGAAAGCACAATGATATCTCAATTATATAAAATCTTTAAAAAGAAAGAATAGAAGGAAATAAGTCAAAATGTTAACAATGATTTCAAAATAAGTAGAAATGTTAGCAAAGTCTTCTTCTGATGGATGGGAAGAAAGGTCATCTTTTATTGTTCTTTCTTTTTCATACTTTCAACATTGTTATAAAGAACATACATTGCTTGTAGAATCAGGCATATAAATAATTAAAAGACTGGAAAAGGAGAAAAACTACAGTATAGTTCTACGCAATTCTTCAGTGGGGCAATGTTCAAAGAAAGAATTTTAAGTGAGGTTTCTCTTCGGCCATCCATCTCTATCCATCAAGCTGTCATTTGTGGCCTTTTACATCCTTTCTTTGCTCTGAGTCATGTAAAATCATTTGCTTTCCCGACAATGCATCTACTGTGTGGTGCCATCTTTTTTACATTTACTCATATCCCCATGTGCTGGCCTGGGAGGCTCTGAAAAATCTGTCCCTTGAGCATAGAATGCCTTTTCCAGCAAAGACTTGAGATAGGAAACAATCACTGACCAGACCCTTTACTAGTTAAAAGATGTTCCTTCTTTGGTAGCTGTTAATAAACTCTTGCTCAATTTCACCACTGAAAATTATTCTTGTGTTTTCTTTTTCTTTTTTCTGTCATGGCTAATATAGAGTCTTTTCCTTGGCCATATTTGAATTTTATGCATAAATGCATGGATGCTGAAATTTAGCCCTAGGCCTTCAGCAAACTCCATATGTCAGCTTTCTGTTTCAGTGCTACATGCAGCTCAGGTAGAATATGTGTTTTCAAATTGCTTGTGGCCCGAAGAAGAATTGCTGGATTGTTTGATCTTGCTTTGTTTGGTTTTCTTTTTATGTTAATAAACCTTCACTGTTGACTATGATAGCCACAAAGTAAGGAAAAATGCAAACCAGAAGCATAACTGAGGTTGCAGAGTAGAAAATACAGTTCAGAGCTTCGAGTCTATAGCCGCACTGTCCAATATGGTCGTCACTAGCAATGAAGCTACTGAACACTTAAAGGGTGGCCCCTTAAAGTTTAAACATATAGTGAGTGTAAAACACACACCAGATTTCAAAGACCAAAAAAAGAAAAAAACTTAAATATCTGAATATCTTTATTAATTACATACTGAAATGACAGTATTTTGGATATATTAGCTTAAATTAAATATATTAATTAATTTTGCATTTTTCTTTTCTTAAATGTGACTGTAGAAAGTTTAAATTGCATTTGTAAAACCATAGTTCTCACATTATACTTCTACATAGATTGTCACATGAAAATTAAACAACCAGACAAAAATAAATAATACTAAAAAATCTGACAAACATTAAAAAGCATATATAGTACATTTATAAATTAGCAACAAAGATTTTAAATATTGTCATGAAGAAAAAGAGATAGCCGTGGGCCAGGTGAAGACAGGTCTTGGAAAATGTGTCCGGACATTCACCAGGGTCCTTCAACTTAATGGCCCAATTGACTCTTCTGATTGTTTGATCTTGGTTCCCTCAGTTATGCTTTAGTCTAATTCCTAACTTTTTAAACATTAATTCGATGTCTTGGACTTCTACACTATGATGCTGTCTGTCTGACTCACTTCTAAATTGAAGTGCATATATAAAAAAAATTGAACCACTTCAATGATTTTAAATCACTCTTCAATGTGCAAAGCAATTTAAAATTACTGGAGTGCTTCCAATTTTTATTAGTCCTTGAATTTGGAAGCGATCTAGGCTTTTCTGGGTATGCGCAATGCACTGTGACTTAAAATCATTGAGCTCCCCCCACACCCATTTTTTTTTTAAGAAACTGATTCCACTTTGCAATGGAAACCATCAGGAGGGTAAGGCATGGAAATGGTATGGATAACGAAAAACACAGGGGGAAAATAGCTTCCATTTAATAATGAGAACTATATTTTGTAATTAGATAGTGTCTTGCCCAAGGATCTCTAAAGTGCTTCATAAACATTAGCTCATTCATCATGAAGACATCTTACAGAGGGGCATATTTTCAGTGTGGGAGGCAGTGGAAGGGCTGGGTAAAGCCATTTAGATTGGCTTCAAACACTGCATTGGGTGATTTGAATTATGTGAGAGTTATGCCTAGGACATTTATTTTCAGTGCTGCTTTTTTTCTCTTCTCGCAAGAAGAAGATAATGTTACCTTGTTTGATCCATTTGCAAATGTCATAAAAAATTAACTTGGCAATGCAGAATCTACTAAATAAATTGCTTATCCCAAACAAATTCCAGAAGCAAGCATAAAGTTATTGGTTTCTTAATCTAATTACTTTAGTTAAACTTTTGGGAAAAAATGCATAAACATTTTCACCACTTTCTTTCAAGTGAATTTCTGTCTGTTTGGCATCTACTAAATCCACTAAACCTAAAATATTTACCTGTAAGATGATTTATCTGAGAATTTTCAAATCGTAGACTTCTCCTCTGCTCTTATAATATAAGCGGTTTTAATTAACATTGCTGTTTCTTAGTTGCTAAGTTTTGTCTGACTCTTGTGTCACCTCATGGACTATATATAGCCTGCCAGACTCCTCTGTCATGGGATTTCCCAAAGCAAGAATACTGGAGTGAGTTGCCATTTCCTTCTGCAGGGGATCTTCCCAGCCCAGGGATCAAACCAAAGTTTCCTGAGTCTCTTACATTGGCAGGCAACTCTTTACCACTAAATCACCAGGGAAGCCTTTAATTAATATAGGAATCTAGAAAAACCTTTATTGTAGGAGAAACTTAATTCAAGACCAAGAATAAGAATTTTTTTTTTTTTAATGTAGACTAAAAAAAAGTTGGTGCAGTGGTAAAAAATCTGCCTGCCAGTTCAGGAGATGCAGGAGACATGGGTTTGATCCCTCAGGTGGGAAGAACCCCTGGAGAAGGAAATGGCAACCCATTCCAGTATTCTTGTCTGGAGAATTCCAGGGACAGAGGAGCCTGGCGGGCTATAGGCCATGGGTTCGCAGAGTTAGACACGACTGAGCACGGCACAGTGCACAGCAAGAAACAGTTGTCTGCTTCTTCTACGTTATTAGGAATACATTACTTAGACTTGCTTACTCTGACATGAGCTCCATTCTAAGCATTGAAAACAGTCATAGTGAATCTGATAAAATGGAGGCTGCAGTCAGTCTCAGTCAGGCTCATTTGGAAGGGAAGATTTTAAGTGGACCCACAATATGATAACAACCTGAAAGGGCTTTATAGAATGTGTATCTGCAAGATTAGAGTAAAAGTCCCTGTAAAACATTGTGCGCCGCAATGAAAACTCACTCACCCAGCAGGATCTAGTGCACTAGTAATATGTCTGACACAGTAATACTAGGACTTATCCAGTAGCATTGACTGAGTCCTTAACAAAGGCTGTATGTTCTTTATCTGTTACAAACAAACAAACAACAAATGACAATTAGTAAGGGGAAGAAAAGGTGTACTCTAGGAAAGGCGGGGAGAAATAAACAGGTCAAATGAAGTGACCTCTATAGAAATGACAGAATAATTGGCCACAATTGCTTGTCTTGGACCACTGGGAAAACATACAAAAATCACATTTATGGATATAAAGAGTCACAGTTTGTTCATCTAAATTTACAGTGATATGCTCTGGTAGAAATCCAGGGCCATACCTCTCCCACCCAGCTCAATAAAACCTTAGCAAAGGTGATCTTAAAGCAAAACCTAACACGAAATACGTGTTTGTTGTTGTTAGAGGGTTTTTTTTTTTTTAATCCCAGTTTCAACAGTATGACCTATAGGCAGAAATAGAATTTACAGTAATACTGGGGATTAAAAGGAATGAGCCTTTTGTTTAGAAAATTAGGTAATCAACATGCCAAGCTTATTTTTTTAATGTTTTAATTTTTTAAAATACAGCATGTCCGCTCTAGCTTCCTGTATTTGACTCTGATAATAAAACTTCAGTATGACTAATGCAGTTTAGCTAAACAGTTTATGCTGAGGAGAAAGTTTCCATTAGCCATAGTGATGCTCACTGCCTAGTCAGTGGCTAATGACTGTAAATCAGGCTGAGGCTTACCTTTTGTGATGGAAAGACAGAAAGTAGTGGGCAAAGACTGCCTTGGTTTCTCCAAATGGAAACTATCAACGGCTTTGGGGGTGAGAGAATAAGACAGAAACAGAGATGAGCATCTATCCATTTTCCTGCTTGCAAAGTTCCTCCCAGAGTTTGTTAATAGAACACAAGTTGAAGGTCAAATGGAACTATGGGAAGCAAATGAGAAACACTCAGAAGAACTCGCTTTCCTGGCCTCTCTAATTGCCCTTCCAGATCTCTGTAGATCTCAGCCTACATATTATGGGGTATGTTATGAGTTGGGTACCCAACTTCCCCCAAAAAGAGGGTGGATCCCTAACTCCCAGTACATCTAGATGTGAACTTATTTGGAAATAAGGTCATTGCAGATGTAATTATTTAAGATAAGGAGACACTGGAGTAGGGTGGGCTTTTGATCTAATATAATTGTTGTCCTTTTGAAGAGAGGAAAGACAGATACACAGGGAAGAGAGTCCCATGACAGCAGAGGCAGAGACTGGAATGATGCAGCTACCAGACAAACAACAAGAACGATCAAATGCCACCTGAAACTTGGAAGAAACAAGGAGGGATTCTTCCTGTAGACCTCCTAGGGAGCACAACTTGTTAACACCTTGATTTTGGATTCCTACTTTCCAGAGCTGTGAGATGAGAGAAGACACACTCTGTAGTACTTTGTTATAGCAGATCTACAAAGCTAAGCCAGGGTATAAGGAGTTATACAATTTTCTGGAATTTGTCTGATGTCAGAGAGGCAGAGTATGAGTACCAATGACAGAACTAGAAATCAGATCTGAGTTCTAGTTATCATTTTGCCCATAAACTAGCTTTGAGACCCTCGCCAAATTAGTTCTGTTCTGCAGCTTCTGGAAAATGCGATTTCTGTTGACCTGTTGTTCTTGTCTGTACAAGTCACTAACTGCAATAGATCACTATGAGGAGGGGAAGGAAGCCTGGGAGTGGGGGAAGCCAGGTCAAGCTCTTCTTATCTTCATGTCAAGGGGGCCAAATGGAAGTATGTGGCAGAGGATGTGAAGAAACTCAGCAGCTAAATGATGAAGGTAAACAAAAGCATAATAACAAGGGAAAACTATATGAACCTGGGCATATAATCACAGAGAAGAAATTTTAACTACTTTTTATTCATAGCCCCAAATTTAATTATTTAAAGAAAATCTTGTCTGTTTGGAGTTCCAAAAGACTTTATGATTTTGTCTGTTGAACCCCATGTTCTGGTACTAAAGAATATCAGTAACATTTCATAGTAACTCATAGGAAACATCTAGAGTCCTTCCACAAGTCTGATGTTTCTCAAATTTAATCTAAGCCTTAAAGTGATCGTGAAGTTGCTCAGTCATGTTTGACTCTTTGCTACCCCACGGACTGTAGTCTGCCAGGCTCCTCCATCCATGGAATTTCCCAGGCAAGAATACTGGAGTGGGTTGCTATTTCCTTTTCCAGCAGATCTTCTCTACCCAGGGATGGAACCCAGATCTCCCACATTGCAGGCAGACTCTTTACTGTCTGGTCCACCAGGGAAGACCCTAATCTAAGCCTTAACCAGGTTATTTATAGCATAGTCACAATTCATCTGTTTTGCAACCTTTTCCAGCTTCCCTGAATCAGTGTGTGTTTGTCCCCATGGTCATTTAATTATGATTCTCTGTCCAGAAAAAATGGTGTCTGCTCCCTCCCCTCCCACCCTCACACATGTAGACAGAGACTTCCAGTGTTTCCCAGTCACTGTCTGAATGGATAACAAAACTAGCTTGAGATCTTGAATACCTTAGCTGAGTCAGAATGAGTCAAAATCACCAGTTTGACAAACCACCCTTCAGAAGAGAAAGATTTCGCTCAAGGTGTAGTTATTCTTAAGATTTCTGGAGGTTGTTTTAAGGTTTAAGATTATGGCTATCCTTACAGCGTCACAGAGTAGTAGGCATGTTGATAGATAATTTGGCCAGCAAAATGGAGAATTCACAACCGTCAGAAAGGGGTCAGCCTATCAGCAAGTCCATTTCTTCTCGTAGTTGACAAATGCAGCTTAATTGGATAGTAAATTTCATCTACTTCTACTTAATTTTCACAGAGGAAGAAACTTAGATCCAAAGAGGTTTATTACTTACTCAAGAACATATATTTAATACATTGATTAATTTTGAAATGTTTCTCCATATTTTTTATTGCTAAAATTTTTATTTTTTCTTTTCTACCTAAATAAATGTTTTAGAGACAGTTGAAGTTTTGTGAATTATAAGCATGCAATTTTTTTCAAAATACAAAACAGAAATATAATAGAATTTCTGTATTTCTAATAAATAAATGAATAGAAGAATAAATTGTTGAGGAGGAGAAAGATTTTTACTACTGACTATAAATTCATTACTAGCTACAATTTTTTAGTGTTTCTAAATCACTTCCTATTCCCTCATTCTTACATTTGACCCTTTTTTGACATTTGACATTCACTAAAATTTCGTTCCCCTGAAATCACTACATTTCACTGAAATACTCTTCCCATGTGATTTAAATCACCCTATGTTTTAGGAAATGGAAATAAGATCTTATTTTTGCTACCGTTCAAATAGTGCACTGAAGCCCTAAATTAATTTGGATTTTCATATTCTTTGGAGACACTTGAAATTGTTTTTGTTCTTAACACATTATTACAGTACTCATTTTAAAAATGATAATGATAATCACATCTGCTTAAGTTTTTCCTTCTTACCTCTACTAAGAGAAATATAGAATTTTTTTTTCCCTTTTGGAATTCTGAGGCTAAAAGATACTGCAATACTTGCCATATCAATAAGAAATAAGACAAACAAAGAAAACAGATATTAATAGAACAGAAGCAAGTATTTTCAAAATTTTTGGCTGCTTGTGTTTAACAACCATACTGTTTATTTTATTTGAATTTCAAAACAATAAATGTACCACTGATTTTTTCCTACCTATGTAGTGTAAGCTATTTACACTATCAAGATTTTTCTAGGATATGGACTAATGGTGCAGTCTTAAGAGCTTTAAAAAATTTCTTCTTTTATTAGTTATAATTCATTTATTTGTGTGTTTTTTAAGTGAGAATATTTACACTAAGAGAAAAGTTTTCATTACTTTCAATTCCTTTAGCCACTGCTGGCTTTTGAGAATCTTATACAATTAAGAGTCAGTGCAGGTCTCCCATGGCTCCAAAGTCATTTGCAAAGGTTCCTAGAGAGTCAGAGGCATCAAGTAATCTCTTAAAGGAGCAACTCTCAAAGAGAGACTCATAGGACAATAGTTGAATCTTAGTGCACATGGAAACAATTACCAAAGGGAACCATTTTTTTTTTGTTAGGTGAAAACCATTGTTTTATGTTATGGTCAAAACCATAGTAGGCATTCTTTGTATGTAAAACAGCTAAAAGATTTATTTTAAATTATTAACATAGATGGCTTAAGTGATGCAAACAAACTTTATTTAACACTTCATGGAGTGGACAGGCACCAGAGAACTGAAAACCGGGACAGCAGGCAGGAAGCTTTTCTAGGATAAAAGACAAAGAATAGGGTAGAGAAACCGGAAATGGTTGTCTGGGATCACCTTGTCAACCAACCTTGTTTGGGGTAAGAAGGAATAAATAAATAAGTATAGAACTCGTCTAATGGAGATGGACCCCATGGGGCCTTCCTGGAATAGGCTTTCCACAGATCCTCTGCTTTAGCTCCTCTCTGAAGTACCTAGTAACAGTTTTTTGATGAACATTTCCTGAGCTATTTTACAGATGTGAAACCACCATCCTGCAACCAAATGGAAGATCATGAGGACCACTGAGGACCATGAGCACATGGACCCAGGCCTCCTGGAGCCTAAGGACTGATGATGTTAACCCCTGTGACACCATCCTGTTACCTCACCATCATGCAATCAGAGAACTGTGCACAAGCCGACTATGTACTCTACAACCCACCTCTTTATTTCACCTGGCTTTTAAAAATTCTTTGCCAAAAGCCTTCAGGGAGCTCAGGGCTTTTTAGGGCATGAGACATCTGTCTCTTTACATGGCCCTGCAATAAACCTTTCTCTGCTCCAAACTCTGATGTTTTGGTATATTTAGCCTCCCTGTGTGGTGGGCACATGAACTTACACTAACACCCAAAGCTGTCTTGGCATTTGGAGATTAGCTGATTGGATATATTGCATTTCAGGTACAGAGAAGCACTTATAGGCACATGTAAGTTACATAAGGTTCAGTTTGTCAACATGGCACCCAGAAGGAAGAGTACTTCCAAACTGGCCTAGAAATTCATTTCAACAGAATTAATAATGTATTTTTGCATTATCTCATATTCTTATAACATAAGCAGTAAAAGAAAAAGTTTGATGGTATATGTGACATGTTAAGTTTGAAAACAACTCATAAACTGAACAAGAATTTGAAAATATGCTTGCTGTCAATCTTGCTGGGACTTCTCTGCTCTTGGACGTGGGGTATCTCCTCACAGTTGATCCCTGTGCCACAGCCGCAGATACGCAGATGACACCACCCTTATGGCAGAAAGCGAAGAAGAACTAAAGAGCCTCTTGATGAAAGTGAAACAAGAGAGTGAAAAATTTGGCTTAAAACTCAACACTCAGAAAACTAAGATCATGGCATCCAGTCCCATCACTTCATGGCAAAAATAATGGGGAAACAGTGGAAATAGTGACAGACTACCTTTTTGGGCTCCTAAATCACTGCAGATGGTCACTGCAGCCATGAAATTAAAAGACACTAGCTCCTTGGAAGAAAAGTTATGACCAACCTAGACAGCATATTAAAAAGCAGAGACATTATTTTGCAAACAAAGGTCTGTCTAGTCAAAGCTATGGTTTTTCCAGTAGTCATGTACAGATGTGAGAGTCATACTATAAAGAAAGCTGAGCACCGAAGAATTCATGCTTTTAACTGTGGTGTTGGAGAAGACTCTTGAGAGTCCCTTGGACTGCAAGGAGATCCAACCAGTCCATTCTAAAGAAAATCAGCCCTGAATATTCATTGGAAGGATTGATGTTGAAGCTGAAACTCCAATCCTTTGGCCACCTGATGTGAATAACTGACTCATTTGAAAAGACCCAGATGCTGGGAAAGATTGAAAGCCGGAGGAGAAGGGAACAACAGAGGATGAGATGGTTGGATGACATCACCAATGCAATGGACATGAGTTTGAGTAAACTCCAGGAGTTGGTGATGGACAGGGAGATGTGGTGTGCTGCAGTCCATGGGGTCACAAAGAGTCAGACATGACTGAGCGACTGAACTGAACTGAACTGAGCTTGCACTCAATATAGTATAATGTCATCACTATAAGATATTAGAGATGTAAAGAAACCATAGTAAACATTCATGAAAGAGAGTAAGTCTAGTCTCTCTAAATCAAACCATGGGAAAAATTTTACCCCTCTATCTTTCTAAACCAGAGTCAAGTATATGAGGACTTGGCAATGGCCCATAGAGTATTTAAGGCATAGCTCTCCACTCTAGAACACACAGGAACTCAAACTGGTCAATTAGCATTCAAGGTTCTCTTTTGTTTCATTCTCAATATGCCTAGTATTTACATGAACCACAAGTTCTCTCAGAGACCACATTTCACATCTCCAAGTAGGGAAGTCAGAAAAGCTTACTTTGGAGTGATGTTACATATCACAGGTCTCATTTCAAAAGCAATTCTTCAGGTAAACATGAATTGACTCCAGCAATTAAATGAAGAATGTCAAATATTCCTTTCTGGAGCCCTGCAGTGGTAAAGAAATGCAGAAATGTGTTTAAAACTTACATCAATCCAGTGTTTTTCAGATGTTAGGATTACAATGATTCTTCCTTGTATAATTACTACAACAATTGATCTAATACTTTTGTACACTATAAATAAAAATATATTATACTTCATTATACCTAATAATTGAGCTGTGCATGTGTTAAGTCATTTCAGTCATGTCTGACTCTTTGTGACCCCATGGGCTATAGGCTTCTCTGTTCGTGGGATTCTCCAGGCAAGAATACTGGGGAGGGTTGCCATGCTCTCCTCCAAAGGATCTTCCTGACCCAGGGATTGAACCCATGTCTCTTACCTCTCCTGCATTGGAAGGCAGGTTCCTTACCACGGGCCCCACCTGAGAAGCTCAATGATTAAGCCACAAGACCATAAATGCCAATTTCGTATTTAAAATCAAATAATGTATTTTTCAAACGACATTCCGAAAAATACTTTCAAAGCTCCAATACTTTGGCCACCTGAAGAAGAAATGACTCATTGGAAAAGACCCTGATGCTGGGAAAGATTGAAGGCAGGAGGAGAAGGGGACGACAGTGTATGAGATCATTGGATGATATCACCGATTCAATGGACATGAGTTTGAGCAAGCTCTGGGAATTGGTGTTGGACAGAGAAGCCTGGCATGCTGCAGTCTATGGGGCTGCAAAGAGTCGGACATGACTGAGTGACTGAACTAGCACTAACCAAGGTATATTTGTATAGATCATATGGCATGGTATTGACTGTGCCAGAAGATTTAAATGGAACAAGACCATCTCTTTCTCTCTCTCAGGAATTTGTGTACTGTTTTATTAACTAACTAATCTAATAGAATAGAATATTGTGAGCTTTTCGCTTGGATCCATTCAAAAAGTTACTTAAAGTAACTCATTTTGGACTGTGTGCCAAGAGCCCAGCTCATTTCTCTCACAAGGGGCTTATAAACACCAACAGAAACAGAAAGCTGCTGACACTGGCGGCACTTCGAGGAATTATCTTAATTAAGACATACAGTACTAAGAAGGGTTAATATTGTTTGAAAGTAAAAGCTTTCATGCCAGTAGCAAGACCACTCTGTGTACACCGCTGGGTCAGCACTGTAATTAAGAAAATTGCCTCTAGCGTGCTTGTTGGGTAATGCTATTATCATCCTTTTTTTCCCTTTTAACAAGAGTAAACTACTTGGAGATGTCCCCATTTATTCTTCTTGCTTCCACTAACCCCTGATCCCACCAAGACCAGGCTAGTCTAGCATTTAAATGACTAAATGAATTACTTTATCATCTGTTCACCCTGAAGTCATCTACATATTTTTCTTGACCTCTAACCCACAGACTATTATTTTGACAGCTATCATTAATGCAGTGTCCCAAGTAACCACACATGGACTAAGATGGATGGTGAAAGAGCTTAGGAGTTGAAAGAAATGGACACCCACTCTCATCTTCCTCTTGATTAAATCAAAACCACCCAAAGCTATTGCACACAGAGTGCCTTGTGGCAGTGTCAGGTCATATTAACTGAGATTTTAGTTAGAAACTCCATTCAGAAAGAGGAAAATAATCCAACTACCAAAAAGTAAACAACACAAGCTAAATATCTCAAACTCTTCAAATTTTATAAATTACGATTATTCAAGTATGAAATTAGATAAATCAGTATGTGGTTAGAATGAAAATACTCCATAGTGCTCCACTGAAGAAGAACATCACTGGCAAATTTAACAAAGAGAATTCCAATGTCAAGAGACATAAGTTAAAATGATATAGTTAGCTACAAAGTTTTGCCAAGCATCTTTTGAGAATAGGTTCTCACATGAAAGACTATGTTGATCGACTCTGATCATTTATATGGAAACCATGGTCTGTGGTTGTTTTATAATTGTGAAGTCATTACCACCTCTGGACCCAAGCAGTTTAATTGCCTCTCTCTGCCAGGAAATGACTATAACTGAATTAGTAACTTAATTTACACTAAAGGAAAGGCAACTAAATGAACATGGCAGTAAGAACGCCCCAAACACAGTAAGCTTCAAATATGATAAAGAAGTGAGCCAATGTGTTAAATTTTGATAAGATAGAAGTATATGCCCAATTGCAGAGCCTACAGTGGTAAGAGTAAAATGGATCAGGAGGAATGTATGCTGTTGACAAGGAACAGTTAAAATTGGGATATTAATTTACTCAGAAATGTTGTCATGCAATAAAACTTATTAAGAATAATTATCTTGGGATTTGAAAACAGGAGGAAGAATACCATATACCATACTCAGGGAATAAGATCTCCTGAAGAGAAAAACTGTGGTGAGGGGAGATGAATAGAAAGTTGGAATTAACATATACACATGACCATATGTAAAAATAGATAGTCAACAAAGAAGCACCGTCATAGCACAAGGAAATCTATTCAATAATATGTAACAACCTATATGGGAAAAGAATCTGTGTATACTTTGATGTATACTTGAAACTAACACAACACTGTAAATCAACTATAGTCCAAAATAAAATATTTTTTTAATGTTATATTCACATTGTAGGAGGGAAAATGAAAAACTATGGGACAGACAATGCCTATATGGATTTCTTTTTTCTGACATTTTAAGACTCTAGCAACAAAATGTTTCCAAGTTCCTCCCTTAATCAAGGACAGACAAGAAATGAAAATTTATTTATAGATGGCTATAGAATCACTATGATGTTCTTTTAAAATGGGGAGGGAGGAGGGAGGGGGGCTAAGGATGGGGAACACGTATATACCTGTGGTGGATTCATGTTGATGTATGGCAAAACCAATACAATATTGTAAAGTAATTAACCTCCAATTAAAATAAATAAATTTATATATAAAAAAAACTTATAGATAAAAAGTCATCCCCCCCCCCCAAAAAAAAAGAATTCACCCAAGACTGTTTATATGTCCTAAAACTTTGGAAAACAGACTAAATTCGTTCTTGAGAAAGCATCTAGTTATCTAATTAAGTTCAGTTCAGTTCAGTTGCTCAGTCATGTCTGACTCCTTGAAACCCCATGAATCACAGCATGCCAGGCCTCCCTGTCCATCACCAACTCCTGAAGTTCACTCAAACTCATGTCCACCGAATCGGTGATGCCATCTAGCCATCTCATCCTCTATTGTCCCCTTCTCCTGCCCCCAATCCCTCCCAGCATCAGGGTCTAATTAGTCTAATTCTAAAACATCTTTCTTAGAAAGCACTATGAAATACAAAATATTTTAGTAAATTTGAAGCTTCCTTCTATTTACTGATTCTAAGGAGAAAACTACAAAGCATGAAAGACCTAAGAATACCCATCCTGCTATTTTCAGAGACTTCATTAACAATTATTTAGATGAATAGAAGCATCTTATTTATTTATCTACCTTTGGTTGTGCCACACAACTTGTGGGATCTTAGTTACCCAGCCAGGGATTGAATCCGGGGTCCTCGGCAGTAAAAGCACCAACACCTAACTCCTGGACCACCAGAAAATTACCAAGACATTATCTTATAATGGCAGCACTTTTTCAGCTCATGACAACAGCCTCTCACATTTAGCAAATTTCTCAACCAGCAAAAAAAGAAAAACAAAAAACAAAAAACAACCACTAATCAACATCCACCGTGTTCTAAATTCTGGATAGTTACTGGGGTATTCTATCACTCTTTTTAATCTCAAAAAGCTCTCTTTTAATGAGAAAAGAGAGATAGTATTTCCTTGACTTCTTTTCACTGTTAGGTGAAAAGATGAGTAAATAAGTAAATTAAACTAGTTCATTTTTCAGAGGCTGCTAATTGAGGTAAGTTCAAGCAAATACAAAAATTCAGTTTTGCAGATTGTAGAACTCTGAACAATCAGATATAATGCTTGTTTGGCTCTTTTGGCCTCACAAAGCTACAACTTCAAACTGTTCATTGATTCTCTTCTACATGTTCACTTAAGTAAATTTTATTGAGCACTCGATGCACTATGTCTCTAAATGTAAGAGAAAATGAGCTCTTGGAAGAGATTATAAAGGGGAAAAAAATCCAGTGATACATATTTTTTAGACACTTTAAGAGATCCTTCTGTAGTCTAACAAAGAAATTTAGATTGACAGAAGTGCCATAAACTTTTCAGCATATGAGTATCATACTAAGATATTCAGTAAGACTTAAACAAGAAATACCATTTTTTAAGAAACGCTGGACTGAAAGAAACACAAACTGGAATCAAGATTGCCGGGAGAAATATCAATAACCTCAGATATGCAGATGACACCACCCTTATGGCAGAAAGTGAAGAGGCACTCAAAAGCCTCTTGATGAAGGTGAAGGTGGAAAGTGAAAAAGTTGGCTTAGAGCTCAACATTCAGAAAATGAAGATCATGGCATCCGGTCCCATCACTTCATGGGAAGTGGATGGGGAAACAGTGTCAGACTTTATTTTTCTGGGCTCCAAAATCACTGCAGATGGTGACTGCAGCCATGAAATTAAAAGACGCTTACTCCTTGCAAGGAAACTTATGACCAACCTAAATAGCATATTCAAAAGCAGAGACATTACTTTGCCAACAAAGGTTCGTCTAGTCAAGGCTATGGTTTTTCCTGTGGTCATGTATGGATGTGAGAGTTGGACTGTGAAGAAAGCTGAGTGCTGAAGAATTGATGCTTTTGAACTGTGGTGTTGGAAAAGACTCTTGAGAGTCCCTTGGACTGCAAGGAGATCCAACCAGTCCATTCTGAAGGAGATCAGTCCTGGGATTTCTTTGGAAGGAACGATGCTAAAGCTGAAACTCTAGTACTTTGGCCACCTCATGCGAAGGGTTGACTCATTGGAAAAGACTCTGATGCTGGGAAGGATTGGGGGCAGGAGGAGAAGGGGACTACAGAGGATGAGATGGCTGGATGGCATCACTGACTCGATGGACGTGAGTCTGAGTGAACTCCGGGTGTTGGTGATGGACAAGGAGGCTTGCGTGCTGCGATTAAAGGGGTCGCAAAGAGTCGGACACGACAGAGCGACTGATCTGATCTGATCTGATCTGAAGAATATAGATATTCAGATTGAAGCAACTCTTATTTTGTATTTGTGGCTTTTGTCAAAATACTTTAAAAACAGAATTAATGAGAAAAATATAAATTGAAGCTATTTTGCTAAAAAGCAATATGATGATGATAATAAGTTCTAAAAAGCCAGGTTAGGCCACAAATTTTTAAACTCTACAGAAGGCAAAAATTAAATTTAAACTTCATTAGTTTGCTAGGGCTGCCATAACAAAGCACCACAGACTGGGTGGCTGAACCAATAGAAATTTATTTATTTTTTCTAGTTCTGAAGGCTGAAAGGCCAAGATCAAGGCATTAACAGGGTTGGATCCTACTAAGCCCTCTCTCCTTAGCTTATAAATGGCTGTCTTCCAGTGTCTTTACCTGGGCTTTCTCTATGTATGCCTGTCTTAATCTCTTTTTGTAAGAATACTAGTCATGTTGGGTTAGGGCCCCCCCAAAAGACCTCATTTAACCTTAATTATACCTCTATAAATATCCTATATCCAAATACATCACATTTTATGTTATGAGGAGTTAGAATTTCATGTGAATTGGGGTTGGGGAACACAATTCAGTCCATAAGGTGGACTAAGCTGTAGCACAAATTTGGAGGTGATAAAAGCTGGAAATATACTTGTATCTAAGAAATAAAAAGGAAAACTTTTAAGGTACAGAATGATTCAACATTAAAACAAACAATTTAAAAATCTGCTTTCAATACCTTATTATTTGATTTTGTAATATAACAGGTGCTTGTTCTAGTTTGAAACGATGTGCATTCTATAAAAAAAATCAGGTTACTTTTTACTCATTCCTCATTAACTGGTTCTGGGCATGATGTCAACCTGAAGTATTCACTGCAACCCTCATCTTCTTCACCATCTTCATCATTATCATGCTACCCCTCCTCATCGCCAAGGTAACATTTACTTCTTGATGTTGCACATTGTACTACACACACTACAAGCTCTATTTTGTTTAATCCCTGTATTAATTTTATGAGTGAAGTACAAATCCTGGTCATTATTATAAGTGAGAAAACTAAGATTTAGAGAGTTAAGTTATTGCATGAACACACAAAATGAATAAACGACAGATGCTGGATTCATCTTCATCTATGTCCGAGTCTGGAATCCCTTTACAAGACTACTTCTCATGGCTGACATAATAGACACACAAAGGAAAACCTATATCAACTGTTGGAAACAGAAATATTATATACAAATTGCAGAAACTTATAAGAATTCTACAAGATATCAGTTCAGTTCAGTCACTCATTCATGTCCAACTCTTTGTGACCCCATGGACTGCAGCACACCAGGCTTCCCTGTCCATCACCAACTTCCAGAGTTCATCCAAACTCACATCCATCGAGTTGGTGATGCCATCCAGCCATCTCATCCTCTGTTGTCCTCTTCTCCTCCTGCCTTCAATCTTTCCCAGCATCAGGGTCTTTTCAAATGAGTCAGTTCCTCGTATCAGGTGGCCATAGGATTGGAGTTTCAGCTTCAGCATCAGTCCTTCCAATGAATATTCAGGACAGATCTTTAGGATGGACTGGTTGGATCTCCTTGCAGTCCAAGGGACTCTCAAGAGTATTCTCTAACACCACAATTCAAAAGCATCAATTCTTTGGCGCTTTCTTTATAGTCTGACTCTCACATCTGTACATGACTAATGGAAAAACCATAGCTTTGACTAGAGAGACCTTTGTTTGTAAAGTAATGTCTTTGCTTTTTAATGTGCTGTCTAGGTTGGTCATAACTTTTCTTCCAAGGAGCAAGTGTCTTTTAATTTCATGGCTGCAGTGACCATCTGCAGTGATTTTGGAGCCTAAGAAAATAAAGTCTGTCACTATTTCTATTGTTTCTCCATCTATTTGCCATGAAGTAATGGGACCAGATGCCATGATTTTAGTTTTCTGAATGTTGAGTTTTAAGCCAACTTTTTCACTCTCCTGTTTCACTTTCACCAAGAGGCTCTTCAGTTCCTCTTCACTTTCTGCCATAAGGGTGGTGTCATCTGCATATCTGAGGTTATTGATATTTCTCCTGGCAATCTTGATTCCAGCTTGTGTTTCATCCAGTCCTGCATTTCTCATGATGTATTCTGCATATAAGTTATATAAGCAGGGTGATAATATACAGCATTGACATACTCCTTTCCTGATTTGGAACCAGTCCATTGTTCCATGTCCAGTTCTAACTGTTGCTTCCTGACCTGCATCCAGATTTTCCAGGATATATAGATCACACTGAAGTAAATCTAGTTCTGACCTGTATGAGAAAGAGGATCTGGCCTAGGAAGAGGGAGAAAGAAATTCAGGCAGAAGAATATTCTCAATATTTCCTGGAATAAAGTGAGCTGGAGACAAAGGATAATCCAGTAATGAGCAAGGAACTTGCCATGGTGTTTGTTCCCAGGCCAGTTCGCCTCATCACTGATGGCCAAATGATGAGGAAAAGAAAAAGGAAAGCAGGGAAGAAAACTTCTTTAAAAGGGGTTGTTTAGTTGCTCAGTTGTACCTGATTCTTTTGTGATCCAGGGACTGTAGCCCACCAGGCTCCTCTGTCCATGGGATATCTCAGGCAAGAATACTGGAGTGGGTTGCCATGTCCTTCTCCAGGGGATCTTCCCAACCTAGGGATACAACACATGTCTCTTGAATCTCCAGCATTGCAGGGGTGTTCTTTACCACTGAGCCACCAGGGAAGCCCTTGAAAAGGGGAGACAAGATGATTTTAAAGCAGACTAAAATTGCAAAGGACTAAAATCAGCATGAATGGATTCAAAACTCCAAAATTCTAATCTGGCATCAAAAACTAAAATCCAGCTATAAACGTTTTCAAGTAAAAATTAAAAAATGGCACCAATTCAATGCCCCAAATAGGAGCCTATTTAAAAATATATATCATACAGTCAATGGAATGCCAAGCAACTATTAAAAATTCTGATCTACCAGTTAATTTAAAAATATTGAAGTACTTCAAGGTAAGATTTCCAGGTGAAGTTTTGATTACAAAACATGTTTTGATATTATGGAGTTCCAAATATATAAGTAAAATGTTAGTATGTCTATTACAGAAAAAAAGATAGAAAATAAATGCCACTGTCGTGCTGCCTATTCTTGTAGTTTTAGGGAAAATCTTTGTTCTCAATTTTATGCCTTATGTTTTATAATTTTTTTATAAAAACTCATAGCTTATAATAAAAATTATTTTCACAGAACAAAAGAGAAAATTGAAGGCAGTTCACAACCAAGAGTTGTCCTAAAACTAGATGTGGCAACTTCCTAAGCATAAGGCAAATACTTTGGTAACTGGAAGAATTATGACAGATTGTTTAAGGAAAAGAGTAGAACAGTGAGTGAGAATACCAACTCTTCTGAGGTTCCAGAAACAGCAGAGGTACTTGATTCAGGCTGACGCGTATCTCGAGTATCTTAGTTGATAAGCAGTGTGTCTGACTAATGCAGTACTGGAAAGTGTGAGAATTTATTCAACTCAAGTTGAGAAAGGGTTGTGAAAGGCTATTACTCTAAACCAAAGACTCTCAACTCTTGACAGGACAAGATCAAAGGTAGACCTATGTAAAAATAATGGTTCCCTCAGTCCATCTAAAACCAATTAAATCAGACTCTCTGGGATAGGAAACTGTGTGTGTGTGTGTTTTAAGTTTTGCAGATGAGTCTAATATGCAACCACGATTGAGGAAACTTCCCAACTAGTCTAACTTGGGGAACTTCCCAGGTAAGAGACCAGGGTTTGATCCCTGGATTAGGAAGATCCCCTAGAGGAGGACATGGTAACACACTTCAGTATTCTTGTCTGGAGAATCTCATGGACAGAGGAACCTGGCCAACGATGGTCTATAAGGTTGCAAAGAGCCGGACAGACTAAAGGGACTTAGCATACGTGTGGTCTAACTTGAAATAATTATCTAGTTAACTAGAAGCAGTGCATATACTTTTATCCTTAACACATTTCTGGTCAAGAATTTCCTACTAAAAATCATCAAATACATTTGTTTTAATGTGAATTATCACAAGAGAAACTCGTCTTTCTCTACCATGCATAGCAGGTTCCTAACCAACACCTTCATCAATGACTTATAATCATGTAAAATCTGCATAGATCCCATGTGCTATTTAGATGTGATCAAGAGAAGGAAATAAACAAACCTTAGAGGAAGGAATGATTTCAAGCCCTCAAACAGAACTGTACTCTCCCTTGTGTCCCCAAAACTCCTGTCTATTTCCCTATTTTATTGTGTCCTTGTGTATATATCTCTTCCCTTCAGCCCTGTCCCCTTAGCATATCTCTTTGTCATCGACACACCCCACTCCAGTACTTTTGCCTAGAAAATCCCATGGATGGAGGAGCCTGCTAGGCTGCAGTCCACGAGGTCGCTAGAGTCGGACATGACTGAGCGACTTCACTTTCACTTTTCACTTTCATGCATTGGAGAAGGAAATGGCAACCCACTCCAGTGTTCTTGCCTGGAGAATCCCAGGGACGGGAAGCCTGGTGGGCTGTGTCTATGGGATCGCACAGAGTCGGACACGACTGACGTGACTTAGCAGCAGATACTTAATAACCCACTCCAGTATTCTTGCCTGGAGAATCCCAGGGACAGGGGAGCCTGGTGGGCTGCCCTCTATGGGGTTGCACAGAGTCGGACACGACTGAAGCGACTTAGCAGCAGTAGCAGCAGTAGATACTTAATAAGTTTTTGTGGATTGAACAAAGAGATAAAGGGCTAGGCATTATTATTACTTCTATTATATTATTTTATTTCTATGGCTCTAGAATTCTATGGTAACTATTCTCTGCCTTTCAAAACTTCCCCATTTTCCATCTACACTTTTGTAATATTGTTGTTTAATAACCAAATTCCCTGGTCATTTGTAAAAGCTGTAAAAAGCTGGAAACAATTCTGGAATATGTTGCAGTTTTGTTCTCAAATGGCATAAGAATTTTAAAGTTTTCAATAGCGTTTATCAGTGCACATATTGCGATTTTAAATTTGCTTCAAAATTCATTTGACTTAATGAGCACCAAGTTATTTGTGCATGTTGAGGAAGGGGTAGATTGAGATTTGGGATTAGCAGTTGCAAACTCTTATTTAGAAAATAAGTAAACAGCAAGGTCCTACTGTATAGCCTAGGGAGCTATATTCAATATCCTGTGATAAACCATAATGGAAAAGAATATTTTAAAAAAACAAAGTATACATAAAAGTTATTTGTGCATGTTGAACGATACTGTTTAGGAATAAAAATAGCTGTGGTAAACAATCACAGGACATTCAGGTAGGTGATCTATAGGTTATATGGTTTGAACTTTCTCAATTGAAAAAAAAATTCTGAAGACAAAAGGCTTAGGTACAAACAAAGTCCGTATGCTCTGGGTTGACCATGACCATTCTTCCTTGAAACCATCCATCCTCAAGGATGTCAGTTGAAGTTCAAACATTCAAGTTCCCTTGTGGGTTAAGCTAATTTCATGAAACTTTAACATTTAAGATATGGTGCAATCCGTGTGCCAGGTGGACAGTGGATCGTTTTACACCAGGGGTCAAGGATCAGAAATTTCAGGAGTGTGGAAGGATGTGCTGTCCCAGAGAACATCTGCAATCTTTACTTATATATCCTATGCGTTGATGGTTTAAGGTACTGGATATTAGAAAGTGAAGGCATTGTTGTTGGTTTTTTTTTTTTTTTTTACCCATAGCAATTGTAATTAATCATTACAATGAAGAAACTACAAAAAAAATTTTTAAAGGATGCTGCATGATCTGCCCATCTAAATAGGGTGTTTTAATACTAGGCTTAAAATACTTGTTATAGAATGTTCTGTGCTTGTCCTATTGCAAATAATTAATTGAGATCTCAGTTTTTGAAAAGCTGCTGTGAGCATAAAAATGCATGTGAATACATTTCACGTATTCTGCTTCTTTCCCTTTGTTCAGTTGCTTTTCTCACTCTAGGAATTTGATGTGACTGAGTTGAATGAAGTTAATATCTTAAAGGTTAAAGTCAAACAACAATATTCAATTATCTTTGTTTTGGCTGCTTCTCTACCAAGCAACTCAAATTATATTGTTAATACCATTGCTGATATTGAATAACAGTAAAAGCTTTATTACAGCTTGCATATCAATCGAGAAGAGTAAAGACCTAGTGTAGTCATTTTTCATGGCATGTTACCGTGTGCATCAACCCAGGCATCTGTCTTTCTTTAATAACAATGAGTTCCAATGATTCTTCATTAAAATCATTAATTTTTTTTGATGAGTCACTATTATTTGCTGAAAAATAATGAGGACTCGTCACACTGCAGAACTGTTATATGTATTATTCTGTATTCAGGAAACAGCCTGCTATACACATTAGAATATTCCACACACACTGAAAATGTCTCAAAAATCACTACAAAGATTTTTGAATGTTCCATATATACAGTCGTATATGAGAGTTTGGGTGAAACTTTACCACTAGAAATTAAGGTAAAAATTTATCAAGTAATAAACTGATGAATATATTTCCTTGAAAGGATATGTCAAGCAAATTGAGACAGGAGGAACAGAAAGGGATGAGCTGTTAATGCTTATACTCTTCAAGTTTGCTGCTGCTAAGTCACTTCAGTCGTGTCCAACTCTCTGTGACCCCATAGACGGCAGCCCACCAGGCTCCCCCGTCCCTGGGATTCTCCAGGCAAGAACACTGGAATGGGTTGCCATTTCAAACATTATTTTGAAAAATCCAATATAAACACTTGAAGAGTTTATAATCTCCTATATCTTAATATTATCTTTTATATCTTTCCAATAATCAGATTCAGTAAACTTTTGTTACAGCAAAAATGTAGACCAAAGAATTAAAAAAAAAAAAAATCATTGCAAAGTGGCTGAGCAGGAGACAGGAGTCTAGTTCAAAACTGATTCTGGACAGCAAGGAACTGATTAAGATGACAGAGTAGTAGGATGCAGAACTCAGCTCTCCTCAATAAGCACATCAAAAATACATTTTACATGTGGAAAAATCTCATTGAAAACTAACTGGAAACTGGTGGAAAGACACCTGTATAACCAAAACTGTAAGAAAGATATACATGTAATCAGGTAGGAAGAGAAGAGAAGCAATTGGGTCTGGACTTGTGTCCCTGGGAGAGGATTTAGAAGAAAAGGGAGAATACACAGGTGGGGAGTGAGCAGTTCAAGATTGGGTGTCCCAGGCCAGGGGAGATGAGCCCCACTGCAGCTGGCGGACCAGCTGGACAAACAGGAGGGCTGTGGAAAGTCTGGACTCTGATCATGAGGAATACATGCTGACTTTACCCTAGGCTGTGCAGAGATGAGAGAGGGAGGTCTGCTCTAGTGGCTACTAGGTTTCCTATGACTGCCTTGGCATAAGGCTTAGCCTGAGCCAAGCAAACACTCTAGCCCTACTCACTCCTCGGCACAGTGTGGGACTGGATTTAGAGCTGCCACAACTGGGTAGAAAGTCCAGTCATGGTTTATAGAGGTGGCTGGGTCCCAGGGAAGCCTCTGAGTAGGGAAACCATCGACAAAATGAAAAGACATTACTGAATTGGGGAAAATATCTGCAAATAAAAAGGAGTAAATATTGAAAAATATATAAACTCATACAACTCAATATCAAAAAGTGCAAAAATAAAAAACAACCTAATTAAAAAATGGGCAGAAGATCTGAGCAGATATTTTTCTAAAAGGACATACAGATGGCCTTCAGGCACATGAAAGAATACTCAACAAGACTAATCATCAGAGAAATGCAGATCAAACCGTAACAAGATATCAACTCATACCTATCAGAATGGGGATTGTCAAAAAGACCACAAATAACAAATGGATAAATAGGGAACCTTAGTATACTGTGTGTGGAAATGAATACTGATATAGCCACTACAGAAAAACAGTGTGGCTATTCCTCAAAAAACTAAAAAAAGTACAACTACCATATGATCCAACAATACAACTCTTGGGCACGTATCTGAACAGAATTTTAAAAATTAATTTGAAAAAATACATATACCTCAATGTTCATAGCAGCACTCTTTGCTATAGCCAAAATATATAGGCAGCCCAAGTATCCATCAACAGACATTGGATAAAGAAGATGTGAAGTATAGCTCAGTTATAAAAAATGAAATTCAGCCATTTGCAGCAATGTGGATGAACCTAGAGAATATTATGCTTAGTGAAATAAGTTAGAGAAAGAAATACTGTATGATATAGCATATTTGTAGAATCTCAACAATAAAACAAATATATGTAGTAAAAACAGAAATAGACATGAAATATATAGAAAACAAACTAGCGGTTACCATTGGGAGAAGGAAGTGAGGAGGAGCAAGATAGGAGTATGTGATTAAGAGATATAATCTACTACATATTAAGTAAATAACCAAGAATAAAATATTGTATGACACAGGGAATTACAGCCACTATTTTGTAATAATGCTTAATGGGTTATAAAAACACTGAATTACTATGTTGTACACCTGAAACTAACATGATATCATAAATCAACCATAATTCAATAAAATGGTGATGTTAGCAACTGTAAAATACAGAAATAATAATTTTAAAATAAAAAGTAAAATAAATTTGTCAACAGTTTTTGTTCATTGTGATGGGTACTATAATAAATATTCTGTACAAATGTTAAAAGAAAAAAAAAGCAAGCGGGCTTAATATTTGAAGTTCCTTCCTTTCAACTGGGCTTCCCTCGTGGCTCGGTGATGAAGAATCTGCCTGCAGTGCAAGAGACACAGGAGGTAAGGGTTTGATCCCTGGGTCAGGAAGATTCCCTAGAGGAGGGCATGGCAACCCACTCTGGTACTCTTGCCAAGAAAATCCCAAGGACAGAAGAGTCTGGCCGGTTACAAAGAGTCAGACATAACTGAAGTGACTGAGCACAGCCCTTTCAGCAATTGGTAGAGGAAATGAACCAAATGTATTCACTTATGGGTAATTGTCAGTACCTCAAAGAATTTATAACCATCCATAAGGTTTTGTCATCTTCCTTAACCCAAAACTGTAAAGACCCACAGCTTATATGAAGAAAATTTGGTTATATACTGATTTAGCTACAGTATGTTTCACTTGCTTTTAACTACTATCTTTAGAAAAAAACTCAAAGATGTGTGTTTTTGGTTCTCATGGAGTATAAGTTGGATTTTTTCCCTCAATATTTTATTATTAAAGTTTTCAAAAGTACAGAAAAATGAAAATAACCTTACAGTGAACACCTTTTTACCCACTGACATGGGGATACTTAAAAAACAAAAACAAAAACCTGTGAAATGTGCTATTTATTCTTCTTACGTAAGTAATATAATTGAAATAGAAAAATACATGCTCACAGACATTTAATTGTACCTGGCAATTATGCATAGGTTGAGCAAAATGATAAAAAAAGACTACTTAATTAAAAAAGGATAGTTTAGCTATCGATGAATTCATATTACTGGTGGTAGAATCATTCAGATACAGTTTAAAATAGTATTCAGTTGAAATCAACCATCATTGAGATATGGAGAAAAATAAAATATTTTTTAGGTTTCATCAAGTTCTGGTAAAATGGAGATAGAATATTGTCAATTAATTTAGCTGCAAATTACTGTTTTAATGAAGTGTTTTCCAAAGTGTAGGAGGTATATCACTAGTAGTATTGGCTTCTAAAATAAATAACTATACAGCGGGTGTGTTTGAAAAAAACAGGCAAATAATAGTATAAATGTAACATAGACTATGGCCAAAATTATAAAGATAGCTGTCAAATGCCTAAAGTAAGAGAAATACTGTTTTAATGGTTGTTGCTGCTGCTGCTGCTGCTGCTAAATTGCTTCAGTCGTGTCCGACTCTGTGCGACCCCATAGATGGCAGCCCACAAGGCTCCCCCGTCCCTGGGATTCTCCAGGCAAGAACACTGGAGTGGGTTGCCATTTCAAACATTATTTTGAAAAATCCAATGAGACGATATCACACATGATAAAATCCTTCAAAGTGTTGTAGTTACCACTCTACTTTAAAAAAAAAAAAAAGTGATTTTCATGCTTCTCTTTTATCTAAAACTTAAATACATTCCCACATTTTATTCATAAACGCAAACTCTAAAAATGACCAAGGATCCCATTTCCTTGAGAACTTGCCATCTACCTAATGTATTATTTTTATTTATCAAGAAGAGTGAGCAAAGTATCTTAATTCCTTCTCTAACTCAATGAAAGTCTGTAATTTGAAAATCTTCTGTAATATAATAAATTACCATCACAAACAAATAGTGTGATCTCTAAGCCATAAAAACAGCAGGTGGATAAATATAGGCTGTGATTGCTTAGAATATAAAGTTAGTACTGCGTCATTGAAAGTCTTAAATTATTGTCACTTGTCTCCAGTGCAGACTATAGGAGTAAATTTCCTCATCTATCATCAAGCTGCAAAAGTCTTTATAGCAAATGTACAGTCTAGGAGAGGTGACTGGTGTCATCATATTCTTTAAGATGAACCATTTGAGACAGATTTCCTTGGAGAATGAAATTCAACCAAAGGAGCTTTGAATGTTCATTTTATTCTAGAGCATTTTAATGCAGCTTAAATAATTCATATTTCCTCCCCATCTACCTCCTCCCTCTTGCTTCATAATCTTCTTGGGGGAGGAGGGATGGGAAAAGGGGGTAGTTAGCATGAACAAACAACACCATACTAAATCCATAGTCAAACTCTCAAGCTCACTCTCTATATATATCTCTCTCTCACACACACACAAACACACACACATAGACAACACACAAGAAAAAAAAAACTTGCCAAAATCCATTCATTTCTGTAATTCAACTATTACAATATTCTATTTGATTTTACTAAACTGTTTATGAAATAATAAAGAAATAGATTTCTATGTGAAATTTCAAGCCACTTCAAATAGTTTGCTTTCATACATTTGATCATAGATCTAAAATCTTTATGAATATTGCAGAGCTTATACCAGAATAACTAAGGCCTGCCCTTTCATTAACCCACTTCAGTATTCTTGCCTGGAGAATCTATGGAGAGAGAAGTCTGGCAGGCTACAGCCATAGGGTCGAAAAGATTCGGACACAACTAAAACGACTTAGCATGCATGCATGCATCATTCTGTTTTGGAGAAACTATCTGGAGTTAATTATAAGTATCTTAGAGACAGAGAACAAAATCACACTTTCTTTTTCTTACATACATTTTGCTACTGCCTAGCAGGTACAAGGATCAAAGTAAAGGTCATATTCTTCTAACCGATAAATAGGAACTTATATTTTTAATGCCTCTAATAATTTTTAGTGTTTTAAATTACATTCAAAATGTAATTTTTATCTAATCCCTTAGCCAGGATCATATTAACCATATTAACCCCCAGCACCATGATGTGGATGCCAATGTACCATGACTAATAGACCAGAGTTTGAGTAGTCCTACAATTATCCAATTCAACATAGACTGAGTTTGTGTAACAGAAAGGAATATGAGACTAATAGACAAATTCAGAAATTAAAAAAAAAATCTGAAACTAAGAGGGAAATAATCCTTGTATTCACTTGCTCACCCAGTCATGTCTGATTTTTGTGACTCTTTGGACTGTAGCCCACCAGGCTCCTCTGTTCATGGGATTCCCCAGACAAAAATACTGGAGTGGGTTGCCATTTTCTTCTCCAGGGGATCTTCCCGACTCAGGGATCAAACCTGTGTCTCCTGCATCTCCTGCATTGCAGAAAGATTCTTTACCAGTGAGTTATCAGGGCAACACAATCGATGTGTATTCACTGTTACTTTAGTTTCAGTAGTGACCAGAGATCAAGTGTTCTGTTATGACTGAAAGATCATCCATTACAGCCGTATAAGACCAGGTGTCATTTTTATCTGGACCGAAAAAAAAAGAATTACAGTCAAAATATTTTAGGATTCAGGTAAGTTTTTAAAATTAATATAATTCAATAAGAACCATGTGGAAATGTTCTATACCCACACAGAACATGAAATCTTTTATAGTGACTAAGTATAATGTCTTTTATAATGACAAATTTCCTTATTTGTGAATCTTTAATTAGGGATCCTTATTCCAATTCAGCTTGATGAATAGAGAATGGAAAGTCAGTTTCTTGTCTTGTTCCCAAATACCCACCAAGTCCATTACAGACCCTACATATAAACAAGCTCTGTTCTGAGAGGATGTTCATTAATTCCAATTTGTTCCTAAGTCCAACAAAGTTAGCTTAAGTATCCAACTAACACAATCGGTTATATGGTACCACACTGTAATAGGTTTATAATACATTTCACACAATAATACACAAACAAACACAAAGAACAAATAAAACATTTTTAATCTTATAGTACAGTACCTTGAAAAGTACAGTAGGTCAGTACAACAGCTGGCACACAGGGGCTGGCATCGAGTGATCAGGAAAGAAAAGTTACTGACAAGCAGGGAGAAGAGGTGGGAGATGGTAGAGCTGAAGGATCATCAACAATAGGAGACAGAAGGCAAGTTACAGTTTCACTCATGCCTGACAGTGATGACACAGGTTCTGGTTCCTTGCTGAATTTAAACATATCTACCCTCTTGAAAAAAATAATCCATTGATGTCTCAATAGTAGCTCCTTTTTTATCATCTTAGATGACACAGTAGCACAGAATTGCATTCTGAATGCCTGCAATCACTTTTGTGTACCACTCTCCTTATGTGACTGTGCATGCAAAAGCACTTTCACATCTTTGAAAGGTCACAACTTGAAGATTCATATGTAGGAGACTTACCGTATTATATAATTCATTCAGCCAGGCTTAAAAGAGTGTATTACCTTATCTCAAGGAAAGAGGAGACAACTCATTGAATTTCAATGATAGACGATATGATAGTGATTAAAGTAATATGTGCCACAAGGCTTATCAGACAGATATAACATCTTTTGAAACTCTAAAGGGAACTTACTGCTCTCCTTTCAACAGGCTGCCTATTTGCTCTGCTTGTTTGAGAACATATCCTGGCTTTTGGTCCATCCCCTTGTCTCCTGTTTCCTAGGCAGCAAACCTTTGTTTTGACACCATCCCGTAGCTTTTTCTCTTCTGAATGATCTTCCCAGAGCATGTTGTTTCCTTACCTTCATCTGCTAAGTCCCTTGAGCAGTGGCAGCTGAGTGACCATGTATTCCTTCCTGTGCAGTCAGTGCTGTGAAAGCAGTGTAACTATGAACAATGGGTGTGGATGAGGGGGACTAGGGACGATGTAGGAGATAATATTATAATATTGTGACTATAAGCATAAAGCAGAAAGTAAGGGGAAGCTTGAAAGATCATGCCATAGACTAACAAAGGGATACTATTGTTCTACTTTCCCGCCAAAATATCGTGCTTACTCACTAAGCCAGGAGGCAGGGTCATTCTTTGCTTATGAGGTTTGGCTCTACTGTTAAACTGCTTATGTGAGAACCCTAGTCCTAGAAATTTGCTGGATTAATTTTCCTCTCTAAAAATAGAAATAATAATGGTACCTACTTCATAGTGTTGTTATATAGATTAGACGAAGAATGAAAAAGCAACAGAAAGGTCCTTCTGTATAGGGAACTATATTCAGTATCCTGTGATAAACCATAATAGAAAAGAATATAAAAAAGAGTGTATATATATATATATATAACTTTTCTGTGTAGCAGAAATTAACACAACTTTGTAAATCAACTATATTTCAATTTAAAAATAGATTAAATGAGATGTTCCTTATAAAGCATCAAACACGTAGCATACAGTGAACACTCAATAAATGTAGGCTGTTGTCAGTTAACAGATCTAGCCAGCATCTGCCAGCCGTGATTTTTCTCCCAAGCACATGTCCTGCAAATGACTGATACTGAAACACCTGCTCTGATGTCTTTTCTCTGGGAAAAACTGCCTAAAGAGAGGGGCTCTGTTAGACATCCAAATATGCCTAGTCAGCCTCTTCTAACTCCCTGTTTAAACCTCACCAGTGCCCAATTCCAAAAGGTGTGGGAAACCTATCTCCCATCTACCCCATAGGATCCAATATATCTGACAGCTTTGTAGAACTCTCCTTCCAAAGAGGAATGTAAAATTGCTTTTTGAGATTCTACTTTTTTGTTTTAATTAATGGCGTCATGTGTGCCTTGATGTATTTGGTCCACTGGTATTCACTCTCTTATCTTACACAATCTCCCTTTGGTCCTAACATCACCATCATATTAAGAGAGCCCTAAGATTAGGGATCATCAGGTTTGGTTGAAGTCCAAAGGCAACATGAGCCCTAGGCCCCATATCATGCTTATTCGCAGCTGCATATCTAGACAAGTGATATGCATTCCTGAGTCCCTGGGTCCCCTTCACACCTACTCACTATTTGGTTGTAGCAGAGAACACATGCATTCCCTGCAGAGTTGAACTTCTGATAGGAGCTATAACATATGATGAAACTGAAATAGAAAGAGAACTTTCAATTTTTAAATAATAGAAAGATTCTTCTCTCACTGATGTACGTAAGCTAGCAATTTCCTTACTGAGTGAGTGCTAGATTCCTTAAGTGTATACTTAAGGCTCTGAGCTCTTACTTCTAAAATTAATTATCAAATATAAAAGCAGAAATCTGCTATTAGCAATTTGAACAGTGTTGTTTAAGTAATAATATTCAACTTTGCTTTCAACGAGCCACATAAACGTTCTTTTACTCAAGGAATAAGTTACAAGTACACACACAAAGAAATATATACATATATATGCACACACATGTGTATGTGTGGATTTCCCAGGTGGCTCAAGTGGTAAAGAATCCATCTACCAATGCAGATAAACTTAAGAGATGGGGGTTCAATCCATGAGTCAGGAAGATCCCCTGGAGGAGGGCAGGGCAACCCACTCCATTATTCTTGCCTAGAGAATCCCATGGACAGAGGAACCTGAAAGTCTTCAGTCCGTAGGGTCGCACGGAGTCAGACACGACTGAAGCAACTTAGCACACACACGTGTTTATACGCTCTGCTTAACCATAGGAGGACATTCATCAGGCGATACATCACCTCTGACACCTCAGGCCCTTAGGGGTGCAAACGCAAGAGTTGGGCGCTGCAGGTACTCCCCTCTGTGAGTTATGGTTTACATAATATTTTGCTCAGCTGAGTAGCAGTCTAATGATTTGCATTCAGCAATGCTTTTTCCTGATTCAGCTGATGTCTCAGCTTCTTCACAGTATTCATTAAATAATTTTTTGAT
This sequence comes from Bison bison bison, assembly GCF_000754665.1. NCBI lineage: Eukaryota > Metazoa > Chordata > Mammalia > Artiodactyla > Bovidae > Bison > Bison bison. The sequence continues at coordinate 12,956,712 of NW_011495048.1, forward strand.
ATTTATGTTCCACTCCTGTACTTTATTTTCTGGCACTGCAGTTCACATGTAGGAAATCTCTGACAACTAAGTTTAATCACCATAAAGAAGAGATTCAGTTGATTACCTATTTGTTTATGTTTTGTTCTTCAAAAATTGCCTGGAACTGAAACACACGTTGTAGCCAGTTTGTTGTGTTATTGTTGTTACTGCATTTGTTGCAAAGTGACCAAGGTTAAAAGGCTCCAGGATCAAAGCAATAGCAGCAAGGGGCAAGGAGGTGGGTCCAAGATCAGATTAGAATTGCTTTCACAGCAGCCAGACAAGAGCCGTGGAGAACTGAAAGAAAGTAATCTATCTCAGTGGGTTTTGAAACTCTGTTCATAATGAACAAAGGGTATCAGCAGTGACTCGTGAACAACTTGTGAGAAGGAATGCTATAGAAATTAGACATAGGCCCCAGTTCAGTTCAGTTCAGTCACTCAGTCATATTCAACTCTTTGCAACCCCATGTACTGCAGCATGCCAGGCCTCCCTGTCCACCACCAACTCCCAGAGTTTACTCAAACTCATGTCCATCGAGTTGGTGATGCCATCCATCTCTTCTTCTGTCGTCCCCTTCTCCTCCCGCCTTCAATCTTTCCCAGCATCAGAGTCTTTTCCAATGTGTCAGTTCTTCACATCAGGTGGCCAAAGGATTGGAGTTTCAGCTTCAGCATCAGTCCTTCCAATGAATATTCAGGACTGATTTCCTTTAGGATGGACTGGTTGGATCTCCTTGCAGTCCAAGGGACTCCCAAAAGTCTTCTCCAACACCACAGTTCAAAAGCATCATTTTTCGGCACTCAGCTTTCTTTATAGTCCAACTCTCGCATCCATACATGACTACTGGAAAAACCACAGCTTTGACTAGATGGACCTTTGTTGGCAAAGTAATGTCTCTGCTTTTAAATATGCTGTCTAGATTGGTGATAACTTTTCTTCCAAGGAGCAGGTGTCTTTTAATTTCATAGCTGCAGTCACTATCTGCAGTGATTTTGGAGCCCAAGAAAATAAAGTCTGTCACTATTTCCACTGTTTCCCCATTTATTTGCCATGAAGTGATGGGACCAGATGCCATGATCTTAGTTTTCTGAATGTTGAGTTTTAAGTCAAATTTTTTCACTCTCCTCTTTCACTTTCATCAAGAGGCTCTTTAGTTCTTTGCTTTCTGCCATAAGGGTGGTGTCATAGGCCCCAGCCTGACTCCTTTTAAAAATTGTATTTTATTGACATCTAACTGATTTATAAGGAGTGTTAATTTCTGCATTATAGCAAAGTGATTCAGTTATACATATACATATATATTCTTTTTAGCATTTTATTTTTAACACCAAAACATTTTGCATTGGGGTATATAGCCCATTAACAATGTCCTGGTAGTTTCAGGTGAACAGTGATACAATGGATACATGTATCCATTCTCTTTCAAACCCCTCTCCCGTTTAATCTGTCACATACCATTCAGCAGAGTTCCATGTGCTATACAGTATACAGTAGGTCTTTGTTGGTTATCCATTTTAAATATAGCAAAGTGTACATGGACCTTCCCAAAGTCCCTAACCATATTCTTTTTATGATGGTTTATTACAGGGTATTGAATATAGTTTCCTATGTTCTACAGTAGGACCTTATTTTTTATCCATCTTATTTTACATTTTAAGTGCTTTTTTTGGCTGCACCATGTGATATCCAGAATCTTAGTTCCCTGACCAGGGATCAAACCTATGGCCCCTGCAGTGGAAGCATGGAGTCCTTAACCACTGGACTGCCAGAGCAGTCCCCCCATCTTATTTATATATAACAGTTTGCCTCTGTTAATCCAAAACTCTCAATCCATCCCTCTCCTACCACGCCTTGGCAACCGCAAATCTATTCTCTATTTCTGTGAGTCTGTTCTGTTCATAGATAAGTTCATTTGTATCATATTTTAGATTTCATGTATAAGTGATATCATACAGTATTTTTCTTTCCCTTTCTGACTCACTTCATTTATCACAATGATATCTAGGTCCTTCCATGTTGCTGCAAATGTCATTATTTTATTCTTTTTTGTTGCTGAGTAATATCCCATCATATACATGTACCACATTTTACTTATCCTGTCATCTGTTGATCTATATTTAGGTTGCTTCCATTGCTTGACCATTTGTGAATAGTGCTATTATGAACATATGGGTGCAGGTATCTTTTAAATTATAGTTTTGTCTGGATATATGCCCAGGAATAGGATTACAGGACTATATGGCAACTCTGTGTTTAGTTTCTGGGGGACCATCCCTCCTGCTTTCCATAGTGCCCTGATTCTTACATGGAAGTAAGAGCCAAAGAAATAGCATTTATGAGGAAATTATATTTCCAAGTTATTTGAAAGTAAATCAGACTCATGTCTCTAATGAATATCCTTTATTTTATTATAATTAGCGGATTTGGTACATTCTGCTGCCTTGTCAATGCCTTCATCTTCACCCTGTTGTATATCTGGGGACATAAGAGTACTACTATACTTGCTGCTAAGTCGCTTCAGTCGTGTCCGACTCTGTGCGACCCCATAGATGGCAGCCCACCAGGCTCCCCCGTCCCTGGGATTCTCCAGGCAAGAACACTGGAGTGGGTTGCCATTTCCTTCTCCAATGCATGAAAGTGAAAAGTGAAAGGGAAGTCGCTCAGTTGTGTCCGACTCTTAGCGACCCCATGGACTGCAGCCCACCAGGCTCCTCCATCCTTGGGATTTTCCAGGCAAGAGTACTGGAGTGGGATGCCATTGCCTTCTCTGACTACTATACTTGGCACATAGTAAATCCTTATTTATTGCTATATCTGTCTATATGCTAAACACTTTTTGTTTTGTTTTTGCCAAAAGTCAGTAAAAGCTTACACCAATCCAATTTGAGCTGTAAAAATGTTTACCTGTGTTATTTAGAAGGCTTCTCCATTATTCAGTTCAGTTCAATCGCTCAGTTGTGTCCGACTCTTTGCAACCCCATGAATTGCAGCACGCCAGGCCTCCCTGTCCATCATTATTAGGCTTATCCATTTTTTTTTTTTTTTTTGCTGAAGGATGAGTTTGACTTAATTTTAGAGGGGGAATAACTGAAAAATCAAATATTTCACAAATATTTTTACCATGCTATTTCAAGCCAAACATTATTGGTAACAAGTAGCCATTAATTAATGTTGCAATATTTATTAGAACCACAAATTACATTTTATTTATATTAGCTAATTTTGTATACATGACCTCCACCCTCTCTGTCTCAGTGTCTTGCTCTCTCCCTTCTTCCTTTTGTTTCTAATGCTAGCATTGCCTTGGGTATACCTGGTGGCTCAGTGGTAAAGAATCCTCCTGCAAAGCAGGAAACATGGGTTTGATCCCTGGGTCAGGAATATTCCCTGGAGAAGGAAATGGCAACCCACCGCAGTATTCTTGCCTGGAAAATCCCATGGACAGAAGATCCAGGCAGGCTACAGTCCATGGGATCTCAAAGAGTCGTACATTACTTAGGGACTAAACAACTACAGCAATATCACTTTATTTCTCCTGAAGAGAAATACCAGGAGAAATACCTTAACTCTTCTGAATCACAAGATAACAATGAAACCAACAGGAGTTGTCAAATATTGAACCCGTTCCATTAGAAATCCTCAGAAAGTACTGACACACTTGCCTTTAAAAATACTGTTTGGAGTTCTTTTGTCATTAAGAAAGGGTTCTTGAGAAGCTCAAATTTCCATCCTGATCTTGCAAATATGTTCAATTATCCAGAACCTCTGTTTATCTCTCACCCATTTCAAACTTATGTTTTTGCTCTAGGTCTAGCATCAGAATTGTTTTTCCAAAAAATCTCTCTAAGTTACTTAGTTCACAGCAGGTACTGCTGTTGCTGATCCCATCTTTTTCACCTTATTGGGTTTATTTATTATTGTTTTCACTTGAATTTGGAATCTATTGTTTATTCCATTGTATACTAATGAGATTTTCTTCCTCCAAGGTATGTGGCAATCCCCCATTTTTCCAATGTTAGTTGTATAAGGTTGGTTTATATTAGCTAATTTTGTACACAGTGATCCCCACTTCCTCTGTCTCTGTCTCTCTCACCTCTTCCTTTTGTTTTTAACTTTCTACTTCTACAACTAAGGAAACCTTAAAAAAAATCTGAAAACATTCTGTAAGAATTTTAACCTTAACATTATATGTTCTGCAAAGTACTATGTTCATTTCAAACATTTTTATTTTGCATGTACAGTGTTCTAACCCCTAGGTTGAGTGAAAAAAAAAATATGGCTTATGCTGCTAAAGAACTAACATTTCAACAAAGATGTAGTCAAGAAAATGGATACTTATTCTATAATGGAATAATCATATAAGGCTGAGTTGAGGAGCAATTTTCATAAAGAGGAAGCCACGCTCCTTGGGTAAGTCAGGGAAGATTTCAGAAGCGAGGTGATACGGACCCAATTTTTCAAAGAGGAATTCAAGTTGGCCAAATGTACCTGAGACTGCAGGCGAAGACATTGCTAAGGAAACAGCAGGGCGAAAGGCAAAGAGGTATGAGAAAATGGGGTGTATTTGGGGAATTAACAAGTAGTTGTGTGGGTAGTATATGAGTTAAGCAATATTAAATTATTTAAATTAAGGTAGGAAGTGTGTGGACAGATCATGAAGGATATTATTATATCCAACAAAGATTAGAATTTTGTCTGTAAATTGAATACCAGAAGACTCACATGGGGAGAAAATTAAAAGGCATATTTTCAAAACCAACTTCTCTCCAAATTCTATAACCTGAGATAGACACTGGGGTTCTGCACTTTAAGAAAATCCCTCTATGTGGTTTTTGGACCACGGCACAAGTGAAGTCTTAGAAGAAATCTGAGCAAGCAAGGTAGTTACATAATCAGAATTGCATGTTGAATACTTTGGTAATATTATAGAGAATGCCAAAACAACTATTTGGTCAAGTCATTAAAAATACTTATCAGGGCAGTGAAAATATTTGCCAAACTCATTGGCCAATTCAGATTTAAAGGTAACTCAACGGTCTGACTTGGAACTATTTTAAAGTGCTTCTCTGAACTTATCATGCTAAGAATAGTGTTATTGTGTGCTTTTGGACTTCCTTTAATAACACAACTCAGTCTTCAGGTTCTGGCGGTTTCTGTTCCAGAGATTATATTTGGATGACCTTCAGGTTTTGTAGCCTTCATATTGGAGTTAACTAAGATCAAACATTCAGCATTGGAAATGGTTTGCTTGCACTTCTATTGGAATGATGCAAGTGACTCTGTAAAATATATTCAATTTCAAACAAGCTCTTGGGTAAACTCAAGAACTTTTTCTAGGGGTAGCTGATTTTTTATAATTCTCTCTGGTCTGACCTCATGCAATGGTGGCTTTCTTAAACTGTGTATGTTACATCTCCTAGTGTTAGCACCTTGCTGCATATCCCAAACACTCTTTCCATGCTGTCAAAGTTTTATTCCATGCAATTTGGAGATTAAAAATGTGGCTTATTTATTAATTAAGGGAATTTATCTTAGCATACTGGAGTGGGTTGCCATTTCCTTCTCCAGGGGATCTTCCTGACCCAGGGATCAAACCCATGTCTCCCACATTGCAGGCAGACGCTTTAACCTCTGAGCTACCGGGGAAGCCTATATATAGACCCTGAATGACATAATTAATTTTTGACCCAGAGTAGGACTCTCAGCATTTGAAATGAGGACCTCAGTCCTGGGTTCCCTAAGACTCTTTCAGATGCTCTACATTATCCTTTCTCTTCCAACTACATATCTGTGAAGGGCTGGATTTTATTCACATATTTCAACAAGGATAACATATCCAGCAGATTGAATATAGAAGCCTATATGAGAATTCAGTGTGGTCTTCTATTAAGCCAAATATTAAAGATTTGTAAAATTTGAAACAATGCCATTAATTATTTTATCTGGGAAATATAATTATTCTTCATAATATATGTGATATACTGCTTACTGCTATTTTAAGTAAAACAGCACATACTTTAGAATTTTCTTGTTTTAATTTCTAATATGGTAAATATTGATAGCTATAACCCACATAAATCAAAGATTCTAGAGGTTTTCTGTAATTTAAGGGTGTAAGGGGTCTCTAGGTGAAAAATTTTGAGTAGGACTGACCTTTATAAAAAAGGAAAGATTCAAGTAAATGGAGCATGTTTGGTAGCATTCAGTTCATTTGGGAAATTTAATTTTGACTTGTTCTCTCTTGAATCAAATTCCCTAGACTTTACTTTTAAAGATTATAGTTGTGCAAGCATTAACAACAACAACAACAAAAAAAAACATTTTTTTTCTAACAGTAGTAGTAACTGATAAAAATACAAGTTGATCAAAAAATTCCCATCCCTTAAAATTGTTTTTTCCTTGCAGGAAATGCGCAGGTGTGTGGCTACGTGTGTGTGCGTGTGTGTGTGTGTGTGTGTGTGTGAAGGGCAAAGAGATGAGAGACTGGAAGGGTTGGAACAGGGAAAAAATAGATTCCCCAAATTTCCTGCCAAGTGGATGTTTTATTGTTCTATGTGGTCATCTTAGACCGTGGGCCTGCTAAGGGCAATTCCTGCCCCAAGCTCGTGTAAAATCTTTTCCAGTTTTGCTTAATATACTGCCCTCTAGATTTTCTTCTAACAGAATATCTTTGTTTACAGTGGTTTTGGAAGATAAACTACAAGACCATGAGCATGTATGCGTGCTCAGGCGTGTCCCACTCTGCGACCCCACGGACTGTAGACCTTCAGGCTCCTCTGCCCATGGGATATTCCAGACAAGAATACTGGAGTGGATTGCCATTTCCTTTTCCAGGAGATCTTCCAGACCCACATCCATTACAGCTCCTGCATTGGCAGGCTAGTTCTTTACCACTGAGCCACCAGAGGGGCCCATATATATACAGTGTGTATATTCTAATTTTTACTTTATTCCCATCTAACTTTTATTGATCCAATTTCTAACTTCTTAATATTTCTTTGCATCATTTTTCTGCTTTCAATGGAGTTTGCTTTTCAATGTAAATGTGCAGCTTTCAGTAAATAGTGCATTATTGTTTACTCCCCCTTGAAGATTATTAACGAAGATATTAAATAAGACCAGACAAAACACCAGGCCTTCTAGCTCTGCACTGAAAGCCCCCTTTCCCCGTGATTCAATGTCATTTATTTTTACCCTCTTCCATTTATCATTACATTTCAATTCTTGCAACAATGCTCATACCCAAGCCAGTTTGAATTAATTTTGCAAGTAGGATTTTGTGAGGTCTTGCATATACTGATTCATGAAAATCAAGATAGATTACTTGCATCTTTCTAGGGAAATCTGTTTCTTTGCTAATTTTGTAACTCTTTTCTTTCCCATAACCCTAAGTTCTCCCCATGCCCCTTCTCCTTCTGATCCCCAAACATTGTCTTTTCTTCCTGGAGATCTAGAGTTTATTCTGTCACTCATTTTCCTTTAATATATGTGTCCAGAACTTTGGGGTCATTTTTACTCATTTTAGGACTATTCTATGGCACTTATTTGATATCCTTGGCTAGAATCTCACTCCCTCCGTACCCTATCCACCATTATTTTCAGAATTATTCTCTGGGTTGTGGGACTTTCTGACAGCACAGTGTTCTATGGCAGAAATTGCCAATAGACGGCACAGGAGCGGCTGAGACGAGCTACCCCACGCCCGAGGTCAGGGTGGCGGCCGAGAGGAGCAACCCCACGTCCAAGGAGCGGCAGCTGCGCGGGCATAGGAGGGCGGAGAGAAGCTACTCCACCTTCAAGGTCAGGAGGGGCGGTGGTAAGGAGATACCCTTCATCCAAGGTAAGGAGCAGCGGCTGCGCTTTGCTGGAGCAGCCATGAAGAGATACCCCACGTCCAAGGTAAGAGAAACCCAAGTAAGATGGTAGGTGTTGAGAGGGCATCAGAGGGCAGACACACTGAAACCATAATCACAGAAAACTAGCCAATCTGATCACACAGACCACAGCCTTCTCTACCTCAATGAAACTAAGCCATGCCATGTGGGGCCACCCAAGACAGACGGGTCATGGTGAAGTGTTCTGACAAAATGTGGTCCACTGGAGAAGGAAATGGCAAACCACTTCAGTATTCTTGCCTTGAGAACCCCTGAACAGTATGAAAAGGCAAAATGATAGGATACTGAAAGAGGAACTCCCCAGGTCAGTAGGTGCCCAATATGCTACTGGAGATCAGTGGAGAAATAACTCCAGAAAGAATGAAGGGATGGAGCCAAAACAAAAACAACACCCAGATGTGGATGTGACTGGTGAAGCAAGGTCCGATACTGTAAAGAGCAATATTGCATAGGAACCTGGAATGTTAGGTCCATGAATCAAGGCAAATTGGAAGTGGTCAACAGGAGAGACAAGAGTGAACATTGACACTCTAAGAATCAGCAAACTAAAATGGACTGGAATTGGTGAATTTAACTCAGATGACCATTATATCTACTACCGTGGGCAGGAATCCCTTAGAAGAAATGGAGTAGCCATCGTGGTCAACAAAAGAGTCCGAAATGCAGTACTTGGATGCAATCTCAAAGACAACAGAATGATCTCTGTTTGTTTCCAAGGCAAACCATTCAATATCACAGTAATCCAAGCCTATGCCCCAACCAGTAACACTGAAGAAGCTGAAGTTGAGCAGTTCTATGAAGACCTACAAGACCTTTTAGAACTAACACCCAAAAAAGATGTCCTTTTCATTATAGGGGACTGGAATGCAAAAGTAGGAAGTCAAGAAACATCTGGATTAACAGGCAAATTTGGCCTTGGAGTATGGAATGGAGCAGGGCAAAGGCTAACAGAGTTTTGCCAAGAGAATGCACTGGTCATAGCAAACACCCTCTTCCAACAACACAAGAGAAGACTCTACACATGGATATCACCAGATGGTCAACACCAAAATCAGATTGATTATATTCTTTGCAGCCAAAGATGGAAAGCTCTATACAGTCAGCAAAACAAGACCAGGAGCTGACTGTGGCTCAGATCATGAACTCCTTATTGTCAAATCCAGACTTAAACAGAAGAAAGTGGGGCAAACCACTAGACCATTCATGTATGACCTAAATCAAATTCACTCTTATGATTATACAGTGGAAGTGAGAAATAGATTTAAGGGACTAGATCTGATAGACAGAGTGCCTGATGAACAATGGATGGAGGTTTGTGACATTGTACAGGGGACAGGGATCAAGACCATCCCCATGGAAAAGAAATGCAAAAAAGCAAAATGGCTGTCTGAGGAGGCCTTACAAATAGCTGTGAAAAGAAGAGAACTGAAAAGCAAAGGAGAAAAGAAAATATATAAACATCTGAATGCAGAGTTCCAAAGAATAGCAAGGAGAGTTAAGAAAGCCTTCTTCAGCGATCAATGCAAAGAAATAGAGGAAAACAACAGAATGGGAAAGACTATTAGAAAGAAAGTTAGAGATACCAAGGGAACATTTCATGCAAAGATGGGCTTGATAAAGGACAGAAATGGTATGGACCTAACAGAAGCAGAAGATATTAAGAACAGGTGGCAAGAATACACAGAACTGTACAAAAAAGATCTTCATGACCCAGATAATCACGATGGGGTGATCACTCCCTAGAGCTGCACATCCTGGAATGTGAAGTCAAGTGGGCCTTAGAAAGCACCACTACGAACAAAGCTAGTGCAGGTGATGGAATTCCAGTTCAGCTATTCAAATCCTAAAAGATGATGCTGTGAAAGTGCTGCACTCAATATGCCAGCAAATTTGGAAGACTCAGCAGTGGCCACAGGACTGGAAAAGGTCAGTTTTCATTCCTATCCCAAAGGAAGGCAATGCCAAAGAATGCTCAAACTACTGCACAATTGCATTCATCTCACACACTAGTAAAGTAATGTTCAAAATTCTCCAAGCCAGGCTTCAGCAATACATGAACTGTGAACTTCCTGATGTTCAAGCTGGTTTTAGAAAAGGCATAGGAACCAGAGATCAAA
>NW_011495048.1:12967268-12967374 GCF_000754665.1 Bison bison bison
GCAGCCATGAAGAGATACCCCGAGTCCAAGGTAAGAGAAACCCAAGTAAGACGGTAGGTGTTGCGAGAGGGCATCAGAGGGCAGACACACTGAAACCATAATCACA
>NW_011495048.1:12967532-12968857 GCF_000754665.1 Bison bison bison
TCAGCCCTGGGTGTTCTTTGGAAGGAATGATGCTGAAGCTGAAACTCCAGTACTTTAGCCACCTCATGCAAAGAGTTGACTCATTGGAAAAGACTCTGATGCTGGGAGGGATTGGGGGCAGGAGGAGAAGGAGACGACAGAGGATGAGATAGCTGGATGGCATCACTGACTCGGCTCGTGAGTCTGAGTGAACTCCAGGAGTTGGTGATGGACATGGAGGCCTGGCGCTGTGATTAAAGGGGTTGCAAAGAGTCAGACATGACTGAGTGACTGAACTGAACTCACTGAACTGAAAGTTCATCATTAATGAATGCCCTGCCTCCCTGAAAGGACCTGTGTACCAATGCTGCAGGGAAAGCAGATGAACAAATGAGAGGGTGAGATATGTAAAGAAGAAGGGTGGAAATTAGGGGTCAAGACACAGTTCTGCCAACACCAGTTTCCTGAGCAGTAATCTTTTTGAAGATTTTTGGAAAAAGAAGGCTTCTGTGGAAAGTTCTCTGAGGAAAGCTGAATTATTTGAAAAAATGAACAAAGGTCTGGATGGTGATGTAGATTGATGCTTAATGCTAGTCATCAGAGTATTATAGGGGACAAGGATTGGTCATTCACTTAGTTCTTCACTCATTCATCATTTATCCATCCAACCACCCACCAATATTCCTATATACCTTTTATGTCCCAGGAGCAATTCCAGAAGCAAGAAAGAACATACAGTGATACTAAGGAGTCAGACTTTGCAACTCAGTTCAGTTCAGTCGCTCAGTCGTGTCCAACTCTTTGCGACCCCATGAATCACAGCACACCAGGCCTACCTGTCCATCACCAACTCCTGGAGTTTACCCAAACTCATGTCCATTGAGTCGATGATGCCATCCAGCCATCTCATCCTCTGTCATCCCCTTCTCCTCCTGCCCCTAGTCCCTCTCAGCATCAGGGTCTTTTCCAATAAGTCAACTGTTCACATAAGGTGGCCAAAGTATTGGAGTTTCAGCTTTAGCATCAGTCCTTCCAAAGAAATCCCAGGGCTGATCATCTTCAGAATGGACTGGTTGGATCTCTTTGCAATCTAAGGGACTCTCAATAGTCTTCTGCAACACCACAGTTCAAAAGCATCAATTCTTTGGCACTCAGCCTTCTTCACAGTCCAACTCTCACATCCATACATGACCACAGGAAAAACCATAACCTTGACTAGATGGACCTTTGTTGGCAAGTAATGTCTCTGTTTTTCAATATGCTATCTAGGTTGGTCATAACTTTCCTTCCAAGGAGTAAGCATCTTTTAATTTCATGGCTGCAATCACCATCTACAGTGATTTTGG
>NW_011495048.1:12968957-12996636 GCF_000754665.1 Bison bison bison
GATTTTGGAGCCCCCCAAAATAAAGTCTGACACTGTTTCCACTGTTTCCCCATCTCTTTCCCATGAAGTAATGGGGCCAGATGCCATGATCTTTGTTTTGTGAAGTTGAGCTTTAAGCCAACTTTTTCACTCTCCTCTTTCACTTTCATCAAGAAGCTTTTTAGTTCCTCTTCACTTTCTGCCATAATGACATTGCTTCCAACAAATTGGGCAAAGAGATTAGAATCCAGAATATAGACAGAAATGGAAGAAGACTCCAAAGAGAATAAAACAATGGCCCAATGGTCTGGAGAACTGAACATTCTGGCATCAGATCTTCTATACAGGTGATGGGAAGAAGAAAGAGGGAGGAGGAATCAGTGAAGGTGTTGCCTCAAGGAAACTTTGCCTGTCAGCCTGGGTGTGTTCAGTCAAACCTCTGGGCTCTGTGGAAGTCATTCAATTCTGCTTCAGGTCTTAGTTGAGCAGAAACAAAAGAGACAATGCCTTTGTTAACTATCCTTTGTTATTATAGAGCCCTAGTCAGTGGGGGAAAGGGAAGCAGTTCCAAAGGCAAAACAAAATCAACTTCTGTTGAAGCTAAATTTACTTTAGTTTGATCGCATTGTAATCAGAAGCTGTAGTGGACTATGTGATCATCTGTCCCGAGAAATATTCTGCACAGTAAGCATGCTTGACCTACTTGGAAGAGAAAGGAAGAGTTAATGTCCCTAAAAACAGCCCTTTAACCAATGGCAGAGTTGGTGAAAAATGTCCCAGCTTCTTGGCACTTCAGTTGGGATGACTCTGACAAATGTTCTATATTGTCTACCCATTTTCTAGGGACTCTGACCTCCAATTGTTTTTGGGTAACTGAAGATATATCACCTTCACCAGCTTCCTTCCCTTTCCTGACTCACATCCCAACTTTCCTACCATGTTTCCTGGGACCACCTTCCAAAAAAACACTCATATTTGAATGCTTATCTTAGAGGAACCCAAACCAACACAGGAAGCATTTGTTGAACCTCTGCACCCATATTTGCCAATAATGTTTAAAAGACCAGCCTAAATGTAAACTCTTTGGGTCTTTCCTCTACATCCCTCCAGTTAATTGTTCAACCATTTGTTTCTGCAGTGTTGCTCTTTGTTGCTGCGATTACTGTTATCTTAATTGGGTGACCCAGTGGGCCATTGTCATGCCCCTATTTTTTAACCTCTTGACAGAACTGATTCTAACCTTCTTTTTGCAGTAGAAAGGCCATTGATTTCCCAAAGATTACCTTGCTCTCCAGGGGGTAGGTCACAGTTTTGCATTCCCTGACTCCAAGTTCCAATGAAGGCTGAATTCTCGTCCCCTGCTCTGCAATTTGCAGTTCTTTTATCTCCACCCTGGTGTTAACCCATATCTGGAACCTAGACCATTTTCATGATTTCCATTGGAAAAGGAGAAATGCACCACTGATATTCATTTATTCAAAATAATATTTCTTGAGGATAAATGCTATCCCAGACATCATTTCAGGCTCTGGGGGAAATAAGACTGATAGGTTCCCAATTTGCTGTGGTTAGACTTACTTTAAATGCCATTTCATATCTCTGTTGGGAGGGTTTCCTAGGTGGTGCTAGCAGTAAAGAACCTACCTGCCAAAGCAAGAGACTTAAGAGACATAGGTTTGATCCCTGGATCGAGAAGATCTCCTGGAGGTGCGCATGGCAACCCACTCCAGTATTCCTGCCTGGAGAATCCTATGGACAGAGGAGCATGGTGGGCTACAGTCCATGGGTTGCAAACAGTCAGGCATGACTGAAGCAACAGCATGCTCGCATCTCTGTTGGAACAGTGTTATGACTGACTTAATTTTTTCCCATTTATTTCTGATTTATTCATCATGCATTTTAAATATATACTATGTGGCAGGCACATATTCTGGAGCTACAGTGATGAATAGTCTCTACCCTCAAACAATTATTGTGTCCAACAAATATAAAGTACTCTGTCATCATTAGAAAAGCTTGGAGTGGGGAGGGGATTTTCCAACCTCTGAAGATTAGGGATAGGCCCAGCCTGAGCTGGTGGGTAACAAAGAGGAGGCTAAGCACCCAGGTTACTAAGATACAGTTCAGAAAGTCTGGTGGCTTCAGGACCAGGAAAAGGGCTGTAGGGATCATCCAAGTAGCAACAGTGCCCTTTCAAGGGAGGCTGGAAGATTAGGAATGTATATATGTGTGTTAGGAATGTATGGGTGTATAGCCTCAGGGTGAGTGAGTGGGCAGCAGTACCGCTGCTGCTGGTAAGTCGCTTCAGTCGTGTCCGACTCTGTGCGACACCAGAGACAGCAGCCCACCAGGCTCCCCCGTCCCTGGGATTCTCCAGGCAAGAACGCTGGAGTGGGTTGCCATTTCCTTCTCCAATGCATGAAAGTGAAAAGTGAAAGTGAGGTGAAAATGAAGTCACTCAGTCGTATCCGACTCTTAGCAGCCCCATGGACTGCAGCCCACCAGGCTCCTCCGCCCATGGGATTTTCCAGGCAAGAGTACTGGAGTGGGGTGCCATTACCTTCTCTAGGGCAGTAAACAAAATTCACACAGTCTTCTGAAAGCAGTTGGCAGAACAGAATTCTGAGTGACACAACAGCCATGACCAGGTGGCACTGATTTCTCAGTCCTTGTTATGAGTATATTCAGCCCATCATTTTTGTTTTCAAAGACTTGATTAAGACAACTGATTGTGGTATCATTAGTGCCAGTATAACTGTTACAGGTAACTTATTGGCAATCCAGCTAATTGGGTAATTTGGAATACACTTGAATAGGTCAAACCTGAGATACCCTGATTAGTGGTTTGTGGCTTTCCTATTCTAGTTGGAATCACTCTCCTCACTCAGAAGAATGAATGTCCTTGTGTATAATAATGAGCCAGTTGATTTTCTCTTAATTGAGCTGATAGCATAACTGGACCAGTTTATTTACTCAGAGTTGGCTCTCAGCTCCCCTATCCTTTGCTTAGGAGACACCAGTACTTAGGCAGGTGTTGTTCTTTGATGCTTCATGAATCTTGCTGTGATACTGTATAAATTCAGAGAGGAGATTTGAGATGACTGTAATGGGTGTTTTTCCTTCTTTTTGGCCGTGCTGGGTCTTCGTCGCAGCACACAGGCTCTTCATTGAGGTGCTCAGGCTTCTCTAGTGGTGGCACTCTAGCTTGGTTGGCTGAGCCATGTGAGATATTAGTTCCCCAGTCAGGGATTGAACTCATGTCCCCTGCATTGGAAGGCAGATTCTCAACCACTGGACCACCAAGAAAGTCCCTACAGTGGGTATTAATTTTAAATTATACTGTGGTCAAGCCTTAGCACATCTATCCTACTTTTCTTGTTGACCTTTCTCCTATTTCTCTCTGTCTCCCCTCCACGTTGGGGCTATAGACACCCCAATGATTAACTTTCCCCTTCTCTTGCAGAGTGTTCATACCTACCGCTTCCCCTTCCCTTCTTCCCCTTTTCTTTCCTCTTTTATACCGGTAATTTTAACTTCAGTATGAAAGTAAATATCCAATTTATTCAACTAAAATACCAAATTTTAGTAACATCTGATGTTCAGTCACTATCTGTATTATTTAAGTGCTTGGTTTCTTATTATACAATTAAACTATAGATACTCTAGAGAATGACACTATGTAAAAAAAAGTAAAAAAAAATTCAGAGATTTCTGTTTACTATATAGTAGTTTAAAAGTTAATTTCTAGTAAATTGTTAAACAAAAAATATTCATGTGAGAATATTTGAGAAGATAAGGGAAATAATATGCTAATTTATTCTAAATGTTAGTGAATATAAGAATCACAGGGTAGCTTGTTAAAAATGCAACCTTCTATACTTTTGCCACAAAAATAATAATTTAGTAGATCTGGAGTGATCCCAAGTCCGAGTTTTTTTTTTTTTTTTTTAACAAGTTGCCCAGGTAACTCTCACATGATAAAGTATGAAAATCATTTCTGTAATTGATATAAATACCTATATTGTTTTGTTGCTTTGTCAAATATCTATTAGTATCAAAGATCATTTAAAGAAATACCCTATTGTTTAGCGTGCATGTATGCTCAAATGCTCAGTCACGCCTGACTCTTTGCAACCCTACGGACTGTAGCCCATCAGGTTCCTCTGTCCATGGGATTTTCCAGGCAAGAATATTGGAGTGGGTTGACATTCCTTTCTCCAGGTATTACTTAGCACTTGCTGCATAAAAACTCCAAAAGTTAATGCCTTATAACAATAAACAACGTCTGTGAGTCACCTGGGTGATTCTTCTCTGCTGGGTTGGCTGCACTTGGGCTGGGTGACCTAAAACAGTCTTACTCTTATGTCCTGTGGGTGTTTGGAAGTCATCAGGGGCACCAGGGATGATTTGGTCACGTGTCTGTCACAAAGAAGGCAAGCCAAGTCTTCTCCACGTGGCAGGTTTAGGGTTTCAAAGAGATGCAAGAGATGGAAAGCCCCACTGAACAAATACTATTCAAGTCTCCAGTTTGGTCATGTTTGCATTGTCCCATTGGCCGAAGTGAAAGTGAAAATTACTCGGTCGTGTCCAACTCTTTGCAACCCCATGGACTGTATTTCATGGAATTCTCCAGGCCAGAATACTGGAGTGGGTAGCCTTTCCCTTCTCCAGGAGATCTTCCCAACCTAGGGAATAAACCCGAGTATCCTGCATTGCAGACAGATTCTTTACCAGCTGAGCCACAAAAGAAGCCCATTGGCCAAAGGAAGCCAAATAGCTAAGTCCAAAGTTAAGGTGGGAGAGATCTACCTTAGTGTGTTGATTCAGGAAGGTGAATTATTGCAGCTATTTTTGCAAAAATATAATTTTTATGCTTAGCTGAAAATACTATTGACTACTGAGCATCTTTATTTTAGGGAAAAAACACCAGTCTTGGAGATTAACTACCTCAGTTAAACCTGGTATTCCACTTTGTAGCTGGAAGATGGATAAAACTTTTCATCTTCTCAAGGTTTTACTTTCTTCATCTATAAAATGTGAATAATACTATGAATAATATCTACCTCACAGAGCTATTTTGAACTGTGGTCCCCAACCATTTTGGCACCAGGGACCAGTTTCATGCAAGACAATTTTGCCACAGACCAGTGTGGAGGGGATGGCTTTGAGATTATTAAAGTGCCTTACACTTATTGCGCATATTATTTCTACTATTATTATATAAAAGCCACCTCAGATCATCAGGCATTCAATCCTGAAGGTTGGAGATCCCTGCATTTGAGAATGAATGGAATATTGGACATAAGAATATTCTGTAAACTGGAAATTCTATAACATTCAAGGTATTTAAAGATGCACATGGTTAATGACTATTTTCTATCCATTAAAATTATTAAAGTATTTGTTAAATCAATGAGCTTCCTGATATTTTTGTGACTTGACTATTCTCAGTCTAGTCCATCCTCAACCTGCTATTAGAACTATTTCCCCTAAAAACCAAAATTATCAAAAAAAATTGTCATGTTATTCAACCATTTAGTAAATCTCTGATAGCTCTCTCTTTCCTTATGCAAAAAAAGTAGAATCAGCATAAGAAAACTCCCCAGTCTGTGCCCATTTCCCTCCTTACTCAACCTCCTTGACATCATTGAATTTTGCATTATTTTCTTTATATATTAGACCCTCAAGATTACATGATAGATACAATCTGTTTCCCTCAAACTAGAATGTTCTTATCCTGCATCTTCACCTTGACAAACTGCTACTTATCTTTTAACAGCCAGATCAAATGTTCCTCCCTCATTCCATAAACATTTAGTGAATGAAGATTTCTCGACTCCTCCAACGTTAATTGTTCTAACTCCTTTATTCCCAAAGGACTATGCTAATGTCAGTTGCACTTACTCTGCTGCTACTGCTGCTAAGTCGCTTCAGTCGTGTCCGACTCTGTGCGACCCCATAGACGGCAGCCCACCAGGCTCCCCCGTCCCTGGGATTCTCCAGGCAAGAACACTGGAGTGGGTTGCCATTTCCTTCTCCAACGCAGGAAAGTGAAAAGTGAAAGTGAAGTCGCTCAGTCGTGTCTGACTACTTAGCGACCCCATGGATTATAGCCTACCAGGCTCCTCCATCCCTGGGATTCTCCAGGCAAGAACACTGGAGTGGGTTGCCATTTCCTTCTCCAAGGCAGGAAAGTGAAAAGTGAAAGTGAAGTCGCTCAGTCGTGTCTGACTCTTAGCGACTCCATGGACTGTAGCCCACCAGGCTCCTCCATCCATGGGATTTTCCAGGCAAGAGTACTGGAGTGGGGTGCCATTGCCTTCTCCAGCACTTATTCTAGGGTGTTGTAATTGTTCTGTGTATGTTGTCTGCCTCCAGAGTTAGACAATGCACTACTCCAGTACCAGAAACAGTGCAAGCACTCAGTATATAGTTTTGAGCAATGAAAATTTGACTCCTTTATTCCTTTCCTGAATCACATTATGCTCTGATACTTCACTGACCATACTCAACCCCCTGGATTTCCCTTTGCCAACCCTGACTATAGAACTACCTGTGTTCTTGATCAGTGGTCCATTAGCACATCTGAAAGCAAGTTACCTGTATCTTTCCCCTCAGGTTAGCTACCAGAATTTTGACCTACCATCTTTCCTGCTCTCTGATTATTTCCTATACCACCTGCATCTTCCCTATTTACCTTGAAATTATAGTGACACTACCCAAATGTAGTAATGATCCAGGGAATAGTGAAGGAACTGATTTTTTTTTGTAGATGTATCTACCATAAACTTTTTGAAAGAAGTATTTTTCTCTCAAATACAGTTAGAAACTAACTCACATAGATTAAATAACTTAGCGTCACATAGATGGATATGTAAAGCTCTGCTATTTTAATTTTATCACAATAGCTTGGCAGCATATAAGCTCAAGCTTCCTTTCAAAGGCTCACATGCAGGAGAACTAAAGCTATAGCTATGATTTGGGGCCCAGTAAAGGTTTACACTTGCCTAGTTTGACTATAAATCTATGACCTTACTATCAAGAATAGGTGTTTAAAAGTTGTAAATCAATTTAAAACAAAGCATCTAGGTACAAAATCATGTGTTGATGGTATTATGTTAATAATTATTTTGCCTCCCAAGTTTCTAGTTTATCCAATGTTTTAGAGTAAATATGATGGAAGAATATAAGGGTCACTTCAAACAAAAATCCAGACAAGTTCTTCTGCTTGAACTTGTAAGTTCAAGATTTTATCTCCCTCTGGGCAAGAATAAAACTTTTGTTTTCATTTTTACTAAAAATAATAATTATGGGTAAAATGGTACAGTTTAAAAGAATTGGCTCTCATTCCATCTTTGGAATTTCCCACCCCAGAAATCCTTTATGTCTTGGCGAAATATGACATAATGATTTGAAAGAAAGAAAGAAAAAAACACTTAAGTATTTGAGGCCAGAAGTTAATTGAATAAGACCTTGGATTCTGATGAGTTTGTGTTTTATGGTTGATTAACTTGTTTTAATACTCAAAAATGCTTAGGAAACCCAATTATCGTGCCACTTAATCTGAGTTATTGGCTGATTTCTGCTAGTTTCTGGATATCTTATTGACCAGAGTTATATTTCCTACTATGATGTACAAGAGAGACTGAGTTTGTTTTGAAAGAAAAATCTAGGGTCAGCATACAAATAATTGCCCCAAATCAGAAAGATTACACTCTTAGCTTCTTAGATCATATCAGAGTTTGTGAATTCCAGTTACTAATTTCCTCCTGGCCCCAAGAACAAGAGAGATAGTATGAGAAAATTAAGGCTTTAATATTTTTTGATAATTGATTTGTTTTCTACTAGAATGGCTAATACCACCTTATTGCTATCTTTTTGTTTGTTTAGATGCTACCTGCCTGGTTACAAATAAAGAAGGTAGAAGATATAATAACTGAAATCACAATGTCTCATTCTGGAATCTGCTGGTCAGTAAAAGACAACTCATCATTGGCCAGCATTGATATTACTGGTTCTCTCTCTACAAAAAAATACCAACATGTATGTTAGATGACTATCTTTCTTCAGTTTCTGGAGGAAATCAAGACAGGTGATTAGATGCAGGTTTCCTAAAGAACTATCAAAAATTCCTATGTGATTCTTTAAGATAGGATTTGTAACAATATGAATTCCATAGATAAACTTTAAGAAGTCAGTGAACTCTTCATACTATAGTTGCTTACAAAGTTGTTTTTGCATTTTTCTGGTGAGAGGTTCTGTAAGAGCTATCAGAGACTCACAGAACTCTGTGACCCATAAAAACTAGATTAAGAACAAATACTTTTGCATTCTTCAAACTTCTAGGAATAGATATTTTTCTATGGCACTAGGGAACTATAAGGACCAAGAGGGTAACAGATACAGCAGAAGAAGCATGAACCTTGATTTTCTGCCTAATGCAAGTACAGGCAACATGGACCATACTTTTCAAGCACAGAATTGTAGGAAATTGAGTATGCAGTTTGGCTGGAATGGAAGTAACTCTTATAATCCTCAGATTTCACAATTCCCCAGATGAGTAATGCAAAGCTCTACGTAGGGTGGTTTTTGCATTACTAAATACTTAGGAGCAGAGTGCTGAAACTACTAAGTTGCTGAAATCTGTGGATTTAATCTAATTTGTGTCTTCTGCTGCTGCTAAGTCACTTCAGTCATGTCCAACTCTGTGCGACCCCATAGACAGCAGCCCACCAGGCTCCATCGTCCCTGGGATTCTCCAGGTAAGAACACTGGAGTGGTTGCCATTTCCTTCTCCAATGCATGAAAGTGAAAAGTGAAAGTGAAGCCGCTCAGTCGTGTCCGACCCTCAGTGACCCCATGGACTGCAGCCTTCCAGGTTCCTCCGTCCATAGGATTTTCCAAGCAAGAGTACTGAAGTGGGGTGCCATTACCTGTGTCTTCTACAGATACTTAATTGAACAATTGCTCTATGCAGTGCATAATACCTGACACAAAAGATATGTGGTAAAGTAAACAGAAATGAGAAGAGAAGAAGAAGCAAGACTTGATTCAGCCAAATTTGTAGGGGCATTAGGACATGATGAAAACCCTTTGAGATGATTTGTTAGTCACCAATTCTCCCAAAGCCATGGAGTTTTACCTCTAAAAGAATATTCTGTAATTACCTATCCCAGTCCTTTCATTTTGCAATAAAGAAACTAAGTGCCTTGTTCAGGGTCATTTAGTTGAGGTGGCAATGCTTGGACTGAATCTTAGGTTTTCCTTCTTCTGGCCCATTCATCTTTCCATCTTTTAGATTATGATCCCACAATCTGCCTATATTCCCTTTGATTTGCAGAATCAACTAATTTCAGAAATCCTTGCAGTCCCCCAAATACCTAGATGCCAACACACAACTCCTAGAACTCTTTCCTCTGAACATCAAGACTCCCATTTCACAGACCAGGAAAGAAGATAATTCAGACTTGATTGTCACATATAAAAGATGACAAAAGATAGAACTTGATGAATTAAAAAACTAGAGTGATTTCAACACTTAAACCCAACTTTTGCCCAGAAGAAGAAGCGTCCCTAGCTCTTTAAAATCCCCGTCTCAATTGGTCCACTCCCTCATGATGTCACATACAGTTTGACATTGTCTGGGCAACTTGGTAAACACACTGCTTCCTCCATTGTTTAATTCCCTTCCCTGAGTGAGATCCTGAGGCAACCAGGCTTCATTAGTTCAGGTGCTAGCCTCAGGGAACTACTTGTTTTAATTAGAGGGATGAAATGGCATTTTAATTGTGCACAATGATTAATAAACATGCTGAGCTGCTGCATAATAATCTGCTGCTTGAGGAGCTTTCTCCCTTAGTCCTGATATCTACATCCGTTAACTGATTGTTACCCAGGTTGAGCATTATGGAGCTCTTCCTCCAACCAAATTGTACGTTGTCTGTCCTCCAGTTTTTCCACTAATAATAATTATTAGAGCAAACTCCCATGTCTGTAGTAACAGAGAGACAAGACTAGAATGGAGAGAGCTTACAGAGTGGTATACGGTCTATGTAATTTATTTCACTAAACTTCCTTGTAAAAGCGTGATAATAATAGGACCAACTTGACAGGGCTTTGCAAAGATTAAATGAAACAATGCATGCAAAGCACTTAGATGAGTGCTGGTCCAGAGTAAGCTCTCTGAAAGTGCTAGCTGCCATTATCATTAGTAGGATTATCGTTACCGTCATCACCATTAATTTCATCCCTATCGGCAACTTCATCATCCCTCTCACCGCAACCATCATCTTGGCCAAAATTAGACGCTTAGATTAGATCCAGTAGATTAGTCTCTTAGAGGTCATGATGTCTACTATATCACATCTAATTCAGGAATAATTTTCTGAAGTGTGAAGCTTGGCCAGAGATTTTCCCCATTTGTTCTTTATGTTGCATGAGAGTACTTTGGAATGACTTTGGCTTCCCTTGTGGCTCAGCTGGTAAAGAATCTGCCTGTAATGCAGGAGACCTGGGTTCGATCCCTGGGTTGGGAAGATCCCCTGGAGAAGAGAATGGCTACCCACTCCAGGATTCTGGCCTGGAGAATTCCATGGACTATACAGTCCGCTGGGTCACAAAGAGTCAGACATGACTGAATGACTTTCACCTTCACTTTCTATGTTCTGAAATGTGCCCAAAGAAATTCATGTATCTTAAAAGCTTAACCTCAACTCCTCGGTAGCTAAATAAAATCCTAGGTTTGTATCTTAACTTCAGTGGAAACAGAAACCAGAAAACTGGATTGTAAAGTGACTTCCCCTATAAAGCTACATGCGCTTGGGATTTGTAGCAGTTTTATTGGCCTCTATTATTATTGGCTGAGTCTTTACAACACTATAGCTACTTTCCCTAATGTTGACACTAGTAAATTGATTTCCTTTGTGTCTCTTAGGAATTGTTCTTCAAGGTCATATAGCTATATCCACATTACTTATCCATATATCTATATCTATATTATTTTATTTGATTTGGAGGGATAAACCTTGATGAAACCTGGGGCAGCTGCCACTACTCACTATCGCAAATGGCTCTTGTGACAGTGGATATTATACAAATGATCCTTTCCTTAGCTTGAATCATTAATCATATTTAAAAAACGGATTAGATTATTTTTCTGATCTACTTATCCTTATATTTTGATATGCTACCATAATTGTACACCAAGACAATGCACTATATGCCCAAGAAGAGAAGATATGATTGAGCTGGTAGGAGCTAAATGTAGAAACTGCTTTTCTATCCCTCCAAATATTAAGGACTTCATGAAAACAAGTCTGTGACTCTGAAGATGTTTCCTGTACACAAGGTCATTACAGTTCAGTGAAGCAGATATGATTGATTACATGGGCCAAAATTTACCTTGCCTCCAGGGCACTTCTAATTCTTGTTGTAGCTCCTTTAAGGGCACACAATTGTCTCCAAAAGTCAAAGGGGAAAGGTGAATGAACTTTTTGACCATGGTAGTGAAGAGAGAAAGATTCTAAAATAGATGCTCAACTTGAAATATCTAGGACAGGGCAGAAAGCAAAAGAAAACTAAATGTATGTTACCTTCCCATTCCCCTAGCAAGGAAGTTTTTAAGATTATTTATCTGAAGTTCTATTAAAGGTAACTATATACTCATTAGAATGGCTAACATGAAAAATACTGACCATATGAAGTGTTGTTGAGGATGTGAAGGAGCTGAAACTCTCACATGATGTACAGTAATATACATTAAATTTTAACAATGTAAAATGGTACTTCTTTGGAAAACAGTCTGTGCATTCTTCAAAAGTTAAACATGCAACCACTCTACACCCAGCATTCTACTCAGAGGCATTAACCTGACAAATGGAAGCATATATCCATACAAAGACATATAAAAAATATACTCATAGGTTTTTTGCAATAGCCAAGAATTAGAAACCAAAATGTCAGTCAACAAGGAGACAAACTGTTGTGGGTGACTCCTACAATGGAATACTTCTCAGCAACAGGAAGGAATGAAATATTGATATGTGAGGTAACAAAGACAAATCTTAAAATAATTATACTCACTGAAATAAACCAGACAAAACTATAACATACAGTGTTTGACAGAGTGAAAGAAAGTGAAGTGAAAGTATTAGTCACTCAGTTGTGTCCGACTCTTTGTGACCCCATGGACTAGCCTGCCAGGCTCTTCTGTCCATGGGATTCTCCAGGCAAGAATACTGGAGTGGGTTGCCATTCCTTTCTCCAGGGGATCTTCCCACCTCAGGGATAAAACCCGGGTCTCAGGCACTGTACGCTGATTCTTTACCATCTGAGCCATCAAGGAAGACCTGATACAGAGAAGTGGGAAAGGAAACAGATAACAAGGGGCATGAGGAAACTTTCAGGGGTGTTGCATATGTTCATTGTCTTGAATGAGGTGATGTCTTCAAGGGTGCATACATATGGAAACATAAAATTGCAGACTTTAAATATATACAGCTTGCTGAATGTCAATTATAGCTTAATAAAGCATTAATAAATAAATCAATCACTTAGCTGAATTTTTGAGCATAATATCTGAACCAATATCTGAACTGTGGTGTTGGAGAAGACTCTTGAGAGTCCCTTGGACTGCAAGGAGATCCAACCAGTCTATCCTAAAGGAGATCAGTCCTGGGTGTTCATTGGTACGACTAATGTTGAAGCTGAAACTCCAATACTTTGGCCACCTGATGCGGAGAGCTGACTCGTTTGAAAAGACCCTGATGCTGGGAAAGATTGAGGGCAGGAGGAGAAGGGGTCGACGGAGGATGCAATGGTTGGATGGTGTCACCGACACAATGGACATGGGTTTGGGTGAACTCCGGGAGTTGGTGATGGATAGGGAGGCCTGGCGTGCTGCGGGTTCTTGGGGTCACAAAGAGTCAGACACGACTGAGCGACTGAACTGAACTGATCTGAACCAATGGGACTACTCATTGGAATGAATTTTTCTCTGAAATAGTCACAACATAATTAATGTGAGATTAAACTTTTTTCTCAGTTCAGTTCAGTTCAGTCACTCAGTCGTGTCCAACTCTTTAAGACCCCATGAATCGCAGCACGCCAGGCCTCCCTGTCCATCACCAACTCCCGGAGTTCACCCAGACCCATGTCCATCGAGTCAGTGATGCCACCAGCCATCTCATCCTCTGTCGTCCCCTTCTCCTCCTGCCCCCAATCCCTCCCAGCATCAGACTCTTTTCCAATGAGTCAACTCTTCGCATGAGGTTTATGTAAAAAGATGGGCTCAAAAAAGATAAAATCAATGACCTTATGTACATACAGACATGATTAAATATACTGAGAAATTGTTTGTCTTTAATAAACAACAATAGTAATAGAAATACAACTGTACAAATCTGCTTTAGTAAACTTTTAACTGTTTAGGTTCTTTTGAATAACTAGCCAGTAATATTATGCTTGGAGAAGGCAATGGCACCCCACTCCAGTACTCTTGCCTGGAAAATCCCATGGACGGAGGAGCCTGGTGGGCTGCAGTCCATGGGGTCGGGAAGAGTTGGACACGACTGAGCGACTTCACTTTCACTTTTCACTTTCATGCATTGGAGAAGGAAATGGCAACCCACTGCAGTGTTCTTGCCAGGAGAATCCCAGGGACGGGGGAGCCTGGTGGGCTGCCATCTATGGGGTCACACAGAGTCGAACACGACTGAAGTGACTAGAAGCAATATTATGCTAAATTAAGAACTTAGGTTACTTTTCTAATTTTTTCTCCAATTTGAGAAGATACTATGAAGAGAGATTTTTTTTTCTGGAGAATCCAACTTTAATACCTTGCTTATCATCTCCTGCCCAATGCCTTAGTGTGACAGAGTCAATTTAATCAAATAGACTGATTTCAGTGAGTCAACACATTAATGAATCTTTTATTACCAAGGGATCCCTTCTCCATGTAGTTTACTTTCACTGATGTATATTCATGTAACTATCAACTCAGATGCATATATATTTATAATATTTTGTTGTTCCTTGTCGCTGTTGTTCAGTTGTTAAGTAGTGTCTGACTCTTTGCGACCCCATAGACTGTAGCCCACCAGGCTCCTCTATCCATGGGATTTCCCAGGCAAGAACACTGGAGTGTGTTGCCGTTTGCTTCTCCTGGGTATCTTCCTGACCTAGGGATTGAACCTGTGTCTCCTGCTTGGCAAGAGGATTCTTTACCACTGAGCCACCTGGGAAACACCATATTTATAATATATTTGTACTAAATTTATACTATTCATGATTAGAGATTATAATAACTTAGATGCATTTGTCTGTACTGATTGATTAGCTTGATGTTATTCTCTCTTTGTTAAGAACTCAAGGTAGGTATTGAGTGTTTACATAATAAAAAACTGTTAGAACAATAGTTTAAAATTATCACAGTGATGAAAGAAAGAGGGATAGAGATAAAGAGAAAGAAAATAAGAAAGAGAAAGAAGGAAGGAGGCAGAGAATGTTAAGAAAGAAGAGACAGAAAGTGAAAGAAATTCACCTGTATGTGCTCTTTCACTCAGTATGCATTATTTGGATTCATTTAGGTTCTCTATTTTAGTTCATAATCTTGGTTGCATATTTCTTGTTCACATGGGAACCTGAAAAATGTTTTAATGTCTGGGTCTCCCTCCAGACCAACTTAATAAAAATTTTTGAGAGTAGTGCCAGAGATTAGTGATTTTAATACAGCATGGGATTTGAAAACCCTGTCTTGAAAGGAGAGGACTTCAAAATTAAATGTGAAAAACTGATAACAGAAGTGTCGGGGAGGCCTTAATCTTCTCATCAGATATTGATATAACCTTGAAGTGAAGTGACCTCCCATTTTTTTGTCGTTTTGTCTACCACCTCCACCATGACTCACTTTTTGGCATACTTTCTGGTTCTCCTCCCATCCCACTCCCTACCCCTGAAAAAACCCAGTAAGAAAAAGAAATCAGAATAAGCAGTGGAAACTGCTGACTGTGTTGCAGGGAATCAGACAAAGTACTTTATATGACACACACACCCCATGCCCGATCATGTGCTTTCCTTCAAAGCTCTGTCTCCCTACTGCAACTAAGGGGTTTCTTTCTACTTTTCTTTCAAACAATGCTGGTTTCAGCCTCCTGTGTTTTACAGAGCAACTCACCTCAACTCCAAACCTGTATGCTCACAGATAAAAACAAAAAGCCATGCAGTTAATACATCTATCTATCCTTAGAAAACATTTTAATCCCCACATTGTTATTTGAGCTTGTTTTCACAAACTTCAGTATTCATGTGACTTATCAAAGCTTCTCCTGGACATGCCCGATGATCTCCACAAGAGGAATCTTCTCACTGCATGCTAAGATTATAAAATAGTTATCATATTATTCTATTGACATATGCATCATTGAATCACTTTGTTGTAAACCTGAAACTAACACAACCTGTAAATCAACTACACTTCAAATAAATAAATACTGCTTTTTAAGAAACCTAAAAAAAAAAGACTCCGTCTTATTATACTGGGTAGGAGAAACATTCCTGGCCAGATGTAACATCCATTTCCGTAAAACACTCAGGCAACATTGCTATAACCTCTTCATGTAACATCCACTCAGACTTTCCAAACATTATAATCCCAGTAACTCTTGTATGTTTTATCAACCTAATTGTAGCCCACATCAGGGTTCCACCAATGGGCTTTGGTACCACAGCTCATGGGGTTCTCACATCAAGGAGTCCCAGAAACTTCTCTGTATAACCATTTTCTGTATAAGAGGTCTTTGGTCTCCAGTGAGAGGTTGAGTCAAGGGACCCAGGTCTTTTGGTCAATTGAGCAGAAAATTTGCCTTTCTAACAGGGTTCCAGAGCATCCTGATGCTGTTTTGGAGATTACAGTGGAGTAACAAGGATTGAAGGACTTTGCCAAATATTTAGACTGGATCTCAGGCTCCTTGAAGTCCAGTCCTATTTTCCACTGACCTGTATAGAACACTCCAATCTGGTTTATCTATTACTTGCTCACTTGCTGAACACCTTTTGAGTGTTATAATTTCAATCTCTTTATTTATTCCCTCTCTCTCATTCAGTTCAGTTCAGTTCAGTCGTGTCCGACTCTTTGCGACCCCATGAATCGCACCACACCAGGCCTCCCTGTCCATCACCAACTCCCAGAGTTCACTCAAATTCATGTCCATCGAGTCAGTGATGCCATCCAGCCATCTCATCCTCTGTTGTCCCCTTCTCCTCCTGCCCCCAATCCCTCCCAGCATCAGAGTCTTTTCCAATGAGTCAACTCTTCGCATGAGGTGGCCAAAGTACTGGAGTTTCAGCTTTAGCATCATTCCTTCCAAAGAAATCCCAGGGCTGATCTCCTTCAGAATGGACTGGTTGGATCTCCTTGCAGTCCAAGGGACTCTCAAGAGTCTTCTCCAACACCACAGTTCAAAAGCATCAATTCTTCGGTGCTCAGCCTTCTTCACAGTCCAACTCTCACATCCATACATGACCATGGGAAAAACCATAGCCTTGACTAGACGGACCTTTGTGGGCAAAATAATGTCTCTGCTTTTCGATATACTATCTAGGTTGGTCATAACTTTCCTTCCAAGGAGTAAGTGTCTTTTAATTTCATGGCTGCAGTCACCATCTGCAGTGATTTTGGAGCCCCCCAAAATAAAGTCTGACACTGTTTCCACTGTTTCCTCATCTATTTGCCATGAAGTGATGGGACCAGATGCCATGACCTTTGTTTTCTGAATGTTGAGCTTTAAGCCAACTTTTTCACTTTCACCTTCATCAAGAGGCTCTTTAGTTCTTCTTCACTTTCGGCCATAAGGGTGGTGTCATCTGCATATCTGAGGTTATTGATATTTCTCCCGGCAATCTTGATTCCAGCTTGTGCTTCTTCCAGTCCAGTGTTTCTCATGATGTACTCTGCATAGAAGTTAAATTATCAGGGTGACAATATACAGCCTTGATGTACTCCTTTTCCGATTTGGAACCAGTCTGTTGTTCCATGTCCAGTTCTAACTGTTGCTTCCTGACCTGCATATAGGTTTCTTGAGGCAGGTCAGGTGGTCTGGTATTACCATCTCTTTCAGAATTTTCCACAGTTTATTGTGATCCACACAGTCAAAGGCTTTGGCATAGTCAATAAAGCAGAAATAGATGTTTTTCTGGAACTCTCTTGCTTTTTCCATGATCCAGCAGGTGTTGGCAATTTGATCTCTGGTTCCTCTGCCTTTTCTAAAACCAGCTTGAACATCATGTCTACTTTTCTTTTTAATAACAAACTTTAATCTTAATTCTCCACACAGACTTTCTTGTGATTGAATACAAAATGATTTTTCTTCCTTCTGATCATCTCTGTAACTCTCTGGGAGCTTATCAAATCTTTGCAAAAGCTGTTTGTTTATTGGACAGAAGAATAAAACAAAACAAATGTATGAGTTAATAAGATAGTCTCAGAAAATGGGGTACATTAAGCTAAAGAAGGAAAGAGAAACTGCAATTTCTTTGGAAAATATCAGAATTAATAAAAAATTTTTCATCCTGTCTTTACTACATCTAATTATGACCATACTTCTAGGTTAACTGCAGAAAATAAAGACTGGAAGTTTGTGGTTTGTCACAGCTAAGAGTCATCATTTTTTTTTAACTTAAAGTTCAAAATAGTAAATATTTTAGACTTTGTGGTCTCTTTGACAGCTACTCAATTCTGCCATTGAAGTAGGAAAGCAGGTATTGGCAACATATAAGCAAATGGACATTTAGCGTCCAGTGATCCTTTATGACACACACACAAAAAAAGATACCAGCCGAATCTGGCACACCTATAGTAGTTTTCCAATCCTTATCATAGTGAAGTTGCCCAGTCATATCCAACTCTGTGACACGTCTGGAGAAGCCTGGTGGGCTACAGTCCATGGTGTCGCAAAGAGCTGGACATGACTGAGCGACCACACTATGATAAGGATCGGAAAACTACTATAGGTATGCCAGATTTGGCTGGTGCCTTTTTTTTTTTTTGTCATAAAGGATCATCGGACACTACAATGTCCATTTGTTTATATATTGCCAATACCTGCTTTCCTACTATAATGGCAGAATTGAGTAGTTGTCAAAGAGACCACAAAATCTAAAATACTTACTATTTTTAACTTTAAGAAAAAATTTGATGACCCTTAGCCATGACAATCCACAAATTTCCTTATCATAGATGGTACCCAAATATTATATTCTAAACCAAAAAAGAGAAGGGACTTGTTTCATATACAATTCTTAATTATAACTTAAATTATTCTATAATGAGAAGGAAATCTGAGGAATTGGGTCAGGCCCATGAGGAGGTACACTGGACAAAGGAATATACTTGATTTTTCCATAAAATCAGCTTTCATAGATAACCATCTAAATCATGTATCACTTATCCCCCAACTCAATTTTCAAGCTTCTACCATCTTACTATAAAGGTGTGACACATGGATCACATCATGGGCCATACTCTGAAGCTTATTAGGACACTGTAGGAGGGCTCGCTGTTGCTACACGCCCTCCAGCACTGATTATTTGTAGATTTTTTAGTGATGGCCATTCTGACTGGTGTGAAGTGATGTCTGATTATAGCTTTAATTTGCATTCCTCTAATAATTAGCAATGTTGAGCATCTTTTCCTATGCTTTTTGGCCAGCTGTACGTTTTCTTTGGAGAAATGGTAAGACCAACTCTTGTTGATGGGATCCTACTGGAAACTATGATTAGAGGTTTAAGAATTGATAGAATTGAGATGACAGTTTGTAGAAAAATTGGTGAATAGGTTTTATGTAAAGTGATTATGTACTTTTTGCTGAGTGCATTGTGGGGATGTACACTATGTCTCAATGGGGATCTTTTCCTTAATTGGTATTGTAAAAGAGGGCATGCAAATCCATCCAGCAGGCAGTGTTAACTGAACATGCCAAAGGGAGCAAATATAGTTGTCTGAGCCCACACAGGGTGAGGTAAAAGCTAGAAGCCAATATTCAAAGTCTGACAGAAACCAATGTCTTCAGGTTATAAATCTCTACAAAATCAGAAATGTAAACACAGCCTGCAGTCACCTGAAACTGAGACCAGCTAATTCAATTGATAGAACCTGAAACCAAAAGGAAAGAAATAAAAGGCAAGTGGCCTCTTAAAAATATAAACTGCTGGAGAGGTTTCCTCACCCAAAATCTAATTCACGGCCTTTCTAAAGATTATTTGTCTAGTTCAGTTCAGTTCAGCCACTCAGTCGTGTCCGACTCTTTGCAATCCCATGAATCGCAGCATGCCAGGCCTCCCTGTCCATCACCAACTCCCAGAGTTCACTCCGTCCATCGAGTCAGTGATGCCATCCAGCCATCTCATCCTCTGTTGTCCCCTTCTCCTCCTGCCCCCAATCCCTCCCAGCATCAGAGTCTTTTCCAATGAGTCAACTCTTCGCATGAGGTGGCCAAAGTACTGGAGTTTCAGCTTTAGCATCATTCCTTCCAAAGAAATCCCAGGGCTGATCTCCTTCAGAATGGACTCGTTGGATCTCCTTGCAGTCCAAGGGACTCTCAAGAGTCTTCTCCAACACCACAGTTCAAAAGCATCAATTCTTCGGTGCTCAGCCTTCTTCACAGTCCAACTCTCACATCCATACCTGACCACAGGAAAAACCATAGCCTTGACTAGACGAACCTTTGTGGGCAAAGTAATGTCTCTGCTTTTCAATATGCTATTTGTCTAAGGCAAATACAAATTTTAGAATTCTTCTACATGAATAGTAGAAAGACTTTAACTATTTAAAGTTAAATAGTAGAAAGACTTTAATAGTAGAAAGATCTAAGCAAACTTATTCCAACTGTTATTTATAAATCAGTGATCTTTGTATTATTATTATACATTATTCCTGACTAAAATTTTAAAAAGAACACTATGAGATCTCTGACTGTGCCTATCTGTAAGTGTATACTATAGCTGTGATATTTTTCTACCTTCATATAGTATTGCAAAAATTAATTTATATAAAGAACTATATTTAACTGGCTAAAACAAATGCTTATATAAAAATTCTCAAAAACATAGTGAAAACTAACCATAATATTTTTCAAGTTCATGTGAACTAGGATTAATCTTTAGTAAATTTATAGTTTCTAGTTTTATTAAAATAGGAGCATCTTTAGTGCTTTCAGCATGAAATATAAAGTTTGTATTCTACTTAGGTTTACCAGAAGTCAGATAAGTTCATGTTGTCTCCATTATAAAATTTGTTTGTGAGGAAACTAGTTTGGGATAATGGCTGACTTTGTTTAATATCTCATGAAATTTTCATGGATAATCAAAACAATTGCTAGGAGCACATAATTTAGACAGATACAAGTGGGATAAGACTTAAAAATATCTTTCAACATCTTTTGGTAACTTGAAATTTTAGAGTTTTGCTAAGTTAAATGATAGAAATTCATTGAACGTATATATCATTTTTAAGTAAGACTGCTGCTGCTGCTGCTAAGTCACTTCAGTCGTGTCTGACTCTGTGCAACCCCATAGATGGCAGCCCACCTGGTCCCCCATCCCTGGAATTCTCCAGGCAAGAACACTGGAGTGAGTTGCCATTTCCTTCTCCAATGCATGAAAGTGAAAAGTGAAAGTGAAGTCGCTCAGTCGTGTCCAACTCTCAGCTACCCCATGGACTGCAGCCTACCAGGCTCCTCCGTCCATGGGATTTTCCAGGCAAGAGTACTGGAGTGGGGTGCCATTGCCTTCTCCGTCAAATAAGACTAAACAGGGAAATATTAATTGCTAAACAAGTCTAAGTTTACCTGCTTTTTTCTTAATATTATAGAAACACTAAAGATGTTTGGTTCTATTATTACACATATTCTGTATCACATTTAAAAATTATACAATAAGGAAACTTATGCTTGAAGCAATTAGAAAATATATTTATAAGTTTGTCAATCAAAAAGAGTGCTGTTACAAGCCATTTACAACTGCTTACTTCTTAGTTTGCACTAGAAATTAAGATTTATAAGGGTTAAAAATTATAATTAATATATGCAATTAAAACTACCAAATTAATAAGAAAAACATCCTTGTATGCAAGAAATATTTTTAAAAAGGGATAAGGAATGGAAGGCATATTGTTAGGGAAAGAAAGTAATTTTGTCCTAGTGAAAGTGAAAGTCACTCAGTCACATCCAACTCTTTGCAACCAATTCTCCAGGCCAGAACGCTGGAGTGGGTAGCCTTTCCCTTCTCCAGGGGATCTTCCCAACCCAGAGATAGAACCCAGGTGGTTTCTATCTTGCAATCCGCTTTGCAAGCAGATTCTTTACCAGGGAAGCCCAAGAATAATGTAGCTGGTAGCCTATTCCTTCTCCAGGAGATCTTCCCAACCCAGGAATCAAACTGGGGTCTCCTGCATTGCAGGTGGATTCTTTACCAACTGAGCTATCAGGGAAGGCAATTTTGTCCTAAAGAGAAATTAAACTTAGGACAAAATCTGAATATTATAAAAGGAAGCTATGGAAAATCTGTGGAAAAGGAGCCATGAAAAGAAGAGTTTTTTGGATAGTCAGTACTCACTAAGATTAGATTGAGACCACAATAAACTGTGGAAAATTGTGAAAGAGATGGGAATACCACACCACCTGACCTGCCTCTTGAAAACCAGTATGCAGGTCAGGAAGCAACAGTTAGAACTGGACATGGAACAATAGACTGGTTCCAAATAGGAAAAGAAGTATGTCAAGGCTGTATATTGTCACCCTGCTTATTTAACTTCTATGCAGAGTACATCATGAGAAATGCTGGGCTGGAGGACGCACAAGCTGGAATCAAGATTGCCGGGAGAAATATCAATAACCTCAGATATGCAGATGACACCACCCTTATGGCCGAAAGTGAAGAAGAACTAAAGAGCCTCTTGATGAAGGTGAAAGTGAAAAAGTTGGCTTAAAGCTCAACATTCAGAAAACGAAGATCATGGCATCTGGTCCCATCACTTCATGGCAAATAGATGGGGAAACAGTGGAAACAGTGTCAGACTTTATTTTGGGGGGCTCCAAAATCACTACAGATGGTGATTGCAGCCATGAAATTAAAAGACACTTACTCCTTGGAAGGAAAGTTATGACCAACCTAGACAGCTTATTGAAAAGCAAAGACATTACTTTGTCAACAAAGGTCTGTCTAATCAAGGCTATGGTTTTTCCAGTGGTCATGTATGGATGTGACAGTTGGACTATAAAGAAAGCTCAGTGCTGAAGAATTGATGCTTTTGAACTATGGTGTTGGAGAAGACTCTTGAGAGTCCTTGGTCTGCAAGGAGATCCAATCAGTCTGTCCTAAAGGAAATCAATCCTGAATATCCATTGGAAGGACTGACGTTGAAGCTGAAACTCCAATACTTTGGCCACCTGATGCAAAGACCTGCCCTCATGGGAAAAGACCCTGATGCTGGGAAAGATTGAGGGCAGGAAGAGAAGGAGACAACAGAGGATGAGATGGTCGGATGGCATCACCAACTCAATGGACATGGGTTTGGGTGAACTCCAGGAGTTGGTGATGGACAGGGAGGCTTGGTGTGCTGTGGGTTCATGGGGTTGCAAAGAGTTGGACACAACTGAGTGACTGAACTGAACTGAAGATTAGATTGAATTTAATTGAACAAATGAATTTAGTATCAAAAGTAAGCTAGTGCAAAGCTAGAATTTGGTTTCCTATCTCTATTAAGAGAACAAAATTTTCCTGGACTGTTATCTGCTTTTTACAAGAGAATTGTAAGTAATCTGCTGTTAACTTTTGTTTTTTGCCCTCAGAATCTTTTCTTGCACTGGTTAAGTGGATAACTACGTATCATTTCAGTTATCTATGGTCCTATTTGACGAAGTACTTTTTAAACCTTTTGATATCTTTAAAAAACTTCCCCATCTTGAATTCTAAATTAAGTCCTTCTAGCTAACGTTGGTTGGAGAAGGAAATGGCAACCCACTCCAGTACTCTTGCCTGGAAAATCCCATGGACGAAGGGGCCTGGTGGGCTATAGTCGATGGGGTCGCGAAGAGTCGGACACAACTGAGCGACTTCACTTTCACTTTTCCCTTTCATGCACTGGAGAAGGAAATGGCAACCCACTCCAGTGTTCTTGCCTGGAGAATCCCAGGGATGGGGGAGCCTGGTGGGCTGCCGTCTATGGGGTCGCACAGAGTTGGACACTACTGAAGTGACTTAGCAGCAGCAGCTAACATTGGTAATATTCAAGGGCCCATAAAATATCTCAAAGAGATATGTTAAACTAATTAGGCTTATTTGATATGGTAATTTATATGGAAGGCATTGTCAATTTAGTGATGACAAACCTGAGGTTATATTGCATGGATAAATGCTATTAATATGTGTTTCAAAATTATATAAATTTCTAAAAATCTGATGTCTCCCGGTAAAATGTTATCAGTCATAATTCAAGTTATCTTAAAATTTTATACCACAGAAACAACCAAATTTCTTTGTCAATTGCATTATAATGAATCAGATCTTTTACGAAAATTCTTCAACTTCAAAGCTGTTCACAGAAAGGACTTTTTTGACAAATATAGGTTTCTGATAACTTTCAGATCATACCACTGAACTGAATAAAAAATTACAGAACGCTAATGTAAAACCTGATGGCTTCATAAAACTGTTAACAAAAGATCAACAAGAATTAATTACATAGAACTGAATGAACTGATGAATATAATTATAATTCTTATGTCTTTTTGTCTGAAATATTACTGGCTTTTTAATCTTTGCTTTCCAGGTATAAGGGAATCTTTTATCTTAAGCTAATTATGATTTACAGCAATTTGATAAATTATACCTTTGTATCAGAATTGAAACATTGATCATTTTCTCCCTACCTAATACTCCAGAACTTAGAAGTATTTAGAGAGCATTCTTACTTTCAAGGCAATTTAGTTTTACACTGGTTCACTAAGAATCTGTTCTCCTTGTAATAGGACATGATTGGAAATATCAGTTATATTACTGAAGTTTTGACTAGAATATCATATTTGAGCATGTGCATCAAATCAGATATGGCCAGAGAACATTAAGGATATAAAATTGACTTTATGGAGTCCTGGAGCCCCTAGGGAAAACAACCTGGTCCCTTGCTTTCAGGGTTCCCAGCAGCCTTACCAGGTGAGTAAGAAAAGTCACTTCCTGGCAGGTTCAGGAACTTCAGGATATTTTGAGGGCCTCAAGAAGAGAGGTGTTCCCCCAAAACTATAGATATTATAGGCAAGTTTGATGACAATTTCTTGACTTGGCTTCTTGGTCTTAAGAGGCATTTAAAAAATTAAGTCTAACGATTCCTTATGAAGAGTTACAGTGAAGCAGACTTAAAGGTCTTATATGGTCAATCTCTATTCTTGCTGGACTTAAAAAAATAATCAAGCTAAAAAAATAAATAATAAAGCTAATTTTATTAAAACTAGACTTATTTTGTGAACAAATTAGCTTTATTTTGGCTATTTATGATAAAAACAAGAATATTTTAGGGATTAAAAATTGTATTTCAGTAGAAACTATTATGCACAGTTGTAGATAGTTGTAGATACTAGATTCTAGTTCTGTTCATTGTCTTTGAGGTTTTGTTTTTCTACCTGTGAAATGGACTGGATCCTGAATTCTTAGGAGTCAGTACTAGCTCTCAGTCCATCTGAAGATGTTTTGAACCATACACTCAGAAATATTCTTGCCTGGCAGCTCTCAGGACTCAAACATGGGATTTCTAGTTTACTTCAACTATTAACCTTTTTTTTTCTCTTTTGTCTCCATAAAAATACTTCTTATCAAATACCACATTGCTTGTAACTAAGCCTAACTTTAAGCCACCAAGGGAACAGATGCAGGTTCTATCCCTGGGTCAGGAAGATCCCCTGGAGAAGGGCATGGCAACCCACTCCAGTATTCTTGTCTGGAAAATCCCATGGACAGAGGAGCCTGGCAGGCTACAGTCCATAGAGTCAGAAAGTCGGACACAACTTAAGCAACTTAGCACACAGCACAAGCCTAAGTTTGTGAGCCCACCTGCATCACTGCCTCCTGATATGAGTTAACTGAACTGACCTGTTATCAGAACTAAGAGACTAGCTCAATGAGACAAAAAGCAATCTGCCAACTCAGTTTCTGGATTGCAGAAGGCAGGATTGTAGGAAGATTTTTTTTAACCTCTCCCTTAGCTGTTTATAGAATTTGATAAACAGCTTGTTCCCAGAATTGAGCCATCACCAGCGATATCCTCAAAGAAGATGGGCTAAGGAGACTCAGCAATCTAGAGATCAGAGTCCCTGCATGTCCCACTGTTTCTGCATAGCCCAGAAAACATTTTTTTACCAAACATTTGCTTTTCTTTCTCCATGCACATTGCCTTCCTATCCTTTAAAATCCCAAACCACTACTCTCAGCATCCTCTTTTGTCTTTTGCTAAACATGTCATTTAAGATGAGGGCTTCAGACATTTTGGCAAGGTACTGTTTTCCTGTGTATCTTCTATATATACATGTTGTTAAACTTGTGTTTGATTTTCTCCTGTTAACCTGTCCCATGTCAATTTAATTCTTAGATCATCCAGGAGAACCTAGAAAGGTAGAGGAAGAAGTTGTCCTCCCAACAGTGGTATTTAAACACAAAGTTATAAGAATAAAAAAACACTACCTTATGTGTAAAATTATTTACCAGTAATACCTTCTAAGTATTAGCATTATATTGCATTTTTATTAATACATTAAACTATAAGGCAAGGCTATACCAAAAGCGAATGACAAGAGAGAGAGAAAACTTGAAAAATAATCTAAAAAACCCCAGTGGTAGCCCCAAGCGATTTCAATGGAATTGCTTAAAAGTTATTAAATGGATTGTTTTTTAATTGACACTCCTTTGAGATGGCTGCTTTCTGATTAGAATATTGTAGCAGAAGTCATATAGCCCTAGAAATAAAAGTCCTCATGCCTTACTCAGAACTGACTATAACATCAGCATTGCTAAAGGCCTGAGATTATTTTTAAAGGCATGGACACTAACATTTTAACTTTCAAAGAAAACTTCAGTATATTAGATTATCTAGTAACCAACTTGGCAGGGGCGGGGATACTTGTAATTTGTCTTTCTTTAATTTTTAAAACAATTTTTTATTATAAAAGTTTCCTCCAGTCCACAGAAGGTGTCTATCGTCATCTTTTCCACATAAAGAGTGTCTATTTGAATGGATTGAACTCAACAGACCCACTTCATGATCTTTTATTTCTGTCTTCCCATAAGGTTAGTACTGATAGAACAAGGCTATAAGGGTCTTAGAAGGATCTATTTTTTCATCACACCTCTTGTGTTCCATCTTGCTTAGCAAATCAGATGCTAGATATATTTTGATTAGTTTGTACTTTAATGGATCATGTATGGAGGGTCCACCTTTCACATTGGGGCCATTAATTTTTCTTGAGTCTGATGGAAAAAACAGGTAGAGCTTTTTGTGTGTGTGCTGATTGAAAAGTGATGGATTATTTTCATGTGGTAAGAAACACAATGTTTTCTTTAGCACAGCAGGATATAATGTTTGCAAGGTCTAACAGTGAAATATTATGCATATCTGCTGCTGGCCAGCTGCCAGAAATGGAACAGCAAAATCAGAAGAGATTTTGAATCTGAATCTTAAAACCAGTGCAGCCTACACAAAAACTAATGAGCCATTCTAGCAGAAAAAGTATTTGTCCTAATACATGATTCCTGCCATACATGCCAGCATTTAACAAAATGGTAAATAATTATTCATTTAAATGTTACCTTGAACCTTATTTCAAGGAAAAAAAGAAACAATGCTTATTCTGCGTGTAGTTTCCAATAGGAACCACTGCAAGGACGTTTTCTCCCAATTTGGAGGCCCATGACATTCCCTTTCCTATGAAAGCAGTCATTTTCTATGTAGTATTTTTTTTTTCTCACGTGGCTGAAAAATTGATTCCCAGAAAATTTTATTTCACCATTATTTAGTACTCAAAACTGGTATTTTCAAATCAGTACACAGCATCCTGAAAAAGTTCTGAAAAGTTATGGAAATAAAGACATGAACACATTTATAAAAGGCAGGAAAGGTGAGATTTTGAATTTGCTTAATATCTTGAGTTCCTTTGTTTCCAAAGTCAAGGATCTGTTGATGGGAACCCTTTCTACATGTGGCATTTTATGTATTTTTGGTAAACTATTGACACCATCAGAGAAATACAATTTGCATGTTCATTTACATCCAACTTTTCAAGATAGTGTCTTCTAAGAAATACTTGGTATCTTAGAAAATTGGAGCCTTCTTTTATGGGTTTTTACATTTTATTGTATTTGATCTTATTTTAAGGCCAGGAAATTTCATTTAGTAGGCATTAAAAGAAATTTGGGTCCAGCAGAGAACTTGCTCAGTTTTACATGGAGAAGCTACACAATCTCATGGAAAATACACTCCATATTACCGTCTGCCTTGTAAATAGAGAAATCTAATGGGAGGAAACATTTGCTACATCTTGATGTTGTATGTATTTTATATTACTGTATTTCAATCTCCATTTTAAAGGTGGAATTATGACTTTAAATTAAAGGCTTTCATTTTTAAGACCATAATAATCTCCCAGTGCTGCAAAACACTGCAAGG
>NW_011495048.1:12996736-13002689 GCF_000754665.1 Bison bison bison
CAAGGAGGGGCACCAACTCTCACTCCCCTAGGAACAGAGCATGGCAAGGAAAAGGGGGAAAGTTCGGCGGCACTGTTGCATCTTGCTGTTTAAAAATCAAGATTGAGACATGCTTGTGACAGATTCAATCAGGCAGTGCTCCTGCTTGAGTTACAGGCCAGGTGTTCCGTTTTGCTGGAAGCTGCATTAACCCTTCTGGGCCCCTGGGGTCCTGCCGAGTAATTTACTGCTACATCACCCCAAATGGTGCTCCTGTGGCCCAAGGCCTGGTCTCTCTCCAAATCGACACAAAACCTCAAAGACCTGCTAGAGGTGACTTATAAATTAGGAGAATACGGTTTATCTTCCGGATACTATTTTTTAAATGTCACGAATCACAGTCACTTTTGATTTGTTTGGCAAATGTAAATACTACATTATTTTAAAGAACTTAGAGATGGTATAGTCCATGTATTAACTTGTCAAGTCCCCAAAATCTTAATTTAAAATAAAAAAAAAATAAAAACCCACAAAGTATGTAAAATAATAAAATTGTAAAAGTAAATGTTTCTTTTTAAGTTTGTTACACACTAGTCACAAGTAATAAGAAACACACTCTTGATATTAAAAAAGTCCATTTTACAAGGGTTACTCAGATATTTGAATTGTTAGAATTGAATCTGCCTTTCCAGATGGTTTAAAACTCATTAAAAATTAGGAATGAAAGACAAGATAAAAATGCCTTAAAGAACACATTATTAGAATGCTTTACTACAAACATTTCTAAGCAAAAAATAGATGTCAATTCTTAAAATACATAAAGTGCACAGAAATTGTGAGTTGTGCTAGATTCTGTCCAACAAAATGAGTAGATCATGTTTAGGCTGCACTGAAACTAGAAGATAATATTCAGAATTTAGATATATAAGGGAAAAATACACTTGCCTATGTTTTATCTTTACTGGAAATGTTTAAAAGGTAAAAAAACTGAAAGGAAGGAAGGGAGGGGATAAAGAAGGGAAATTCATTCTTACTGTTGAAATGTTAAGTGACAGCATGATGCTTTCATTGAGATTAAATTAAGATTATGGCATCTATTTGTTCAAGACAATTAAAAAGCATACAATATATAATAAATATCTCTATATGTATAATTATTGTGTATGTAATTACTATGACCTGAAAAGCTATAATGTTTGTGTTTCTTCCCTGATCTCCATTTTCCCTGAGTTTTGTCCATAATAGCAATCAGGTCCCTATATTTCATATTTGATGATGTTATCTAGTCATTAGTATGTCCTTCTGGTTTATCTCACTTAGCCTATAAATTCTAAGTGGTGCCCAATCAGTTGTACCCCCTTGAATTCTCCTTTGGCTTTCACCTTGGCCTCTGAAAATACCTAACTAGAGTAGTTAATATTAAATTTATTAATAATATTAAATAATATTAACAAATCTACTAAAGAAGAATAGCTAGCCTTTCATGTATTTAATATTTTAGGAATAAA
This sequence comes from Bison bison bison, assembly GCF_000754665.1. Lineage (NCBI taxonomy): Eukaryota > Metazoa > Chordata > Mammalia > Artiodactyla > Bovidae > Bison > Bison bison. Next base: position 12,998,224 of record NW_011495048.1, read on the forward strand.
TAGTTAACTTCAGGGCACAACACATATACCAAATATCTAACTAGAGTTGCTATTCAAATGTTCAATTTGAAATTTAACATTAGAACTTTTCTGCTCTTCACAAGATTGAATAATTTATTTATCCTAAGCAGCTAAAGCCTGAGCATAAGAAAGGAATCACAAATATAGACTTTACATTGAAAACCTCCACTGAACGTTGCCCGAGCTTGTGGAGCAAAAAGCACAGTGGTTCACTAGCCATATGTGTAGTTTTAATAACTGCACATCAAATATACTTTGTTATTACATAGTCAGATGCCTTAGGTATAAAAATATATTTTCTTCTTAAAAGTAAAAGGAAGAATTTGTGAGTAAGAAAGAAAACAATTGCAGTTCAATTACATGTTTATAATAAAACACTAAAGTCAGGTTTCTTCTTCTAATATCAGATTTGAATTCACCATATTTTCCATAAGAACAATTTTCTATTATGAATCACAATTACCCCTCTGTCAGAAAAAGTAATTGTGGGTACTCTCAGTAAACTTTTCCTGAAAATGTTATTGGTGTGTTCACTCTTACTGAAACATTCTATAATAAACAGAAGTTCAATCTGTCTTTAAGATAGTTTCCTCCTGTAGATTTGAGAAACTCACAATGTGTGTTGGATTGAAAAAATCACTTGTGCTGTTGAAACCTTAGTAGGACTAAGGGTTTGCAATCCATAAAAATGTTAACAGACAAAATCCATTCTAACCTCTTAAAACCTTAAAAGTGGTGGACTTGTGTTTCATTGTCAGAAAGCAGAGCAGTAGTGCAATTTTAACTGATAAAAACGCTTTCTCTTTTAAGGATAGCAGGATTTCTAACACTTCGATACTAAAAACCAACTGCCAGATCGTTTATGAATATTTGGAAAATTATCCCTAGCTCTTTTGTAGCCCAGGAAAGACGCAAAAAGAATCATAATATGCATTTTGGAAAGCTGTGTGGTGATATAAAAGACTCCCATGCTAAGAGCAGACGGAAAATGGTAGTTATTATTAATTTAGAAAAACAAAAGAGCAGCCTAACATTTCAGTAATGTGGCAAGTTGTGTGCTCTTGAAGGAGAGGGGGTTTATAATTGGATTTTAGAGTAATTTAGAAGACGAGATAAGATGTAATGGTTGTGTATTAGAGGTTAGAACTACAACAGAAACCCATAACGTAAGGGTTCACTGCACTGGAAGGAAACAGAACAAAGAAAAGCAGCGTCGACCGAAAACGGCTTGAGTGCGAAGCAACAAGGTGAGGCGGGCTGGGGAGGCCCGGGCCGGAACGTCCTCGCTGGGCGCCAGCAGCGCTGCGGGCTCCAGCTCCTTCTATGGCAGACAGTGAGGAACGCGGGCTTCCTTCAAAATATTTTTTCTGTAGTGACCTTGTCACCCTCCTGCCTCCCTCCTCCTCCCTACGGGCAAGTTCAGTCTGGCTGGTCTTTCTCCCCAGCTACCCGGCAGTTCATCACTGGCTCCCCTTCACCCAGGTCAAGCCCCTTCACCGACCATTCCAGGCCCCACCTTCTGGACCTCAGGTTTTCTCAGGGAGGGTTGTGGAGATTCTGTCCATAGCTACCTCCACACCACAGACACACACACACACATACCCCACATACTCTACCCTCAACCACTGCTCACACACTCACATGCACACACACTCATATACTACACACACCCCATCCCAATACATGTATTCACACACAATCACACACACACATACATTCACATGCATACACACTCATGTATTACACACATACCCCAACCCCAGCATATATATTCACACACACACACTTACATACACACACACTCATATATGCACACTAATACACATACACATATCACACATATACTCCACTCCCAACACATGTATTCACACACAGTCACATACACACACACATTCACATACTCCACACATACTCCACCCCCACTCCATGAATCACACACTCATATACCCTGACCTGACTTCTTGGTCTCTCTCCATGCTTCCTCAGGGAACTCTGGGCTTCTGCTCACAAGGAGAGAAGGAAAAGAGTCAGAAGGAAAAGTCAAACTTGCCCCTCCTCCCACCAGTTTTCATCCCAGGCCTCAGGTAGCTTGATGAACCCTCTCACCCCTCCGATGGGATCCTGTTTACCATAACCTGTCATAGAGGTCTCAGCTCTGAGGCCAAGGCCTTAGGTGAGTGGCTCCTTTTGGAGTAAATAACCGAAGCACTAGCAAGGATTACAGTTTCTAGAATCCCAGAGCTGTGCTGCCGGCTGAGGGAAGGATCCTGTGAGTGAATCCCTCCCAGTTACCAGCGCTTGGCTACCCCCTGCTGGGCGGGAAGCTCAGGCCTTCAGACTCACAACACTCCGCTCAGGGTCAAGCCTCCTCCCAGGCCTGGGACAGGAACCACTTCTTTCCTGTCAAATTGTTATCACATGGTCCCGGTAAAGCTGGTGTATGAAGTTCCCTTCCAATCCCCAGGAGGTGTTAAAGACATTTTTTTCCCCTAAAACCGTCTAGATGCCAGTTTAAGCAGAACAAATCTATTTATTTTTTGTGAGGGTTGGTTTATTAAAAGCACACACATAACTTAGAATGTATAGAGAAATGACGTTAGGCTTTGTAGAGCATGAAAAGTGAGCTTGCTTAAGCCCCATTGCCAACCCCCTTAGCATCGTTTTCTCCCAAAGCAGAATGTGGGTTATGTTAAGAGGATATCAGCCCAAAGACCTAAAATCTAGCTTAACTTCCCAGTTCTCTCCAACCTTCTCCTCCCCACAAACTCCTTTATCCACTTCTCAAGAAATCCCCAGCTCCATGACATAATAAACTTTGGCAAAATGTAAGTGAGTGGGGAAACCAATTTTTAACTGGATCAAGTTTTCATATACAGATTAACACATTTTAATTGTCCTACAAACTGTTCTTAAAGTCATTCTTAACAAAATCCAAATTGGAGGAAATTTGCTGCTGTCACTGTAATGTGTATACACTATTAAGACAGTTATGAAACTTCAGACACATTTGGAAGACATGGCTTAAAAGCACCTTTAATACAAAATAAAATAGAGCAAAATACAAATAAAAAGAGATTAGCTATTCTGAGCTGTAACACAGCTGCAGTGACAGAAATGGCAGAAACATGTAAACAGAGGGTGCTTTTAGTGACTCAGGAACCCAAATGTCTTTTTTAGACTCACACATTTCTAATTCAGACACACTTTTCCATTGAATTTAGTTTGCAGAGCAAGCATAAAAGAAATGGACATTCAAATTAAGTAAACAGGGAATTTATATATAGCCACTTGCCTGCTGAAGATATTAAGAAGAGGTGGCAAGAATACACAGAACAACTGTACAGAAAAGATCTTCACGACCCAGATAATCATGATGGCGTGATCACTCACCTAGAGCCAGACATCCTGGAATGTGAAGTCAAGTGGGCCTTAAAAAGCATCACTACGAACAAAGCTAGTGGAGGTGAGGGAATTCCAGTTGAGCTATTTCAAATCCTGGAAGATGATGCTGTGAAAGTGCTGCACTCAATATGCCAGCAAATTTGGAAGACTCAGCAGTGGCCACAGGACTGGAAAAGGTCAGTTTTCATTCCAATCCCAAAGAAAGGCAATGCCAAAGAATGCTCAAACTACCGCACAATTGCACTCATCTCACACGCTAGTAAAGTAATGCTCAAAATTCTCCAAGCCAGGCTTCAGCAATATGTGAACCGTGAACTTCCAGATGTTCAAGCTGGTTTTAGAAAAGGCAGAGGAACCAGAGATCAAATTGCCAACATCTGCTGGATCATGGAAAAAGCAAGACAGTTCCAGAAAAACATGTATTTCTGCTTTATTGACTATGCCAAAGCCTTTGACTGTGTGGATCACAATAAACTGCAGAAAATTCTGAAAGAGATGGGAATACCAGACCACCTGACCTGCCTCAAGAAACCTATATGCAGGTCAGGAAGCAACAGTTAGAACTGGACATGGAACAACAGACTGGTTGCAAATCGGAAAAGGAGTACATCAACACTGTATATTGTCACCCTGTTTATTTAACTTCTATGCAGAGTATATCATGAGAAATGCTGGACTGGAAGAAGCACAAGCTGGAATCAAGATTGCCGGGAGAAATATCAATAACCTCAGATATGCAGATGACACTACCCTTATGGCAGAAGGTGAAGAGGAACTAAAAAGCCTCTTGATGAAGGTGAAAGTGGAGAGTGAAAAAGTTGGCTTAAAGCTCAACATTCAGAAAACGAAGATCATGGCATCTGGTTCCATCACTTCATGGCAAATAGATGGGGAAACAGTGGAAACGTGTCAGACTTTATTTTTTGGGGGCTCCAAAATCACTGCAGATGGTGATTGCAGCCATGAAATTAGAAGATGCTTACTCCTTGGAAGGAAAGTTATGACCAACATAGATAGCATATTCAAAAGCAGAGACATTACTT
>NW_011495048.1:13002919-13013521 GCF_000754665.1 Bison bison bison
AAGGAGATCAGTCCCAGGTGTTCTTTGGAAGGCATGATGCTAAAGCTAAAACTCCAATATTTTGGCCACCTCAAGCGAAGAGTTGACTCATTAGAAAAGACTCTGATGCTGGGAGGGATTGGGGGCAGGAGGAAAAGGGGACGACGGAGGATGAGATGGCTGGATGGCATCACTGACTCGATGATCATGAATTTGGGTGAACTCCGGCAGTTGGTGATGGACAGGGAGGCCTGGTGTGCTGTGATTCATGGGGTCTCAAACGGTCGGACACAACTGAGCGACTGAACTGAACTGAACTCGCCTGCCAGAGAGATAACTTCTGTTTACAAGGAATGCATGAGTAAAAACACAATATCAAAATGACACTCCTTCCTGCATTTATTGGTGTGAAGTGAAAACCCAAATATATTCCTCAACAAATGAATAAGGGATGAATAAACTTCTAAACTTGCATGATGTGTTAAAGTGTCAGAACTCTTGAAGTCTGCATCATACTACAGCCTCAAAAATAAACATAAACATTTCTCTTTGTCAGAAGGGAGTAAACAAAAATAGGATTTTGCTAAATCCTTCAGTTGTTCAGATCCTATGTTGTGGTCTCGAATCAGCTCAATTCCATTTCCAGCTGAAGTCAGCTCTGCTTGATGCCTTAAGCAAATGAGAGGAGAGATGAAGTTGACCATGAAGGGAAGGACTGACTTGAGATTTTACTTTCCTTTTGGTCAACAGAGTAGCCAGACGATCAGAATGCAATGCACAAAAACACACAAAAAAACTGCCTTCACAAAATTCCACACTCAGATCCTATTTTTCCTTGATGATCCACATTTTAATTACTGCTCTTAGGATGCAGACTTAGAATAGACCTGTTCAGAATTTACCAAGGGTGCACAGGGTAAAGGTGGGAGGTAGATATGACACAAAGAGATAAGCCTATCTCAGATGTAGGAAACTCTTACTGATAATTCAAGTAACCCTGGCCCCTCACACAGCTGGAGAAGCATGTCAGTCTTCCCACCAAATTCTGCCAGAAGACATGCAGGGTCAGGAAATGGTGATTTCCCTTCTCCAACTTTTGCTTTTTGGTGATTCCAATCATCTTCTTATTTGTGCTACTTCCTCTTCACTTTTCTCTTGAACTTCAAGTTCCATTTGTTTTGAATATTTCTTTACAAGTGATTAATTAAACACGCAAGAGAGATTTGTGGGTCTTTCTTGTGTTTGGTATTGTACACTGAGCTGTGAAGAACACAAAATAAGTGAAAGAGACTGCCTTTGACCTGAAGTATGCTATATGATTGGAAAAACCACATCAAACTGATATTACACAATGGAATATAAGCAAAAGTTAAATAGTAAGATAATGGTTGTCAAAAGTGAAGGACTTCAAAGAAGAAAAATATAATGGGACAAAAAAAACACATTTATACAGCCTCAACAAAGAGAAAAAACCTTGCTTGTGGTGGTGGTATATGGATGTATGCATATGTCAAAATTCATCAAAGCATATACATTAAATATATGTAATTTGTTCTATATCAATTATACTTCAATAAAGTTTAAAAATAAATTGTTTAAATAATAGAAAACATTATGTTATTGACTATTCTGTATCAGGCAGGTAAAGATAATAATTTTAATTACTTTTTATTTGTTTTATCTCACTTGATCCTCTTAATATCCTTCATTGGTAAACATTATTTATTATCTCCATATTAGAGGTGAAAAAAAAAAAATTGAGGCCTGGAACAGTTAGACATGCACATCTTGTAAGTGGTGGGACCAGGCCAAGAATTGACCTCTAACCCAAAACTTGTAAAATTATGCTACTGTAATAGAATGAGAGAATGAGTTAAAAAAAAAAAAAAAGTGAAACAGCCAAGGAGCATTGCAAACCAGCCTTCTCTTTTGAACTGGGTGGGTTTCATTGTCCTACAACTCTGAAGTCACATTTGCAAACACTGTTAACCAAAAAAAAACTGTTGACTGCTCCATACCACAGAGAGTAGTATCTTATAGGCCAATGTACATGTTAAAGGTCTTTAAAAAAAAAAAAAACCCACCGCATATGAGAGACACTTATGGCTTGCAAGTGAAATTCAAATAACATTGGAAAGAAATGTAGGCAGCTGCAAAAGAACTGTCCAAATAAAAAGTAATAACTGCTCTTGATCCTTTTTTCATTGGAAGTTTTATGTTCAGAATGGTCTATATGTAAAAGGGGGATACAAATGTCAGTATCCAATGACAGGCACACTTCTAAAAATTTGGGGACCTTCAGCAAGAATACAAATTGTGTTCGAATTGGTAGCTCACATATTATATGTCTTTATATTTAAAAATATATATAATGAAGGTAGCGAACTGTTAAAATGAGCTTTAGTTTTTTACATTAATTAACCTCTAAGGCCAATGTTGAGTTTCGATTTCTTGCACTACTGGAATTCTGTTAAAATATGCTAATATAGGTAGAATGGCTCATGACCTGTGATCCCAATCCCAGGGTCAATCCTATGACTCCTCCTTCTTTTTGAAACTTGGGCCCTATTCTGGATTTCACAGGCCTTACATCTAAATTGTGTTCACAGACCCACACCCTACGTCTCTTGGATAGCAAGGACTGGAAGGGCTGATGCTAAAACTGAAGCTCCAATACTCTGGCTACCTGATGTGAAGAGCCAACTTATTGGAAAAGACCCTGATGCTGGAAAAGATTGAAGGCAGAAAAAGAGTGGGGCAGAGGATGAGCTGGTTGGATTGCATCACCAACTCAATGGATGGACATGAGTTGGAACAAACTCTGGGAGATAGTGAAGGATAGGGAAGCCTGGTGTACTACAATTCATGGCATTGCAAGGAGTCAGACACAACTTAGCTGCTGAACAACAGTAGTTCTAACGGCTATGGAGAGGTCAGAAGGTTGGATATCAGAATCTCTTGGAAAGGAAATAGAAAATATTCATGTCTCCATCTCCACCTTGAGAAAGTATCTAATATAGAAAATATTCATGTCTCCATCTCCACCTTGAGAAAGTATCTAATATTCTGGTTGAACAAAGGAGACATAGGCATTTGTATATTAAAAACAACAACAAAAACCAAAAGGCAAAAGAAAAATGTCTTTTTAATAGATTGAATCCTCCCTACATTCTGCCTCCACCCCCATCATGTTATAAATTGTTTCAGAAAACAAATTACAGTTAGTTATTTACACTGTCACACTTAGGGCCTGGGTTGTGCTTGGAAGAGGCTGATGACCTGCTGTATCCTTTGCCAGCCATTCTCGTGTCACAAGCATAGTCATAAAGAAAGGTCCACTCTCTGTCCCTGCTTCCCAAGTGAAAGCAAACTGGACATGTGGTGTGGAATTACAAGAGGAAGGAGTTCCTGCACCCTTTGCTCCCTGAATGAATCTCTTCAGGAAATGCATCTTGCCCTATGCATCTGGGTTTTATCAAAAAGAAGCATTCTGTCTCTGAATAGCTATATTCTTCAAAGTAGGTGAAAGACCAAAAAACTTTAGATAAATCAAAGGAAAGGTAATATAATTATTAAAGAATCCCAAGACAATCACTTCTGTTCCTTTACCCATATTTCTACATGGGTATCATTGCACAAACAATATCAAAGTCATAATTCAAAAATAATTTATCTTTGACATCGGAATGCAATGCTCCTTTTTTCTTTAACAAATGTTTATTGAGAACACACTCCATACTAGGCACTCTCACATACATTATTTCATTTAATCCTTACAATAACTCTTTGAGGTAAGCATATAAGCAATTTGAGACACAGAGAGGATAAATGACCTGCCCAAATCATTTATCAGCAAGCGAGGGAGAGAATGTTTTCAACTCACACAGTGTTCTTTCCACAATGACATGTCTTTTACTTAGCTGGCACTGCTAGGAACGTGGTATCCCACAAATAGGATCTCTCATTATAAAAGTTTAGCTTGGGGATTCCCTGGTGGCTCAAATGGTAAAGAATCCACCTGCAATGCAGGAGACCCAGGTTTGATTCCTGGGTCAGGAAAACCCACTGGAGGAGGGCATGGCTACCCTCTTCAGTGTTCTTGCCTGGAGAATTCCATGGACCGAGGAGCCTGGAAAGCCTACAACCTCCATAAGATTGCAAAAATTTGGACACAACTGAGCAACTAAGCACACACAACCTGTAGAGCAGTCTAAAAATTTGAGCATTTTTGTGGGAAGAGCTTTTAACATCAATCCCCCTGCCTTCCAAATAAAAGGTAATGAACATCAATGAAGCTTTTGTTAACAACTCAGAACCATCATCATGGAATTTTTGATTATGCCATTAAGTAATAGAAATAGGTTTGTATTTTCCAAATTTTCTGTCATTTTCCTTCTCATCTCTTATAAGTCAAAAATAAACATTAGGAAGAAGAGTACAAGGGGTAAAGTGCTTAGGATTGGCTTAAGGGCTTTGTGACTATTTTATGGCCTGCAAGGATCTTGACTTTCAAATTTGGGAATAAGTTTGCTGGTTAATTGATTTCTAAATAAGTTAAGAAGGAGCATTTGAATTTTTGGGAATAATAGATACACTTACCTGAATCAGTCTCTCTTAAAAAATTTCTGAGCCACACAAATGATTAGACATAGCTCCTATCATGTTGGATAATAGAAAAAAAGAGAGCGGACTGTGAGCTAAGAGTGTGGACTCTGCAGCCAGACTGAAATATTCTGTCTTTGTCATTTACTAGCAGCGTGACCTTGAGCAAGTTATATGGCTTCTCTGTACATCATTTTTCTTACCTGTTTGAAGGAGCTCTTATGAGTTTAAAATAGGTAATTTATACCCATAAAGCTCTTTGAATAGTGCCTAGCATCTAAGAATTGCTTTCAGTTTGTAAAACAATATAGACAGAAGCCAAATTCTGATGGGAAAAAAAAAGTCACAGATAATCCTGAAAGTGTATAATCAAGGATCAACGACATAACTAGAATGACTCTAGATTTGAGGCTCCCTCTCCCTGCCATTCTGTATGTGATGCCTATTAAAAGGGCCTCTCAGAAGTAAGTTGGTTCTTTCTAGTGAACTCCATGGCTGCGGTAACATGATCCATCATGAGATGCTGCAACAGGCTGACATTTTCCACATGTAAATCCTTCACTTTGTAATGTAAGAGCAATTACTTTTATGAACAAAATCTTTCCAATCCACCATTTCAAATCCTTGTCTTGCCATGTCATAGTCAAAACATCTGTCCATTAAAGCCAATGTAAAAGTATATTAAACCAAGTGTGTTTGGTTTGGGACATCTGCTTCTTTCTACTGGAATGAGAACTATTCTAAATTCAATGGGTTCTGTCTGTAGGGCTTTCATGAAAACTTCTCAGTCATATTCATGGGGATTATCAAATAGCCCACAGTTTTGATTACCGTTTCAGGTTCAAATAGAATTCAGAGTTCAACAAGGGACTCAATCAAACTAATGGCAATAATAACAACTATAATGCAAAGAATAAAAATCTTTGCATGCAGCTTTTACACAAAGAGTTTCATATATTGATGTTAAGTATTACATAAACATGACATAATGGCTTGTGTTATAATGAACACTCTAAAAATATCAATATTTTCCCTTTGTTTTTCATTCTGCATTCTTGCTGAAAGTAGTCATAGTTGTAATGCCAAACTTAAAGGGGGAAAAGAATGAACAGAAATTGAATTCAGGGGATCTTTATAGGCACAGATATCAATCATCCCTTACTCAACTCATATCTTTACCTCTTTTCTCTGTCTGCTAAGTCTGCTTCTTAGCTGAAGCTGAAACAATGCAAAAGTTTGGATATATTTCCAAGAAATCATTTACTGATAAATACATGTATAGAGCTCAGTTATAAAGTTGCTCCAGATATAATTAAATTTTGGAGAAAGATATCTAAAAACTGCAGTCAGGAAAATATTCTTCTTTCATTGTTTTCAATCAACTATTGGCTCACAAATGAAGAAGTGCCATTTTCTAAAATAGCAAAGCCATGTGAGATTCCCTGGTGTGGCATTTTCACTGATCACCTTCCACGTGTCATTTTCCTTCCAATCTATCAGTAGTTATTCGGAATAGAAAGAAAAGAGAACTTGGAGTCAGAAAAATTCTGTTCAAGTCCTAAATGATCACTTATTGATTATATGAATTTGGGGAACTAACACACCATTTCTTTATGTTTCCTCAAATCACAGAGTTAATATATGCAGCCTATTTAATAAGGTTGAATATTGATGAAAGTTGTCACATATAAGATGTGATACTTTTATCTAGTGACCTCTATGTGCCAGGCTTCATTTAAGACATGATTGATGGTTTAAAACGGTCTTCAATGAATCAAACTTCTCTGTATCCATGCCAACTGCAGAGTCATTTTGTTGTTCCTCCCATCAAGAGGTGGGGTCTATTTCCCCACTCCTTGAGGCTGGGTTGCACTGGTGACTTGCTTTGACCAATGGAAAGTGGCAGAAATGGCTCTTGGGACTTCCATACTTTTGCTTTTGAAATCCCACTGTCATGTTAGGAAGTCCAGCCTTTCCCACTGAGTAGAGAAACCACATGGCAAGAAGAAGAGAAGCCATATGGAGTATGAGAAAACACTTGGAACAAGAGATCACTTGAATAAGCACCGAGCCACTGGCCACAACCATGTAGAGATGAGCAGACCCCTGTGAGTCCTGCCGAAATCCCCACCCACGAGATTATGAGAAATAACATGGTGGGTTTGTTAAATTACTAAGGCTTGGCAAGATTCGTTGCATCTTAGTATATAATTGACAGATGAGATAATTTTCATTCTGTGGTCAATCTTCAGAATAACATTCTGAAGTAGGCACTGTCCATTTCACATTTGAGGAAACTAGATCAGAATACACAGGTACTGAATGTCAAGTCTACTCCACAAAGCCCTGAACTGACAAGGCAACCATAATTGACCACAAAACCATCCAACTCTTTCTACTCATCAAGGAGTACCCTGAAGAGATGTTTTCTGTAAAAGGATTGCTCTATTTCATGCAGTGATTCAGAATCCCCCAAATGTTCCCAATAAATCTCTGTCATTTCCCAATTAGCCTACAAGCTTATTGCGAGGTCTTAAAGACTGCAAACTCTAGCTTAACAAAAGTTCTGGGAAGACCAAAACATTTTTGTACTCTAACAAAATTTTCAGTTTCTCTCTAATGGAAACTAGTCTAAAATTCTAGTTTAAGCACTATACAGAAGATCCCTGATAGAATTGGGATAGCTCATAAAATCTTGAAGTGAAAGGAAGCTCAGAGATCATCTGGTCTACCGCTCAAATATTTTTGGCTAGAGAGGTAAGATCTAAGAAATTTGCTCATATGTACCAGTTCGTATGAACAGCAGGACCAAGACAGGTACCTAATTCCCAGTCCACTAAGCACTACCTGTTAGATGCAACCCCAAGATCTCTGAGCTCTTGTCCTGAGCATCTAATGTAGGGTTACCCACTTTAAGAATCTTGGGAAGGATAACTAACTGCATTTTTCCTTACATCATAGCCCCTTCTATTTTCCTTAAATTTTATTATGCTGTCATTTAAAGCTAGCTCTAAAGTCTTTCACAAAAGAGAGCATCTACTTTACTTATTTTTAAAAAACAACAGGATGATTTTTAAAGTAGCATAAAGAAAAGTGCACAAAAAGGATGGAATGACATTTGATCTAACAATAAAACTATTTAATTGGCAATATGAGCTTGAATCTGAATTCATTCTTTATGATGCTTGTGGACTTTTGAAATTAGTCACCACAGTTACCTTTTTAGCATAAAATAAATGGCTTGGAGGAAATACCATGCAACAGCAGAACATCTTCAGGAGGCATCACATAGTACCAGGAAAAAAAAAAAAATATATATATATATATATGTATGTATGTATGTATATATCTGTATGTATATAATAAACTATATTATAAACTATCATAAACTAGTTTCATTTTCATGATGTTCATTCAGTTTCATTTATGCATGTCAAAACAGCAAAAGTTAAAAACAGAGGTTGTATTCTTAAAGCTAATTTTGTTAAAACGTATTATCCTGCTCTTGGAGGGAAGGACTGCTAAGAAATGAAAAACAAACAAACAACAACAAAAACAGCTTTGCTGGCTCAAGGACTGGGATTGGCCCATGGAAAAGAACTGGAGTTATTTATCTGAGTGCTGTGATGCATGTGTACGTACGGCCTTGGGCTATACCTTCCACAATTGAAATGGTGCCGCCTGCTTCAAGTGTTTCCATCTCATCTCCTGAACTAGATCATGTTCCATGAGAGTAGATGCTGTAATTTAAATATTTTCCTCCACCAGTTCTACCAGATGCCACCCTGACAAAAGGAGAAAATTTGTGCAGAGAGTACAAGCAAAGTTAAAACCTTGTCGTTTTCTTTCCCAAGGAAATCCTTTTATGCTGTGTTGAAGGAAACCCTGCTCTCAAGAAGGAACTAAGAAAAGACACAACTCAAGACAAAGAATCTGAAATTAGAATGAAACCAGCTCCAGTGGTCTCTGCATTTTAACAAGGAACTGTGTTACATACTGAGCCATTATATTCCATAAAGGGCTCAATGACAAATTGTAATTTAGAAACTTAAGTATTTAATTTGGGTAGGAGGGGTATTACTTTTGTGTAGCTGTACTTTGTGAAGAGAGCACAGAAGGAGACATTTTTAGGTTGGGAGTGGCGGGGGAGTACACCATTGAATAGTCTCAAATTACAAGGTGACCACAAATTTCACATCATGGATACTACCAAATCTGCCATAAATCCTTGACTACCCTACATGACCCAGGAAGGAGGAAGAGAGGAAAAGAAAGGAGGCGTCTATGTGAATTAGTTAAATCACATACACACAAAGTTCACAAGTAAACCTTTCTTTCTTCCCTCTAGGGTGTGCCAGGAATGTCTCTGCTGTCTACCTCTTTTTCTTTTTTTCCTCAAGTTAGATATTTGCTATTCTACAGAAAGCCCGTCTATTGACAAAGTATCAGAAGAGTAAATTTTAACTTGAAGTTTTTCCATGAACAGGTGTCTTTTCTTATGAGAATTGACAGATTTTTACCTTCAGAATGATTTCTGCATTCATATGCCTAATTAAATTTTAGAGGTCCCCTGCTTAAATAAAGATTTATTAGCTGTTAAAGTTGTAGCATAATTCTTCTGCCACCTCCATGCTATCCTCAAACATATTTACAAGCAGACGTTGCTTATCCACTCTAAGAATATGGCTGATTTAAAGCTGTTACATTATTGATGTCAATTATCAAAATTCAGCTTCACAATAGAGCTTTTTGAAGATCCTGTGACTTGACTTTCAGACTGTCCATGTGCTTGAAGTTAAAGGGTCTGTGAATTTCAGCAATGAGGGGTTTGTAGTAGTTATGTTTATGGAGGTAATGAGCAGATTTGGAAGGCCAAGGGCAGGACCCATGCAAGGTTACAGGCTGTTCCTTATACAAACACTGTCACATCAGTAAAAAGTCTTCTCCATGTGGGTGAACACATGGGCACTGACATTTGCTTGTGTGTGTTCAGTGGGCACACAAAATGCATAGGAAGACTGATGACCATGTTTTGAAAAACACTTCTACAAACCAACAGTCTCAACATCTTCCATTTTCTTTCTGGGATTTTTAGCTGTAAATTTGCGAAACCTAAGTTTTGGTAACTTTCCTAAAATACTCAAAATTAAATTAAATTAGGCAACGCTTGCAAGCTTCTGAAGTCTTGATCATTTCTGAGGACATTTCTCAGCCTGGATCGCTTTGTGTCTATTTCTTAGTGGAGTTAATCTAATTGAAACTTCTCATTCAATGAAAGTTCCCACTGACCTCAGAGTTGAAGCATCCCTTACAGACAAAAAACACTCTGGTCTGAGGAGGGATCCTGGGTGAAAACAGAGTGTGCTTAGTTATTTAATAACTGGAATACCTTGAAAGACATAACTTCTATTTTCTAATTTATAGGAAAGAAGAAACTTTTTCAAGCTTCATTTCTTAAATCCTCAAGCTTCTGCTTCAGGTTCCTCCTGCTTGTCTGCATGCTACGTTGCTTCAATCTTTACGACCCTATGCTGTAGCCCGCCAGGCCCCTTTATCCATGGGATTCTCCAGGCAAGAACACTGGAGTGAGTTTCCATGCCCTTCTCTAGGGGATCTTCCTGACCCAGGGGTCGAACCCACCTCTCTTACATCTCCTATACTGGCAAGCAGGTTCTTTACCACCAGCACCATGTGGGACACCCAGATGACACCTAGGCATGACCAAAATATATAGATTTTACTTAGTGGAAGTTGAAGGTCAGTGGACTGGCATTCTAACAAAAAATTTTTAAAAAGATGACAGAATTTGAGAGCTATAATTAAAATGGCCTTTTTGGATCCTGTGGTACAATTCAAGGTCTTTGAAGAAAAGTCCTTTCAAATAATTTTCATAAAAATATCTCTCCTGTATTTATTTTCATCATAAAAGCTGCTGCTGCTGCTGCTAAGTCGCTTCAGTCGTGTCCGACTCTGTGCGACTCCAGAGACGGCAGCCCACCAGGCTCCCCCATCCCTGGGATT
>NW_011495048.1:13013621-13015339 GCF_000754665.1 Bison bison bison
GATTCTCCAGGCAAGAACACTGGAGTGGGTTGCCATTTCCTTCTCCAATGCATGAAAGGGAAAAGTGAAAGTGAAGTCACTCAGTCGTGTGGGACTCTTAGTGACTCCATGGACTGCAGCCCATCAGGCTCCTCTGTTCATGGGATTTTGCAGGCAAGAGTACTGGAGTGGGGTGCCATTGCCTTCTCTGATCATAAAAGCATTCCAGTTTTAAATAGCAATTTTATGTTGCTTTTTTACTTCACTACAAATTTACTAAATACAACTACTTGCACTTATGGGGTTCATATAAAATTATAAGTTTTGTCTCATTGTGTTTATTTAACTACAATCACACATAAAAGAAACACTTTTGGGGGTGTCTGTGTTAACCAATGGGGTCCAGGTGGCCCAGTGGTAAAGAATCCACTTGCCAATGCTGGAGACACAAGAGATGCTGGTTTGGTCTCTGGGTCTGGAAGATCCCCTGGAGTAGGAAATGGCAATCCACTCTAGTGTTCATGCCTGGAAAATTCCATGGACAGAGGATCCTGGTGGGCTACAATCCATGGGGTTGCAAAGAGTTGGATATGACTGAGCAACTGAACAAACATACATATTAGTCAGTGGGGACTATAAATGCTTTTTTTTTCCCCCAAGGTGACAGTAATACACACACTATTTCCATCTTCACTGACTCATTTGGAGGCCTGAGTATTTCACAAGATAACACATATGCTAACATAAATTAGCCCTAAAAAATTAAGACCATTAAGGATGAGTAAACATGATTTCATTTTTCTTTTTTTTTCTTATCTTTCATGGCAAAACGCAATGACCTGATACTCCATATAACACACAGGTGTTAGAGTTTTCAAGATTAGAAACGAAGGAGGGGTTAATTCCAGTCTCATGAAACCACTGGACAATTTTGGGCTGTCCCTTTTGAGATTTTAGCATGCTTCTTCTTTTAAATATCATTTTGAGACTTTAAAAAGCAGCATCAATGAAATAAGCATATTTACTTATTTACATTTCTTTGATTTTTATTGTTGACTGGTTTTTCTTTTACTGTAAATGCCACAGAGAATGGGAGAGGGCAACCCAGTCTGAAAGACAAGATGCATCTTACAATCCATCAAGAGGTGTATTGTTAATATTGCACCTCATGGACAGGAAAACAATGCACATTGTGTACACATGTGAATGTACATAATTTTTTAAGTTGTTTAATCATTTTATTTTTTTAATTTCATGGCTGCAATCACCATCTGCAGTGATTTTGGAGCTCCAAAAAATAAAGTCTGACACTGTTTCCACTGTTTTCCCATCTATTTGCCATGAAGTGATGGGACCAGATGCCATGATCTTAGTTTTCTGAATGTTAAGCTTTAAGCCAACTTTTTCACTCTCCTCTTTCACTTTCATCAAGCGGCTTTTTAGTTTCTCTTCACTTTCTGCCATAAGGGTGGTGTCATCTGCATATCTGAGGTTATTGATATTTCTCCCGGCAATCTTGATTCCAGCTTGTAGATGGGGAAACAGTGGAAACAGTGTCACACTATTTTTGGGGGGCTCCAAAATCACTGCAGATGGTGATTGCAGCCATGAAACTAAAAGACACTTACTCCTTGGAAGGAAAGTTATGAACAACCTAGATAGCATATTGAAAAGCCGAGACATTACTTTGCCAACAAAGGTCTGTCTAGTCAAGGCTATGGTTTTTCCAGTGGTCATGT
>NW_011495048.1:13015439-13026033 GCF_000754665.1 Bison bison bison
TCCAACCAGTCCATCCTAAAGGAGATCAGCCCTGGGTATTCTTTGGAAGGAATGATGCTAAAGCTGAAACTCTAGTACTTTGGCCACCTCATGCAAAGAGTTGACTCATTGGAAAAGACTCTGATGCTGGGAGGGATTGGGGGCAGGAGGAGAAGGGGATGACAGAGGATGAGATGGCTGGATGGCATTACTGACTTGATGGACGTGAGTTTGAGTGAACTCTGGGAGTTGGTGATGGACAGGGAGGCCTAGTGTGCTGCGATTCATGGGGTCGCAAAGAGTGGGACATGACTGAGCAACTGAACTGAATCGTTTTTATTGCCATATATTTTGAATTATAACAAACAGAGCTATTTAAAAACTCCTACTAAGAAGTAAACTCTTTATTTAGATAGTTAGTCTTTTAGACTTATAAACATCTACATGTTTGATTTGGGGAAACAGTTACCATAGAGAGTTTAATTTTATAATTTTTAACACTGGTATATATAATAAATTACCACATTCTATTGGAACCAATTCACTAACTTAATTTGCTTGATTAATAATAGGAACAGACAATAGGAAAATAATATATTTCTATACTCATGATTAAATCATCTATATTTAATAGCCTAATAATTTATTATGTTCTGTATGATTATTTTAAAATATAGGGCAATGACTACATGGAATTATGTAATGTGAGCTATTAAAATGGAAGTTCATTTAGAACATGCAATATGTCTTTCCTATACTCTTACAAGTATATCTTGGATTTCTTTTACTAGATTGAGCTGTTAAGTTATTTGGGAGAATGGCATTGAAACATGTATAATATCATATAAGAAATGAATCGCCAGTCCAGGTTCGATGTAGGATACAGGATGCTTGGAGCTGGTGCACTGGGATGACCCAGAGGGATAGTATGGGGAGGGAGGTGGGAGCGGGGTTCAGGATAGGGAACATGTGTATACCCATGGCAGATTTATGTTGATGTATGGCAAAACCAATACAATATTGCAAAGTAATTAGCCTCCAATTAAAATAAATAAATTTAAATTAAAAAAATAAATCAACTATCCTTCAATAAAATAAACTTAAAAAAAAAACAGCAACAAAAATTTTTGTGGGCTCTGTACCCATTCAACAGTGAAAGAATCCAGGTGTATGTTAAAGTCACATTTCTCATCCGCCCTCTCTCTGCCAGACACACAAATTTTGGGAAGGTTCCTGACGGTGTCTCTTGTGGGCTCTTGGTTATCATCTGGCAACAAGAATTTTCCTCCTCTTCTCTTTTGGATCTCTCTGAAAAAACCTTCTTTGGTTGCTTTCAAATGGCAGGCCATTGCTGTTAAGACCCTCCCTACCACCAGAGTTCGTTGAAAGTCTTGTGATGCTCGTGTCCAGCACAAGTTCACGCACCTAATACACAGTGAGACCACACAAACCAAAACATTGGAGCTTGGAGCAGAGAAAAGTTTCTTGCAGGGTCATGCAAGGCGAATGGATGGTTCTTGCCCCGCAAAGTCCAAACTCCCCAAGGGGTTAAGCAAAGCATTTTTAAAGGCAAGGTGAGCGAGAGATGTGAATGGTTCTTGCAACCTGATGTAGGTGGAGCTGCCCACCTACATCAGGTCATGATGTTCCTGTAAACCTCCAACACGACAAATGTTATTCTCTGTTCTGCAATTTTTTATCTCTATATAAATGGAAAGTGTCATACACCCTTAATGAGCTACCCTGATATTTCAAATTATACACAACATTCTTAACTGAAAGCAAAAACAATAGACTATAAAGGTTAAAGTAAAAGAAACAAAACTTATATGGAGTCAAATTTGTTCTTCCCTATTACAAAACCAGTGTAAAGCTGCTGATGTCTTCCACATGAGGCAAACTGGGATATGGAAACCTTTACTGGAGTGCTTGCAGCTGGACAAATGCCTCCTTCAGCAACAGAATGCAAATAAATTACAAGGATCTAAAAATGACTATACACATGCAGTCACGGCAATTGAACAAAAAGGCCAAAACCCAACTGCCTCCTCTGAGGCACCAGGAACAAAAGCAAGGTACTGCGAATGATCCCGGCACAGAGCACCACGCAGAGGGGCAAGAAGACCACCTAGGCCCTGGCTCACATTCACCTCCCCGCCACCTGCCTCAGGGAGGGAGCAAGGGAACATGTTACTTGTCTTTCTCCACTGATGCTGCAGCACTAGTACAAGTAAAGCCTTGCCTGAGTTCCTCATCTGGCCACCTATCCATTTCTATTGATTAAAGGGTCAAAAAAAAAGTAAGACTTCTCATACACAAAAACGTGAGATGACAGGTACATTAATTAACTTGATGGGGAAAATTCTTTTACGGTATATACATGTATCAAATTATCACATTGCACATTTTAAATATCTTACAACTTTATTTGTGAATAACACCTCAATAAAGCTAAAAAGATGACTTTAAATTTTTTTTTAAATAATAAACCTAGCTAATTAAAAAATAAAAAGAGCCCAAGAATGCTTGTCAGTATCCCAAGTTTGTCTCTGTCTTTTTTGCTGCCTGTGACACAAATGACACATGAGGGCTTCCCCATTTTTTCTTCATTTGAGCTACATTTTATTCTGCTCTTGCTTAAGCCCTGGTGTTTGCACTTGAATGTGCTTTAACCTTGTTAGAACTTCTAGCCCGCTTGTGCTATACTCTCTTACGTAAGCTGTAATTCGACAGATTTGCCAAAAAGCAGATCCTTCTGAATTTGTTTGTTTTTATTTGCTCACAGTCCCCTCTGCCTGGAACTTAAGTAAAAAGCCATGTGGGATGGTCTGGAGGCTGCGTTTTCTCTCCCAAGCTTGATGCCATTGGATAAAACTTCTGTAGCTCACCATTCAGTTTCCTAAGAGACGCCTTTACCCCTGATGCACAGATTCCTCTAAGTACATCCACATGTCCTGCAAATTTGCCCCCAAAATTTCCAATCTTCACAGGAGACATATGAGGTCAAGATAAGACCTCCTTTTGACATGTGTATTCTAAACAATTCTCTTCTTCTCTTAAAAATGAAGTGTATACTGATGTTGAATTATTAGTAGAATTTCTTGAACTTAATGAATAACATATTATATCTCCAAATATCCTAGTCTTCTTTATAATACAATGTCAAGGCATAGCAAGAACCCCCTAGGTAATAGCTTGCATTTCCTTCAGCTTTAAAAAATATGATTTTGAGGGTTTAGTTTTTTTGTTTGTTTTGTTTTTTTAGCATTTTAACTTTCCTAAGTGTTCAGTTAAGTCCCTCAGTTGTGTCCAACTCTTTGCGACCCCATGAACTGCAGCACACTGGGCCTCCCTTTCATTCACCAACTGCCAGAGTCTACCCAAACCCATGTCCATTGAATCAGTGATGCCATCCAACCATCTCATCCTCTGTCATCACCTTCTCCTCCTGCCCTCAATCTTTCCCAGCATCAGGGTCTTTTCCAGTGAGTCAGCTCTTTGCATCAGGTGGCCAAATACTGGAGTTTCAGCTTCAACATAAGTCCTTCCAATGAACACCCAGGACTGATCTTTAGGATGGACTGGTTGGATCTCCTTGCAGTCCAAGGGACTCTCAAGAGTCTTCTCCAATACCACAGTTCAAAAGCATCAATTCTCCAGTGCTCAACTTTCTTATAGTCCAACTCTCACATCCATACATGACCACTGGAAAACCCATAGCCTTGACTAGACGGACCTTTGTTGGAAAAGTAAAGGCTCTGCTTTTTAATACTCTGTCTACGTTAGTCATAACTTTCCTTCCAAGGAGTAAGTGTCTTTTAATTTCATGGCTGCAATCACCATCTGCAGTGATTTTGGAGCCCCCAAAAATAGAGTCTGCTACTGTTTCCACTGTTTCTCCATCTCTTTCCCATGAAGTGATGGACCGGATGCCATGATCTTCGTTTTCTGAATGTTGAGCTTTAAGCCAACTTTTTCACTCTCCTCTTTCACTTTCACCAAGAGGCTCTTTAGTTCTTCTACACTTTCTGCCACAAGGGTGGTGTCATCTGTATATCTGAGGTTATTGGTATTTCTCCCAGCAATCTTGATTCCAGCTTGTGCTTCTTCCAGCCCAGCATTTCTCATGATGTACTCTGCTAAGTCGCTTCAGTCGTGTCCAACTCTGTGCGACCCCATAGACAGCAACCCATCAGGCTCCCCCATCCCTGGGATTCTCCAGGCAAGAACACTGGAGTGGGTTGCCATTTCCTTCTCCAATACATGAAAGTGAAAAGTGAAAGTGAAGTCGCTCAGTCATGTCTGACTCTTTGCGACCCCATGGACTGCAGCCTACCAGGCTCCTCCATCCATGGGATTTTACAGGCAAGAGTACTGGAGTGGGGTGCCATAGCCTTCTCCGCATAGAAGTGAAATAAGCAGGGTGACAATATACAGCCTTAACGTACTCCTTTTCCTATTTGGAACCAGTCTGTTGTTCCATGTCCAGTTCTAACTGTTGCTTCCTGATCTGCATATAGCTTTCTCAAGAGGCAGATCAGGTGGTCTGGTATTCCCATCTCCTTCAGAATTTTCCATAGTTTATTGTGATCCACACAGTCAAAGCTTTGGCATAGTCAATAAAGCAGAAATAGATGTTTTTATGGAACTCTCTGGCTTTTTTGATGATCCAGCAGATGTTGGAAATTTCATCTCTGGTTCCTCTGCCTTTTCTAAAACCAGCTTGAACATCTGGAAGTTCCTGGTTCACGTATTGCTGAAGCCTGGCTTGGAGAATTTTGAGCATTACTTTACTAGCGTGTGAGATGAATGTGCAATTGTGCAGTAGTTTGAACATTTTTTGGCATTGCCTTTCTTTAGGATTGGAATGAAAACTGACCTTTTCCAGTCCTGTGGCCTGTGCTGAGTTTTCCAAATTTGCTGACATATTGAGTGCAGCACTTTCACAACATCATCTTTTAGGATTTGAAATAGCTCAACTGGAATTCCATCACCTCCACTAGCTTTGTTCATAGTGATGCTTCCTAAGGCCCACTTGACTTCACATTCCAGGATGTCTGGTTCTAGGTGAGTGGGAGTGTTTCTTATAAACAATGTGTATATTTAATGTTTGGAGTCATATCTTTTTTTCCTAAAAAGATTTGAGGATGAAAAAAGAAAAGAAAAAATTGAGGATGATCATTTCAAATGATCACTTTGAATCAAGGAAACAGAATATATCAGGTTTGACTAATTTGGGTTGCTTTTGCTTGGAAACTGTATTTGACCTGAGATGTATCTAAACGTATACACATGTTAATAAGCAGTATTAAACTATGGTTCAACTGAATAATTAAGGAGGTAATTTTTGACCCGTACATGTGTGCTCAGTCATGTCTGACTCTTTGCAATTCCATGGACTGTAGCCCACCAGATTCCTCCATCCATGGAATTTTCCAGGCAAGAATACTGGAGTGGGTTGCCGTTTCCTTACTCCAGGGGATCTTCCCTCTGACCCAGGGATGGGACCTTTATTGCCTCCATCTCCTAAAGTAGCAGATGGATTCTTTACCACTGCGCCACCTGGGAAGTCCTGATTTTTCAGCTAAGTTTCAATAAACATGACTAAAGAAATCTGATCAACATACTAAAAGATGTTTTAACTGCCAAAGATTGCTTGGCAGGGGATGTGAGATGTATAACCACAAAATTATTGTTCATATTATTGATGTATATTGTGGTATATTTCATATTTTATGAGTCTGCATAGAACATATGTTACCCTTGTACATATGTGCTCAGTTGCTTCAGTCATGTCCAACTCTTTGTGACCCATGGACTGTAGCCTGCCAGGAAACAGAATATATCAGTCCATGGGATTCTCCAGGCAAGAGTACTGGAGTGGGTTGCCTTCCCTCCTGCATGGGATCTTCCCAGCCCAGGGATCAAACCTGTGTCAACTGCATTTCCTGCATTGTAGGCAAATTCTTTACCACTGAACCACCAGGGAACCTCCACATTATCCTTAAAGTGAGCCAATAAATACTCTGCATGTGTGAGGATAACTGTAATATATGCTGGTAGTGTAGCAGGCAGTGCTAAGGTATCTATATCGTGTGTGTGATTCCAATGTGGACCAGTAATCTTTGTCCTGTTAACTGGCTGTACCCTGGCATTCATCACCAGTCTCGCAACTTTGCACTGTTATTTTTAATGGGTTCCTAGTAAAAGAGTGTGGATAAATTGGTATAAGTGAATCCCCACAACGGGAAAATGAAAGATATTCTCCAAAAACATTTCATAAGCAAATTCTACCTGATGTGAAACTAAGAATAGCAAATTGGTTCTTATTCTTCAAATTGCAGAGTGATAAAGATGCACTGTTCTCATAGTTCCTCATCAGCCTCAACGTCTTTGCCACCTACCTCTTCAGTCAGATTCTTTTTGGTCAACAGTACTCGCCTTTCCCTAACCTGGAGCCCGTGATGATGAAGGATGTGTACTGAACCATACTGATGATGCTTCTGATTTGTTGATTATCGAACACAGTATCCAGCTGTACTCCTGCAGATGTCACTGACAGAGGACACAATGATAGTGTATTCTCTGAAGATTTATAGCATGGTGCTGGCAGCACTGAACTCTTTCTGTGCCAGATGTTACCCAGAAACTCTGCTGCCCATACCACATCCAGTCTAAACTCTTCCATCTTGATTTTTCTAACTAATTACAGGCCTCCCCAAATTGCCAGTTCTCCTTCTAATTTGTTGTAAGTTCCCAAGAGCACCAATTTTTCTACTTTCAACTTTTTATCACATCAGGTCACCTTAGTCTTTGAAAAATCTGTATCGTTAAGTGTAGTGATTACTAAATAATAGTTCCTGGAGCAGCTGCATCAAAACCAACTGGGACACTGATTCAGAATATAGATGCCTATCTCAGTTCCCTTCCCCAGGACTTACTCAATCCAAATATCCAGAGAGAGAGTGCTCACCCAAAAGCAGCCCTGTTTAGGAACTTCTGCTTTAGGGAGACATCCAGCAACACACTTTATAGCCATAGTTGAGCAGGATAGCAATTTACTCATGCCCCTAACAATAGTAAATAGAAGTACAAGGTGTTTTCCTTGGGTAATCTAGAGACACTCACATGGACTCACTTCACAGTCACTATTATTCTCTACTTCCAACTTAAAGCAACATTTGTTTCGTGGGGGCAAATAAGATTCCAACACAAACAGGACCTTACAGGTAAAACTTCACTAAAAACAGACAGATGTCAAAGACCCATCATTCAGAAGCCAGCCTTGTCTGGGAAAAACCACCATAAAGACCATCTGATGTTTTATTAGCAGCACTTTGCTCAGGCTCTAGTTAAAAAACAGTTCTTTGCAGCAACTCAGGTTTAGCTGTCCCCAGGGCTCTGGCTCAAAACAAAGTTTGACAGTATTTTTTTTTTTTAAGCCAAAGGGGCCCTCCTAGCGTAGAAGTATCAGACAAGACACCTGGTCAGGAGCACTGGAACTCATTTATTTTTCACTGAACAAGTTATTACCTTCTTCCTTTTGTGCCCAAATTGCTGTCCCCAGATGCCATTCCCAAGGGCAGCCTCTACCATCATAAGCCTCCACTCCTGGAATCAATAGGTTCATGTGCCAAGAAGCCTGAGGAGAAACATGGTTTGATATCCTGGGGGGCAATTTCTCTCCTTGGGGAAGGGTGGGCTTCCTTTGCCCTGCCTTGTCTCTCATTAGTGTGCCCAGCTAGGTCTCTTCACTCCTCTATTTAACTGCATCCTCTCCATTATTGATCCTGTTGTGTGTAATGTTACACTTGCTGAGGAAGGTGATGATTATGCTGCAAAGAGAGGGAAGTAGATGGGATCTGATGTCTATACGGTAGAGCAGTGCTCTGCAGGCTGCCTGAAATAAATGAATCAGAGATGTATTCTAGATAAATGTGATAGGAACAAAACAAGTTCCACTGTAAGCCAGGACCATTCCAAAGTAGTTGCTTTATGTTTTGGCCCAAAGGATTTAACATGAGAGTACTTTTGTAGTCTCCAAGTTGATACTCTGTAATTTTGACATGGGACCATGGGCCTGCATCACCTTTTGCATTTTCAGTCCTTCTAATTACTACTTTACTTGGTAAAGGCTAAAGTTAAGGTTTTGGTACATTCTTGCTTTGTTCTTTATACTGAAAAGTACATGGGATTGTAATGTTTTGTAATTCATGACTGTTTCTTCTAAAAGCTGATAATTGTTCCAATTATCTTTTACTATATTCTACTACTTCTACTGTGCTTCCTAAGTGGCGCTAGTGGTAAAGAACCCGTTCCAGGGGACATAAGAGATGCAGGCTTGATCCCTGGGTTGGGAAGATCTTCTGGAGGAGGGCATGGCAACACACTCCAGTATTCTTCTCTGGAGAATGTGACAGAGAGAGAAGCCTGGCAAGCTACAGCCCATAGGGTTGCAAAGAGTCAGACATGACTGAAGCAACTTAGCACGCATACACTACTCCTACTATTACCAACACCTCCTTGCTCAGCATTCTTTTCATATTTGACTCAATTAGTCATGTTAATAAAGGAATTCATTTACTTCTTAGGTAAGTTGTTGGGTTGAAGATGGGAGAATTATTGAATCAGTTGGATTCCAATAAGAAGACAGAAACCACACAATCATTTGAATAAGGAAAGCTTAATGAAAAAGATAATTAACTGTAAGAGGAGACTACCTACTAGCAATAAGGTAAGATTTACCAAAAAAGCAGGTATGAGGAGCAGCTGCTACCTCTAGGGCTAAGCCAAGATACCCAATGAAGCGCTTCCTTCTTCACAGACTTAGAGTCGGTCCCCCTTGGAGAATGTGTCATCCCCACCCACTGCCTGGTGGAGAAGTTTTGCTGCAGTAGTGGGACTCAATGCAAAGCTGCCCTCTTGGGTGCTGGGAGAAGCTAGTTACACAAGAGCAACACTGATGAAACTTGCTGGTACTGAGCACCTGTAGAGCCCTGGAGCGCCTATCTTACAATGCCGGAATAAGTAGAGAACACACAGAACCAGGAGGCCCTTTCAAGTATCCCTGCAGCGCCCTCTGCTATTCTAACATTATGAAAGCTTCCAAAGGAGAAATGTTCTGTTATCAAAGCAGGAAAATGAAGGGTGGATTTGAAGCTGAGAGACAATAATCTAATAACTTTCAGTCTTTCCCTTTGGCTACTCAGCTTCTATATGTACCCTTCTGCATGCAACTAAACTTCTTTACAGCAATAAAGCAAACCTGTGTTTCTACCTAACAATATACAGGAATCCTTTATACCGGTGAAATTAGTACCCTTCCCCCAAATGAAGCAACACATAGTTTCAACAGTGATTTTGCCCATCACTACTTATATTAATTACTCCTCAAATCCAGTCATAGTTCTTCTGAATATTCTGTTACGTCAGGGCCAAATTATTGACAAGTGACATAATCATCAAGAACAGGGAGCCCTAAAGTGTTGTAAAGATATCTCTTCCAACCTGTACATCTTCTGCTACATAATATTTTCATGCCATCAGTCTTCTTCCTCCCAAGCACTAATCTTGTTTCTCTGTCCAGTCTGAGGTGACTTGATGCAGCGATGTCCACCTCCTCCTATGCTTCTTCTGCCCCTTCCTGTCCTCATCATTGATGGGTCAGCTCCTAGATACTGTCTCAGGATGCCCATGTGGTGGGACATGGATATTCTGGGACATGGACAACAGAGAAAATCGCAGAAGTAATTGTTATGTTTCATTTGGGTCAATAAGTTCCATCTCCTTTCCAAATAGGGGACTGGCCAAATTGTGTATAACTCATGTCCCTCCTGTCTCAGCCTTGTTAATAAATCCTAAGACATCCTGGAATGTGAAGTCAAGTGGGCCTTAGAAAGCATCACTATGAACAAAGCTAGTGGAGGTGATGGAATTCCAGTTGAGCTATTTCAAATCCTGAAAGATGATGCTGTGAAAGTGCTGCACTCAATATGCCAGCAAATTTGGAAAACTCAGCAGTGGCCACAGGACTGGAAAAGGTCAGTTTGCATTCCAATCCCAAAGAAAGGCAATGTCAAAGAATGCTCAAACTACCGCACAATTGCACTCATCTCACACACTAGTAAAGTAATGCTCAAAATTCTCCAAGCCAGGCTTCAGCAATGCGTGAACCAGGAACTTCCAGATGTTCAAGCTGGTTTTAGAAAAGGCAGAGGAACCAGAGATCAAATTGCCAACATCTGCTGGATCATGGAAAAAGCAAGAGAGTTCCAGAAAAACATCTGTTTCTGCTTTATTGACTATGCCAAAGCCTTTGACTGTGTGGATCACAATAAACTGTGGACAATTCTGAAAGAGATGGGAATACCAGACCACCTGATCTGCCCCTTGAGAAATTTGTATTCAGGTCAGGAAGCAACAGTTAGAACTGGACATGGAAAAACAGACTGGTTCCAAATAGGAAAAGGAGTACATCAAGGCTGTATATTGTCACCCTGCTTATTTAACTTCTATGCAGAGTACATCATGAGAAATGCTGGGCTGGAAGAAGCACAAGCTGGAATCAAGATGGCCAGGAGAAATATCAATAACCTCAGATATGCAGATGCACCAC
>NW_011495048.1:13026133-13073245 GCF_000754665.1 Bison bison bison
AGCCATGAAATTAAAAGACACTTACTCCTTGGAAGCAAAGTTATGACCAATCTAGATAGCATATTCAAAAGCAGAGACATTACTTTGCCCACAAAGGTCCATCTAGTCAAGGCTATGGTTTTTCCTGTGGTCATGTATGGATGTGACAGTTGGACTGTGAAGAAGGCTGAGTGCTGAAGAATTGATGCTTTTGAAGTGTGGTGTTGGAGAAGACTCTTGAGAGTCCCTTGGACTGCAAGGAGATCCAACCAGACCATTCTAAAGGAGATCAGCCCTGGGTGTTCTTTGGAAGGAATGATGCTAAAGCTGAAACTCCAGTACTTTGGCCACCTCATGATTGGGAGAATGGCATTGAAACATGTAAAATATCATGTAAGAAACGAGTTGCCAGTCCAGGTTCGATGCACGATACTGGATGCTTGGGGCTAGTGCACTGGGATGACCCAGAGGGATGGTATGGGGAGGGAGGAGGGAGGAGGGTTCAGGATGGGGAACACATGTATACCTGTGGCGGATTCATTTTGATATTTGGCAAAACTAATACAATTATGTAAAGTTTAAAAATAAAATAAAATTAGAAAAAAAAAAAAGAGTTGACTCATTGGAAAAGACTCTGATGCTGGGAGGGATTAGGGGCATGAGGAGAAGGGGACGACAGAGGATGAGATGGCTGGATGGCATCACCGACTTGATGGATGTGAGTCTGGGTGGACTCCGGGAGTTGGTGATGGACATGGAGGACTGGCATGCTGCGATTCATGGGATCGCAAAGAGTCGGACATGACTGAGCAACTGAACTGAACTGAACTGAAGTGACCTGAATTCAGTGAGAGTGATAAAGATAAGCAGGCTCAATATTAGCCCATGAAAAGGTAAAACTTAACCATACAATATGCCCTTTCTTTATTCTAGTGTTTTTCTGCAATTGTTGCAAATCTGTGATTTGTTATACTTGACCGAGTGGGAGTCCAGCAAGTGACACTGACCTATTAATAGAAACTCAGCTCCTAACAACAAAAAACCAAAGCTCAGGCCTACTTTATTTCTCTACTGTACCTCAATATCAGTAGTGACCTTTGTCTATCAGATACCCACACTGTGAAGAGCATCATATTTCTACTGACATCCCTGTTTGGAGTGTAAAGTTTTTTCCAAAAAGTTCATTTGTTTAATCCTTCAGCTGTCTAAAAATCTTTATGGGCAACCATTTTTAGCTTACCCTTTGCCTTCTTCACTCAGCCAGGTCCTTGCTGGAGGCTCCCAAAGGTCTAAGATCAGTAGGAGAAGAAAGTGGAAACTGAATGGCTAATGATATAGAAGTCAGCTGATACAGTTCCATAAAATTACTCTGGGGAGATGCTGCTAGGAGAGATGCCACCGTGTTTTTATTTCTACTATCACAACACAAAATAATTAATGGGTAAAAAATACTTTTTGTTTAATAATTGCTGTTCTTCATTAGTGTGAACCAAGGGCACAGTCTATCTAAGACAATAACATCTGTACCCTGGATTTCATTATCACCAAACTTCACATTTCACACAAAAGCATTGCTAGCACAGCCTTGCAGCTTTAATTAGTTTCTGCCATAGCTGTGAAGGTCAGCCCATTATTGCGTGTGAAATTTCAATATGAAGTGGCTGAATTGAAGACAGCATTGCAACACTGTGGGTTTCTGCAGTGTTATAAATCTAGGATTTGGGAACCATTCCTTAAAACACAAGATAACATAAAATCATCATCAGGTATGTATGGTTTCAAAGTTTACTCATTAATTTAACATGTACTTTGTGAGAAAAAAGAAAGCACATAAATTCTGATTGCTTTTTAAATTCCCTCTTATGGCATTGTCATTATTCATGACATAGTAGTTAAGGCTGAACCTATGCTTTTATGATTAACTTCTTTTAACTCACTTAAAACTCTGCTGGAACATTTGATCTAGGAATAAAACCTGGGTTTACTGAATTTTGCATGATGGAAAGTTAAAAATACACACACATACACACACACATCTATTTCTTATAAATATATACATACATACATGCAAACACCATGTTTGATCCATAAAATTATAGATGCATGTTAATGAACTAGGTCAACTCAACAATGTCATTTTGTTTAAAAACTGTTGAATTTAAAATTGTCTTCTTAGGAATTCAGTTTTATGCTTTTCCTACTAGGATAATAACAATTTGAGTTGGAAAGAATCTTGATACTTATTCACTCTAGTGTCTCTTATTTCACAGTTGAGGAAATTTGCCTAAGATGGATACAAGATTTATTGAGGACACACAGCTCCTTTACCATAGTTTCAGCAACTAAGCTCCAGCTCCTATACCCTCTCCATGATGCTCCCCACATGTCTGTTTTATCATCACAGAACAATTTAGAAAAGATATGCCATGTGATATGACAATAGTTTGGCCACCTGACATGAAGAGCTGACTCATTGGAAAAGACCCTGATGCTGGGAAAGATTGACAGCAAGAGGAGAAGGGAACAACAGAGGATGAGACGGCTGGATGGCATCACCACCTCGATGACGTAAGTTTGAGCAAGCTCCGGAAGTTGGTGATGGACAGGAAAGCCTGGCATGCTGTAGTCCAATGGGTCACAAAGAGTCGGACACAACCAAGCGACTGATTTGAACTGACGTCTTATGACATAGAAAAGCTCCAAATTTTGCTTAAAGATTTGTGCTGTTTGTTTTGTTTTGCTTTACACATAGACATACATATGATTTAACCTGAATTTAAGCAAGGGAATATTCATTGAGCCATCCTCCAAACAAAACACCCTGTAAGATATTCCAGGTAGATAGGATGATTAAAATACTCTTGGTTAGTTTACAAACTAACAGGGTAGATGAGACAAAGAGAAGGAGGAAGAGGAGAATGCAGAATTCATGGAAATAGATCAGTCAGATTGCAGGAGGATAAAGACAAGTCAGAGCCAAGGAAGGAGTCCAAAGAATGAGAGAGAAGGCAGAAGACTGCAGGATACTTCTACCCATTAGATACCAGTAGCAATACCATCCTGTCCCAATCAAAATAAAAATTGTCTCTGAACATTGCCAAGTTGCCCCAGGTGGGAATGAATATTAGCAAATTCCTTTGAGAGCCACTGATCTAGATTCTAGACCATAGTGTATTGTAGACCTTAGAAAACTTCTCAATTCCAAATAGAAAATCTCTTTAAGCCTCACTGAGATGCTGACCCCTTGATCCTTTCCTCACTTTCAAGCTACAAACTGAGATGGCAATGATGCTGAAAATTTGGCTTCTTTGCACCAAATCAAATCTCAAAGAGAGTTGTGAATGAAGTAGAAAAGTATAGCTCTACTGCTTTACCAGGCAAAGGGGGACACAGTGGGCTTATGTCCTCAAAAACTGTGTGTCCAACACAGGCAAAATTTGATGAGGAGTTTTATAGCAATAGTTCAAGTGTAGGGTTGTTGATAGGATCAGGCATATATGCAGGGATTTCATTCCTTTAATGTGGCCTCAGATGGTCTCCTGATGAGCTGTGATTCTTGACATTATCAACTGTGACATTCTCTGTGGAATGAAAAATGCTTCATTGAGTAGTTCATCTTCCATTTGTTGGGGTTTTAGTTTTGCAGAAGTGCTCAAAAAATATTGCTAAGTGTATCTCTTGTGGCAAAACCAGAAGCCTGCACCAAGGCTGCAGTATTGATTCTTGACTACTCCTCCCTTCTCTCTGCATCCCTCCTCCCCTCCTTGATTAGGAACCATTTGAATCTGCCCTTTGGAACTCAGGGAAGGACATGGAGGCTGGAACTTCTTCCCTAAAAACAAGAAATGGGGGACCCAGAAAGCCTTTCCAGGATCCCCACAAAGTCCTGCTCAATTTCAGAAGCATCATTCTCAGCAGAAAGGCTTCGGAAGCTAACTGCTGGACTGGGGTCATTTGGTTTAATGACTTGATGACTAATGGGAGGTCATTAGATTTCAGTGGATTAAGAAATAAGTGAGTGTGATTGAGCAGTGAGCAGGCACAGCAGCAAATGTGTATGAATCTTCTAAGAAGCTACAAAGTAAAAGAGCAGAAGTGATATAGTATCTCTGGGAGTTGTCTGATTAGGCTCCCTTAACCTCAGGAACTGTTGACATCTGGAGCAAGACAGGTCTTGCTGGTGGGATAGAGAGGGGTGGGAGGTGATGGGAGAGTATCCTATAATTTCTTTTAGGATGTTTTACAGCATCCTTGGTTTCTACCCACTAGATACTAGTGGCACTTTTCTCCTCATTTGTGACAACCAAAAGTGTATCAAGGGGGTTAAGTTTCTCCTGATCGAGAACTTTTGTTTTTTTTGTTTTGTTTTGTTTTTAATTTAAAGTGGAAAAATCTAAGCCAGTTTTCAGGAACAGAAAAAAATAGAATGGGAAAAACTGAAGATGCAAGTGAAGACAAGGAAACTTAGAGAGAAGGCCAAAATGTAAAAGAGTAACAGGAAAGAAGACCAAGAGCATTCTAGGGTGGACAATGGACTTTCCTTCTGAGAAAATAAAGAAAGAGAAGGTCCCTGATGAGGAGACAGCTGATAAGAGCAGTCAAACCAGAGAGTCTTAAGCTTTTAATTAAAGTTATAGGTAGCTTCACGTGATGAATGGATCTGAGAGTGGAGAACTCATTAGAAAGCTTAGAAACAAGCTGCAAGTCACTGTCTAGCTGAGATGGGGAGCGTACTTTTAAGCAGAACCAGGGGAAACTATATCTAAGATGCCATATTTGCATTCTATTCAATTGACCTTTACCTAATTGGGAACAGGAGCAGAGAGTAGGCGTTTCTTAGGACTACAAATTATCAAGAGAGAAACAAAAGAAGGGCAAGTGGTCAAGGGAAGTGGGTGGTGTAGAAAATTGTGTGAGAGAACATGAGTCACAGACAAAGGTAAAAGAAGTAAAGCCAAGAAAAAGGCCACAGATTGGGAAAACAGGAAAGACTCAAGGGATTGTGCATCTCAATGAGGTTAAAGTAGATTTCTCTGTTTTAGAATTAGAAAGCTTTTCTAAAATTCCTATCACTCTACAGTCTAGAATCTAGATCAATGGTTCTCAAGAACACTGTTTGTGACCCTGTGGACTAAATGTAGCCCACCAGGCTCCTCTGTCCATGGGATTCTCCAGGCAAGAATACTGGAGCGGGTTGCCATTTCCTTCTCCAGGGGATCTTTTCGACCCAGGGATCGAACCCCGGTCTCCTGCATTGCAGGCAGATGCTTTAACCTCTGAGCCACCAGGGAAGCCACAGTCTAGAATCTAGATAAATGGTTCTCAAGTGAACTTGCCACCCCTACCTGGGGGTAACTGGCAATGCCTGGAGACTTTTTATTGTCATGACTGGGACAAGAGGACAGTGATGGCAACTCGTGGGTAAAGGGCAAGGATGCTGCTAAACATTTAAAAAACACTGAGTAGACCCCACAATAAAGAAGTGTCTGGTCCATGATGTTCATAGTATCTCTGTTGAGAAACTCTGTTCTAGATTAAAACTAAGTATCTAGTAAGTTATTTCGTGGAAACTCTTGGGAGATTTTTAAATAAATTTAAACTGCTGAAAGTTTTTAAAAACCCTATTATACTTAAAGCTTCTTGGAAAGAAAGGCTCTCCAATTGCTTTTATTCACTCATTCATTCATTTTCTATTTAATCCAAAATAAGCCATTGCATTTTATTATGGGGACCATATTAAATACTAGGAATGAAAATAAGGTAGACAGAGACAGCATTAAGTCAGATAAAAATATCTCTATGGACTGAATTGTGCCCCCTTTGAATTCATATGTTGAAGCCCCAAGGTTAAATGAGGTTATAAGGATGGAACCCCGATCCTATAGGATTAGTGTCCTTATAAGAAAAGACACCAGGGAGCTTGCTCTTTCTCTCACTGTCTCTGTCCCTCTCTCCATGTTACACACAATTCAGATGAGCACACAGAGAGAAGACAGCCATCTGCAAGCATCTCTTCTCTACAGTAAGAGAAGCCACACCAGAAACCAATCTTGCCATCACCCTGATCTTTGATTTCCAGCCTCCAGAACTGTAAGAAAATAAATATCTGTTGTTGAAGTCACCAGTCTTGGTATTTTGCTATGGCAGCCAAAGCAGACTGAAAATAAGCATATTCTTTTGTTTATTTCTGTTTTATGCCAAAACTTGTTCTAAGCAAATGCCAATTTTGCCTTTTGAGTCTTCCTACTCCAACCTAACCCCTTTTCTTACTCTCTAACCTTTCCCTTATCTAGGACAGTTCAGAAAAGAAATTGAACTTTGAAATTATGTAAACCTGATTCTAAATTCTAGCCCCTAACCATAAAAACACTAAAGATTAAGACTTGAGATCTATGAGTTATAATATCTTCATTTATTAAAATGGACATAATTATATTTATTTGCAGGGATGTTATATGACTTAAATGCAAGATCAGGTGAGAATGCCTAATATGGCTTTCACATATGGCAGTCTCTCAGTAGAAAACAGTCTTCATTTTCCTTCTTGGGCTCACAGTTGTATTCAAAGTCTGTTTTCAGTAATTATTCAGTTTGTTCTTTGCAACTATTTCATTAGTCATTTGTCTGAAAAAAGTTTAGAAGTTTTCCCTCTGCAAAGAATCCCCCAACCAAAAAAAAAAAAAAATTGGAAACAGGAAAATTTCCATTCTCTAACAATCAAAACTCCAGTGCTGAATTTCTGGCTTCATAACAAGTGGAGGAAGCAACAGTATCCTGAAATAAGAGTACTTGACTAGTATCATAAAATAATAGAAATATGTAGTTTCAATTAAAATATAAAGCCTGTTTATTTTCAGCATATTACATCACTTAAACATTTTTTTGTAGTATCAGATGATACAGGAGTGTATCTACAACCTATGTATCTATCAGTTCCTACAATTCACACTCATTATGTACCAAGAATTATGCTAAGCTTGTACACTGATCACTTATTTAATCCTCACGGAAGACTTTGCTTCACTAGCATGTCTGGCTGAATTATGAAATGAGGGACATGAATATCCCTATAAAATATCCATTTAATATTTATGATGATCGCTTGTGTGACAAGCGAAACCGTAGCATGCTGACTCTTCTCACGAGGATAAGCAGAGTTGCAATGACTCCTGAAGGTGCTGCCTAGCATCTGAATGAAAGAATCAGGGCCAGTTTCAGTTGGCAGAAGATTTCCATGAGTTTCACATGAGGAGATTTCTCCAAACCGTGTCTAGAACCATTTTACCCTCACCCGCTTCTGAATATCAACAAAGTAGACAAAGGCTCCTTTCATGAGGAATTTTTCATACTCAAGTTGTTTAAAAGTCATCTCTCCAGCTCATCAACCATTACCATGGAGAATCCTGTGGTTGGGGGGAGTTGGGGGAGGTGTTCAATGCCTTCCTCTAACAATCAGGAAATATGTCTCTTAGTGCTACATGATCCAGCCAGAAGGACACCTGATCTCTCAATCTGTCCCTCTAGTAGAGATTAAAAAAGAGACCATGGGACTGGAGAATTGAGTGACAGGTACCTGTTAGAGCATGCCCTACCTTGCCTTCCAGGCTCCAGTTTAGAAACATAAACTTTTCTCCTGTTAGAGGACACAAATTAAAAGTTAAGCTCCACCATAAATGACCCAGCAAGGACCTATCTTGGCTTTCACTAAGACAGTCTATCACCTTCAGCTTTCCAAGGTGGCAGGTCCCATTCTGGCAGAGATTCACAGAATCTTCACAGACTTTGCTGGTCTCATCATTTATTTTCTGAGTTCCATGATGCAAGCTGCATGAGGGTAGGGAGCTTGTCTGTCTTTGTCACTGCCATATTACCACTCTTAGCAACGTGCAAGCACATCATAACCACTCAGGAGATTATTGTTACAGGGAGGAAGTGTGGGAAAGAAGAAGGGTAGAAAGGAGTGAGGAGAGTAAAAGTCATCCTAGACCCTAAGCAACATGGAGAAGCCTAACCAATGTAGTTCTCTAGAATTGCTCTTGGTATCAACTTTCAACACTCAAGTTGGAAGGAATCTCATAAATAGTACTGAGCTCAGCCCTCCTTTACTGAGGTTCAGAGTGCTAACTGGTTTACCATGGTCACACACAAGTTTGTAACAAAGGTCTCCAGGCCTTCAGTTCAAGAGCCTTTCCCTTATACTGTGTGTCCTTTCTGACAAGTGCTTCCGACCTCTGTGTCAACATTGTCTATGTTTTTAAAAGGCAGAGTGTATTTCATTTATAGCCGAGAAATATGTGATATACTTATTTAGCTATCTAATATACTAATTTGACCTAATCAGTTTTAGTTAATAACAAAGCATTTCCTGTTTCCAATTTGTATATGCATGCATTTCCATGTGTATGTGTGTATTTTCCTTTTAGTTCAAAGAGCAGAGTAAGAGGTCATGTCTAGGAGCCTTTATTCATCAAAGGAGAATGATTTTAAAGGAATTCAAGGATTCTATTTCTCAAGGGTACTCTCTTGTTAAAGAAAATGCTTCTAATGTTTTGGAATTCATACAGCAATGATATTTGATGAAATGTTTTTGAGATTGCAAATCCTGAAATGTGTTGTATGCACACTGAATATTGTGACTTTGAAGAAATAATCTTTTAATTCTCAAGTTTAATGTCATGCCTGTGAATTAAGAAGTTAGAACAATTGGATTTTCTACAGAGCCAACAAGTAGACAACTGCCAGCCTGGGAAAGGAGAGCTGTGAGGCCAAACAAGAAGAAAGACTTCAGTGGTGATGGGGATGCACCTTCAAACATGGACCCAAAGAGCCCACAGGCAGCCCTCTACAACCTGACCTCATCCCTCAGGCATAATGGAGAGCTGCTTCAGGGGTAGTTTCTAAAGAGTACAACATTAAGAGTTTCAAGGGTAAAATGATGTTACATTTACATCGTGCTTTTAACTTCTCTAAAGTATACCCCTTCTGGTTGATTAGCATAACACACTTCTCTCCACCACAAAGACTAGAATGAAATATTTTGTGTCTATATTTTTAGAGAAGCAAACTAAGAATGTAGAAGTTAGATTATCTTGGAGCCAAGAGTAGAAGTATGTTTCCTGGTGACCAGTCCTGTAGCCTTTCTACTTTGCCTCCCTGAAAACTTTTTTGGAGGGAAAACACTTTGACGAGAGGGGAGTGTTATGTTAAAAGATACAAGCAAAACTAATGGAGAAATGAAAAACTGTACTCTGGTTACCTATTCTTGATTATCTATCATTGTAAATATGGACAAGGATAGTGCGGAAAATACAGTCCACAAGATCACCATATTAGAAAGATAGAAGGCACTCTCTCAGAAAGCAATTTTAAAAAGCAGCTTAGTTAATACGCTGCTAATTTTTAGCTAATTTGAGTTACATGTCCTCTTTCTCAGTAATTCTTTAGATGGTAACCCTAAAGGACTGTGGTGTGGTGAAATGGACACAAGCATCAGAGAAGCACAGATCTGGAATAGTTGGCCCCCAGGTAATTGAAAGCTGGCTGTCTTGTGATCTGACTAATGAGTTCCTTCTACCAAGCAATAAACTATTTTCTGGAAATCATTTTTCCATCACTTGGAAAAACATCTTTCAAGGATCTCTCTAATACAGTGTTTTAGCCCCTGGGATTCAATATTTCAAGAAATACCTTAAAGTCAACTAAACCTCTAGAGATTTTTCTGTTTTCACTCAACTCTTGTTTCAGTTCCAATATTTCTAGGAAAACATTGATTGATTTACTGTGGTAAATTATGAGATGTTTTTAACGTTGGATGCAATATATCTGATTTGTGATCTCCAGGCCTCAGATGTTTTATAGCAGAAGCTAAAAATGTGCACCATAGCCTGGAACAAATAGGCTCACCTGTAAGCCCATAAAAGCCTCCACCTGATATGTTACTTCTTTTCTCACACCTTCTGACTCCACTCTCCCTGATTCAGTCATGATCCACATCAATAACTGTGATGCATAATTTCAAATGACTGATTTCAGACTAGTCATGAAGCAATCTAAGCATCATGCTGAAAGATACATATGCCCAGGGCTCGATGGAGGCTGATTATACACGATGGCATGCATCGTAAAGACAAAAAGGTATGCTTGATGTGTCTAATAAAAGCAAAAAGTCTAAGTGTCAGAGTTTAATAGCTGCCTATTGGGTTGTCTTTCCTGCCAAACTGTAAGATCTATGAGGTCTGTGTCTGCTGTACTCACCACTGACTCTCTGGTACCCAGCCCTGTGCCCAGCAGATGGAAGGTACATAATACATATTTGTGGAGAGATTAATAAAAGGATGACCAAATGAGTCCTGAAGAGGGAGGAGTACAAGTTCAATTGGAATTATCAAAGTCAAAATCTTATTTCTCAACTGCTTTCCTCTTTCCTTTTTAGTCTTATTTACAAATTTGTTAAATTCAGTGCCAGTTTTCATACAGTTGAGCTGAACTACACCATTATCAACTGTTGCCTGTTGACTCTCTTTCTGAAGACAGTAAGTCCCAGGCTTAAGTTCCATATGGATCAGTTATCACCCTTCTGCTCTATGGCCAGAGACCCAAATTATAACTGGTAAGCCAATGCCTCACAGTCTGCAAAGGAAAAGCATTTTTTACTACCCAATCTTAAACATCCCTGTCACAATTTGAATCCACTTCTATTCTGCCCTGCATGCATTTAGAAGACAACTGTCCAATAACTTTCATACCCCA
This sequence comes from Bison bison bison, assembly GCF_000754665.1. Taxonomy (NCBI): domain Eukaryota; kingdom Metazoa; phylum Chordata; class Mammalia; order Artiodactyla; family Bovidae; genus Bison; species Bison bison. The sequence continues at coordinate 13,036,862 of NW_011495048.1, forward strand.
TTCTTCATTTCTCTCTGAAGAATCAGTTAGCATTTGCTATATAATAACAAACCACCATCCTTCTTGGCTTAAAAAAAAATCATTCTAAATAAATGATTCTCATGATGGCTTAAAAACCAATCATTCTAAATAGGTGATTCTCATGATTCTGTGTATTATCAGTTTAGGCTGAGCTCAGCTAGGTGGTTCTTCTGGACTGATCTGGGTTTACCTATTCTTGATAGGGCTTGTGTACATATCTGGGGAACTCAGATGGATGTCCGGTATCTCTCTTTGCAAAGTCTCTCATTCTTTGGGAGGCTAAGCTAGCCTTGTACATATGGTAGCAGAGGAAAACAGGAGCTGTGAAGCCTCTGAATGTTGGTTCAGAACCCATATATATTTCTCCACATTCTATTGATCAAAGCAAGTCATCAGGCCAGCCCAGATGTAAAAAGTAAGGAAATAGATTTCCCTTCTTGATGGGAGGTAATTTAACCACTTATGCGATCTACTAATTTAACCACTTATGTGATCTACTAATGGAGAAGGCAATGGCAACCCACTCTAGTACTCTTGCCTGGAAAATCCCATGGACGGAGGAGCCTGGTAGGCTGCAGTCCATGGGGTCGCTAAGAGTCAGATACGACTGAGTGTCTTCACTTTCACTTTCCACTTTCATGCATTGGAGAAGGAAATGGCAACCCCCTCCAGTGTTCTTGCCCGGAGAATCCCAGGGATGGGGGAGCCTTGTGGGCTGCCGTCTATGGGGTCACACAGAGTCAGACATGACTGAAGCAACTTAGCAGCATGTGATCTACTAAACCATTCTAGACTCATTTCCATTTCTTTAGCCTCATTTTCTCCCAAAATAAGTCCTTTTTCTGTTTATCTTGGAGCCAATGTCCACACTCCATGTGCATCTTACCTATTCGCTCATTCATTTATTCAATATGTTTAAAATATATACTTATTGAGCATCTACTACACATCAAGATCTATACTAGGCTCAGGGTTCACCAAAGTATGGCTCTTGCCTTTAAGGAGCTTAATGCTAGAGGATCAAGCAAATAATGAAGAACTTAGGTAGTGAAGAACAGAATACCATATCTTAGGAACCCCAGGAGCAGGAGGCAGAGTCATTAAATTCAAGTCCTGAATGGTGAGCTAGAAAAGATTCCTGGGAAAAGGGGTTCCTGAATGAGCAATAGTCTTTTTACATCAATGCTGCTCAAAGTATGGCCTGTGGACTAGTGGCAGTCTTCAAACTTCAAACTGCTTATGACATGAAAAAAGGTATAAGAGTATATAAGATGTAGGAGGTAAGATTTGAGATAAGAATAAGAGTTTGGGAATTTTTATGGTAATTTAATATTGCTGTGAAGTCCAAGTATGTGATTTTGAAAATACACCAGTATTCAACATATTAGAATTTATTTTTAAAATAAAATAAAAGAAGATACTTTATCTCAGACAGTCTAAGAAGGGGAAAAAAGAGTGGAAGATTGTCCCAGGAGTATGTATGGTAGACTGAATAATGCCCCCACAAAAGAGAGCTAGGTCCTAAACCCGACAACCTGTCAATGTTACATAGAAAAAGGGCTGTTGCAGGTGTGATTACGTTAAGGATCTTGAGATGGGATGATTACCCTGGATTATCTGGGTGGGTGCTAAAAGCTAAATGTACTAAATCACAAATGTCCTTTTAAAAGGGAACCAGGGGAAGAGGAGAAGGCAATGTGACCACAGAGACGGAGATTGGAGGGATGTTGTCACAAGCCAAGGAATACTGGCAATCACCAAAATTTGGAGGAGGCCTGGAACAGATTCTCCCCTAGAGCCTCAAGAAAGAGTGTAAACCTGCTGACCCTTGATTTCAGATGTCTGGCCTCCAGACTTGTGAGAGAATACATTTCTGCTATTTAAGCCACCAAGTGTGTGGTCATTTGTTACAACATCTATAGGAAATGAATACATGCTTGAAGGCAAAGAGGCATGAAGCAACAGAAGATATTCAGAGATCTATAAGGAGCTAGAAAATAACTCCAGGAAAAGGCATATGTAGGGAGAAGTCATAGAGAAAGAGAAAGAGGAAGGCAGAGACTGTGGAGACCAAGGACCCCAACTTCATCCCATACTGATGTTCAAAGAATTAACAAGAAAGACTTGAGAAACCACTTCCCATTTGGCAAAGTGTGGTTGTTTTCTAAATGGATTAAATACAGAGGAATATTGTTCTTTGAACTTAATTCAGGGGGGAAAAAAAAGAGTAGACCTTGCATAAGTCTATAAATTCAAAATTTGTTGCAGTAATTTATGTGTACCCTAAGCTCAGCTTTCTCAGGAGAGAAGAGCTAGCCAAATTTGGTGAGAAAAGTGAGGAATTCAGATTATTTATCTGGTTCATTAGGAGTGGATGCTATAAACAAGCTACTGAGCTAGTAAAAACAAATCTTCCAGTCTGTTTAGCCTGAAACACACATGCATACATGTTCTCACACAGACACATCACCAAAGCAGCCTACCACACTAACCCAAAGGAAAAGGAAAAATCATTAAGCAAAGAGCAGGGAGAGACTAAGGACTGACAATTGCTAGTGACATGTTTACTAAATATGCTTTAAAACATTAAACATAACATTGGAAAGCAGAGGAGCCAAATGGTTGGAGAAGCCCACTGATTACAATTCAGGTTAAGTCTGATCTGCTTTCTCGGTGCTTGGCTTCACAATCGGAGCTCAGCCAAACAAATCTGCATCTCCGGAGTCTCCAGGCAACTCCCAACTTGGCATTTCTGACTCAAGCGAGCTAGCCAGAAAACCCCTCCAAAGAGAGGAAACCATTGGCCAGACTCACTCCATCAACATCCAGACATCGTAGTTAATTACAAACACACAGGACCAACCTGACAGCCAGCTCTACAAGTAGCAGACACCAGCCTTCCCCAGGGAACTGGCTTGGCTCCAGCGAGTACTCCTAATGACAAGAACCCTTTTAAGCAAGACACTCCAAAGGCTCACAAGATTGCAACAGGCTTTGTATTGCCATGTAAAGACATTCCCCATCACTACTGCTTCATCAGAAATTATTGCTTCTATTCGGGGATAGTGAATGGAAATGCCTGGCAATAAGATTACCTCCAACATTAAAAAAATACAAATGAGTTCCGAACCACATCTCTACTTTCTATCCTGTCTGCCACTAAACTCTTAGACGGGAGCCTAGGAAAAACCCCAGAAAGGAAATTGGTAAAACCCTTGACCCATGACTCAGGTGTGTGGGAGGAAATAGTTTGACTCTGAAGTCTATGTCTCCCCGCCCTCCCCTACCCCCCGCTTTCTTTTGATATTTTCCAACAAGAAGCTATTCAACAGGAAGACTGGAAATTTGGCCACAAATGTCAAGATCTAGGCAATGACATAGTCAAATGCTTTTATAGAGAACCCATTTGTACTTGACATTAATTGGGGTTGTCTGCTGGAAGGCCAGACTTCTTGGAAAAGTTGGGACCAGAAGTACAGCGTGCTATGCAACCGGATACTGATTGACTGAAGCAGCTTGAGAAATGCACCCTACTTCACCTCTATCCATTTGATGTGATGCTGGCACTTGTACTTGTGACAGGAAAGTCATTTTGACTGATAAGTGGCGGGGTTAATCACATTACTCCAAGAGTCTACTGGAGAGTGAGTGAGACATCAACAGCCAGAACTTGGCCAAACTCACTTGACGCAGCTGAGTCAAAGCATTAAGCCAACAGCCTATGTGAAGTTTTTACATCCTTAAGACAATTCTACTAGTGTGTGGCTACCAACACAACATGCAGCTTGGCTCTTAGGAAGAGTTTATTAAAGCCGATTTTTTTCCCTCACTTTAGCACATTTGCTTTGCGTCATTCGGGCAACTTATTGTGCACTCAACGAGGTAAGTGCTAAATACTTTAATCCTGGTGAAATGGTGGAGAACTTTTCTAAATCTTTTTTCATCAGACAGAACCACGTGCAGATTTCTAAGTTCCCTTTTCAGATGAAGAAATGTGTGTTTCTGTATAAAAGAAAGATGCTTTATCCAGAAACCAGGACACCATCACATTCCAGTAATACTTGGTGTGTCTGACTTGAAAAGATTTCTCAAGTAACATTTTCCCTTTTGTATTCCATTGTCCTTTTACATGCTGCCTCTGTGAAGCTTAGATCCTTAAACTGTGTGCACATTTGTCATGCATAACCCTTTCCCCTAAGCATTCCAAAGGTTTGTGGCAGAATATCAAGTCCTCCTTCCCAGGTCTTCACTAGTCCAGGAGGAAATCTGTGCCCAGAAAGAGAATAGTCCTAATAGAATGACCTTTACTGAGGCTTGACATCTGCTACCTTGTAAGCTTCTTACACACTCAGCCTAATCCACCTGGAGGCTTTTCCGCTTGATGGAAGGTGATAAAAAAGCTGTTAGGCTGGAAGCCTTGTCTTAGATTCAAAGCATGTAGGCTGCTTGAGGTTCTGAGGCTTAGGACAGACAGAGGGGAAAATATTTCTTAGTTCAGGTGCAATTCTCAAGATGCTTATTAGGATGAACTCTAGTCTAAGAACAACTTTATTGGTATGAAAGTCAAGGCAAGGCTTCCTAATAGGAAGGAGGCTCCCAGCTTCCCAGCATTTCACAGGAGCTAATGTAATGGTGATCATAAAACTTGCCTCGCCGACAAGAACCATGAAGCCCAACTCTAGAAATTTACAATCCACAGAGGATCAACAGCTTGTATTCTGGATATCTGAAAGGTGAATGCTCTCAAACACCTAACCGTCCGTGGTGATGAAAACCTGGACACCCAGGGTTGTAAATAATCCAGTCTGTTTCTTACAGCAACTAAAGCTAAGGCCTACATTCCAAATTGAACTGGCTCCTTGATTTATACCCTCAACCAAGAGAAGAAAACTAAGAGGCAGAGCTTCTGAGAATAACAGAGGCGCGTCTCCCAGGAGAGAGGGAGGCTTTGAGATAACTTACTGACGAGAGGCTCCCCTGAGTGATACGGTCCTTGTTTCTCAGAATCTCAAAGTGAAACGAAAATCTGAACTATTTTGAAAGAATTTTTAAAAGGTGAAAATATTATTGTATTAAGAAAGGATTCTTTTCCCCCAAAGTAAGAGGTAAGATTCCTAATGTTCAGCAAACTCATTCTGAAGGGGTATTATTTATAACCTTCATGAAAGAAAAGCCTGTTTCATTTTAATAAACTTTTGGTGTTGAAGAATTTAGTACATTGGAAAGTATTTGTCCTTTGATAAACTATTTCCATTTTTAATTACTTACATATTCTTGATTTGATAACAGAAATATTTTATGTGTATATATATATATATATACACATAAAATCTCACCAGTGACTCAACAGCTGGTATAAGTGGGTCACATCATTGTTGACATCATCAATTCAGTGCCTTTTGATATTTACACATATGTGAATCTTAGAACACTTGAGAAAACTTGTCCTTCGTGGACAGGATTGAGCGGTTGACATAATTTCCTCACAATAATAATAAAATCTCCATTAGTCGTCACTGCAGATAGAGAATTATTTCAGCCTCATTTCATAGAAGAATAAAATGTGAGAAGAAGACTTACACAAGGTCACACGGCTAGTAAAGACTGAAACTGGTACTCCAGATTCCTAATCTTGTGCTGTCTCTGGCACAACACTATCTTTTCTCTGAACCTTAAAAGGAACACATTTTTAAAAAGCTAATAATATCTATAAATGTCATTATGGGTAAGTGATTTACGTCATCCAATTTCTATCCTTCCTGAAAGAGACGTCTGTAGTTGCCAGGAGCTGAAACAGTTGTCTTGCTACCCACCTAGCAGTAACATCACTCCCCTGAGTTGCTAAGTTCAGACATATTAGAGAAAGTGGAGGAAGGCAGAATTACACTGATTTTACATCTCCCATTTGAGATGATGCTACTGAGAACCACTTGAGGAGTTGAACAAATTGAACAAGCATAGTTTCAATTAATTTCAAAGAATAAAAATGTATATTTCTTTTTTAAAAAAGACAAAATCAAATGGCACAAAATAAAGATCCTATTCTAAGATGTGCTCAGCTTGATATTTATCTGCTGAATTTTAATATTCAATATACAAAATAATTTGAGAGATCTAAGCATGTGCAGCCATGAAATTAAAAGATGCTTGCTCCTTGGAAGAAAAGCCATGACAAACCTAGACAGCATATTAAAAAGCAGAGACATTACTTTGCCAACAAAGGTCCATCTACTCAAAGCTTTGGTTTTTCCAGTAGTCATTTATGTGTATGAGAGTTGGACTACAAAGAAAGCTGAGTGCCGAAGAATTGATGTTTTGAACTGTGGTGTTGGAGAAGGCTCTTGAGAGTCCCTTGGACTGCACGGAGATCAAACTAGTCACTCCTAAAGGAAATCAACCCTGAATATTCATTGGAAGGACTGATGCCAAAGCTCCAATACTTTGGCCACCTGATGCAAAGAGCCGACTCATTAGAAAAGACCCTGATGCTGGGAAAGATTGAAGGTAGGAGAAGGGGATGACGGAGGATGAGACAATTGAATGGCATCACTGACTCAATGGACATGAGTTTGAGCCAGTTCCGGGAGATGGTGAAGGACAGGAAAGCCTGGTGTGCTGCAGTCCATGGGGTCACAAAGAGATGGACAAAACTGAGCAACTAAACAACAAGCAAGGGAACAATCCTTGTCCTGGCAAGATCCACAGGTAAGAAACCTAAGCAAATGGAATTATTTAAAACATACACATAATGCATATAATGTTTGGTAATTTGCGTGTAGTACAAAATGATGGTGGTGCTGGTTTAGTCGCTAACTCATGTTCAACTCTCCTACCATATGGACTGTAGCCCACCAGACTCCTCTGTCCATGAGATCTCCCAGGTAAGAATAGTGGAGTGGGTATCCTAATAGCTTTGGCTAACCTCCTTCCAGGCTTACCACATGCTCAGCCTTGTGTGAAGTGGGCATTATCTCATTTCATTTTCACAACATCCTTATCAGGAAAGAGCTAGCATCATCTCCAGTTACAAAGAAACCGAGGTTCCCTGAAGTTCAGTGTTTGTTCAAGATCCCTAAGGTATGAAGAAGCAAGGCTGGGAATTGAAAACTCCGTATTTTCTCACTGCCTTCTCTTTGCATTTTGACTAATACCCTATCCATATATACCAATTTGAGGAAGAAAATAAATTGAGCTTATTTTTTTAAGTTATTTTTCAAACAATTGGCTAGCAGTGGGTTATGTACCTAGTTTTAACCTTGCTGACAAAAAATGGATGCTTACCCACGATCAGAAAAGCCAACCCCGATAATAGGGTATGACATGCCTCTCTCCCCACCTCCCCCAGACCTTGCCTCTCAGCTCTAACTCCACTTGCCTCCCCTTAGAACCAGACCAAAGGTGTCATGGGTGTGGCCTGAGGTGTTAGATGCTGAGGCGGAGTGGGCCCAGCAGAAAAAGAGGGTGATGATACTGTGAAGAAGCAGACAAGGTGTCAAACATCTACATAACTATCCCATCTCCAGCACCCAGCACAAATTTTGCTGCCTTTCCCAAAATGAGCTTTCTCCTCTCACCTTACTTTTCTTATCTGTACCTTATCTAAATGCAGATAACATTCACCTTAATCCTTTCCTCTTTCAATCATTCATTTGTGTCCATTGAGTTTCTAGCACCATGCTAGGTGTGAAGGATACAAAAGTGAATGAGATGCTGATCCCAGGTGTCAGAGACTTTGCAGCCCAAGGAGAGTGATAGATGATAAGAGAGAGTCCACTATAGGGAGCAATGGAGAAGGAATGAAACAGAGAGGACACAGGAAACCTGGAGGAAAGGCAGCAACCCAGCCTGGGTGGGGTGGGTGGGTTGGAGAAGACCTGGAGCAAGTGGTTCATGAGCTGATTCAGCATTAGTGGAGAAAAGGAGGTAAGTGGGAAGACTGAGTTGGGGGCAGAGTGAATCTCAAGATCTACAAATAGCTCTTGTGCCTAGACGTGTGTGTATGTCTAGTGATTCATCATATGCAGTCTAAGTAAAAGGACCAACATGAAGTAGCTATTTTAATCCCCCAGACACCGACAAAATAAAGAGGTTAGAGATTAAATAAGAGAAGCTTCATGCTAACCTTCCCTTCCACACTTGGACTTGGATTAAGTCCATCCATTCTCTACTGTGGATATGGCCACTCAGCTGTGAGCAGCACTGGATTAAGAAAGCAATGCTTTGGGGTCCAAGTTCCAAACTTTGAAACAGAGCAGAGGTGCCAGTTGATCAGGTTTGATATGCCTCTGCTTCCTTTTCCAAGTCTTTGCCTTCACAGGGGACACATTTTCTCATGAAAGAGCAAAGAAGCCACATACATCCAAAAGAAGTTTATGCTTTCCAACCAACACAAGCTTGTCCTCTACCACATGGAACAGCAATAAAACAGCTCTAGCAAATATGATATACTAAAGGCTTCCTCTGGGCCAGGAGACCATCAGCTCCCACCTGGACCATTCAGTGGCCTCCTAACAGAACTATCTGTCTTCTCTCTCTGGCCCACTTTGATGTTTTCTCCATACAGTAGCTGGGGTGACCTTTATTAAATTGATTTACACAATTGATTCTCTCTCTATCCCCATCCCCCAACTTCACACATATAAGCCCTCATGTACTGTGTTTCAGTGGCTTTCCATTGCACTTGGGATGAAATAAAAACTTCTTCATTTGACCCACAGTGTCCTTGCATGGCCCGCTTCCCCTCTCTCTCCCTTTCTCACACTACACACCTCCAAATTCTACTCAAAAATAGGAGCCTTCTTTCATTTCCTTGAGCTTACAATGCTCACTTAAGCTTTTACCTCTGCTGGACCATTGTTCTCATTCTTCTCCATCTAGTTAACTTCTTAAGATTCTTCAACTGGTAACTCATTTATCACCTCCTCAAGGAAACCTTCTGAGTCACCTGAACAAGGTCAAAGTCTCATACTATAACCTTTCCAAACAGTGTGCATCTTCATCCACTAGCAAAAAACCAGGGTTTTTGCATTTATTGGATGAGCATCTGATCAGTGCTTGTCATTATCCAATAAAAGAGATGTAACAATGAGCACACAGAACCTCGGAGCAGAGGGTCCACTGGGGCTGCCAGCAGAAGCAGCTGAACTGATACAACATCAGAATGTCCTATTAGAGTTTCTACTGAAGTGCTGGGTCAGGGTTCACAAGCTGCAGGGTCAGGGTGCTCTTCTCCAGGATGAAGTGAATGCAAAAAACTGCATGTGATAAATAGTGCTGTGGGCCAATAGCTGAAATAAACAGGTCCACGATCTCCCAGGGACTCACCTGTTGAATTTGTATGTTCCATTGAGATCACGTAAGGTTCTGTTGAATAAGAGGCACTGGGTCTCAGCAGGGGTGAAGTGGTAATTTGAGGAATGTTTTCATGTAGGGACACAATAAGGAGTTTTTCAAACTTAAGCTTGGATTACTGCTTGGTCATATTGGCCTCCTCAGACCAGTGATCCAGACAGCAACAAAAGGGCAAAGGTCATTGATCAGATTCCTTGTGAGGAGCTGGAGTGGCTGCTCCATAATGTGGGCAGTAAGGAGTGTGTATGGAGTTTGCAAGATACCCAGGACACCTCTAGCTGCCATCATGACTGGGACAGGAATGAAAGGGCAATTGTAGCAACTACAACCTGACAAAGATAAAGTGACCAAAGACTAGAGCCCTCAAAGAGGAAGACACGACACCTCCAACAAGCTAACTAACCTCCTGACTGAGAGCAGAGAAAAGCTAGAGTGAGCAGGGGAGGAGGGGGCTAATGAGTATCATTCATGAGCTGGGACCAGCAGCAGAGGGGACTATCTTCTAAAGTTTTCTAAAACGTCAGGCACAGAGTGGACTTACTCAGTAGAACTGTCCCTGAGCGGGATCAACTCACCTCTGGTTTTAGCTGCAGCTGTGATGAGCCCTTACCTGCATGCACATGGGCAGTGTTCCACCTCAAGTCTCCATCAGAATCCTCTCACTTTTCTGCCTCTAGAAGTTTTTCTAAGTCAAAGTACCTCCATCAATCTGAATTTTGATGCAGAGTTTACTTACAAGCTGCTTTGTTTATTTTTTAAGATGGTATGCTTTTAAATGATATGGCTTCCCTGATGGCTCAGCAGGTAAAGAACCCGCCTGCAGTGCAGGAGACTCAGGAGATGGGGATTCAATCCTTGGGTCAGGAAGATCCCCTGGAGGAGGAAACGGCAACCCACTCCAGTATTCTTGCCTAGTGAATCCCATGGACAAAGGAGCTTGGTAGGCTACTGTCCATGGGGTCACAAGAGTCAGACATGACTTAGCAGCTAAACTACTACCACTATGCTTTCATACGACCCTACAATCCCACTCCTGGGCATCCATCAAGAGAAAACCATAATTTGAAAAGATGCATGCACTCCAATGTTCGCTGCAGCACTATTTATAATAACCAAGGCATAAAACAGCCTGTGTCCATAGACAGATGAATGGATAAAGAGGTGATATATACAATGGAATATTACTCAGTCCTAAAAAAGAATGAAATAATGTCATTTGCAGCAACACAGATGGACCTAGGGATTATCATACAAAGTGAAGTAAGTCAGAGTAAGTCATGAGATATCAGTTTTATGTGGAATCTAAACAAAAGGATACAAATGAACTTATTTACAAAACAGAAATAGACTCAGGAATATGAAACAAACTTAGGGTTACCATAGCTCAGACAATAAACTCATGGTCAGTAATAGCTCAGATGGTAAAGCATCTGCCTGCAGTGCAAGAGACCCAAGTTTGATCCCTAGGTCAGGAAGATCCCCTGGAGAAGGAAATGGCAACCCACTCCAGTATCCTTGACTGGAAAATTCCATGGACAGAAGAGTGTGGCAGGCTATAGTCCATGGGGTTGCAAAGAGTCAGACACGACTGAGCAACTAACACACACACATGGTTACCAAAGGGGAGGGGCAAATGAAATAAGTAGAAGTGAAGTTTGGGGGTAAAACATATATACTACTATATATAGAATAGATAACTAACAGGGACCTACCATATAGCATAGGAAACTATACCCAATATCTTGTAATAACTTAGAAAGGAAGATAACATAAAAAAAGAGGACACACACACACATATATATATAGAACTGAATCACTTTACACCTGAAATGAACAAAAACATTGTAAGTCAACTATATTTCAATAAATTTTTTTAAATGATATGCTTTTAACTGAAATAATAATAAGCATGTTTCACAATTGTAATTTTTTCCTTCTTCTTTTGTACACATTTCTATCATGTCGTTGAAGGGAGGAATAATGGTCAAAGGTTTATAGCTTAACTATGGGTTACTGACATCCCTGTTTTAAAAATTTGACTAAAAAGAGGTCCTGCTGGCAACCAGCTTTATACACATTTATTTGCACCTTGACAAACAAATATGTTGAGATAAAATATAAAGTGTCTGCAGGCTAGGTCGTTTCTGAATACTCCAAAATCTTAGAGACGTATATTAGTATTGTAAATACACTTTGAAAACGACTGGGGTAATCATGTTTGGTCTAGATCTGTGCTGACTAGTATCATGGCCACTAGCTAGTCTAAACTGAGATGTATTGTATACTTTGGATTTCAAAGAAATAACAGGAAAAAAAGAATGTAAAATATTTCAGTAATTGTTTGTATGATTACATGTTGAAGTTGTATTCAGGATATATCAGGTGAAATAAAATGTATTATTAAAATCATTTTCACTGTCTTCTTACTTTTTTAATGTGGCTACTAGAAAATTTTTAGTTATCTATATGGCTCATATCACATTTCACTTGGACAATGCTGGTCTGGAGCTTTGCAAGCCAACTCCATCCTAGTGAAGAAAATTTAAAAAAAAAATTCTTTCTGAAAGGAAGCACAATCAGGTAAGAAAAATTGTTATAAACTTACAGAAAGTGTACCATTATCCCAGACTTCTGATGACATTCCACTGATGTCATACCTTAAGTACCAAAGAAAGGATATCCCAATAAGTCAGCATCTGCTTATTAAACATTAGGACTAAACATTCACTACTCTTCCTTTTAAAATAGTCCAACAAAGTTAGTACAGTCCCACCCTGACCTCATATACTTACATCTCCAAAGGGAACATGACTTTAAAAATATCTGTTGATCTAGCAAAAATATTGAGACTACCTTGCAAATAGTTGAGTTCACCAAGAATTTACTTCAAGTAATACCACATGACATAATTTGATCTCTTTTATCTAGCAAGGATGAAAAGATCAGTCAAAGGAGACATGACAAAACCATGGAGCACAGCAGAGAAAGCCAGGAGTGGCCTAGGGAAGGGCAGTTCATTCATATCAAAATACCAAGCCAAGGGGAAAGGAGTGAGGATGGTCCCTGAGGCATGAAGTCCTTCTCCTGACACCCTGATCTAAGTCCAAAGTACCTCTATCCAGACCTCGTCCTGAGCATAACAACTTGGGAGACCAGTTGTCTTGTCTGTGAAATTGCCATTAAACCATGAGTAATTTGGCACTATTTTCTGCATGATTCGTCTTCTCTGAAAATGAGCAGACTCAGGCTTGTGAAAATGGAAATTGATTTACTTTCTATTCTTCTTGAGCTCATCTATTTCAGGTCTGATTCTTCTGGGATGTGCTAGGGCACCAACTGCTTTCAGGTTGTGGAAATATCTTTTAATAAAACAAATGAAGGAGACTTGGAATGAGAATGTGCTTGGCTGATTGGATTCCCAACTGGCTCCACATCTCTTACTAAGTAGGGAGAATCAAGCCATTATCCCCTTGGCTGAGCTGGATCCACTCCACTCCATATTTCTTGCCTGTTTAAGATAGGGTATAAAATTTTTAATATTTCTGTAAACAATATTAAGCAGAAATGGCACAATTAGATGCTAAATCTCAACGATGATTGTTCAAAGGTGAATTAGAGTTCTGGCCCACTTTTAGGGAAATGCAATTAATATCACATTTCTACTGGCAAGCCAGCACCACAAGCTAACCATTGGATTTCATAATAAAGTACCATCGTGATCCACCAAAGCAATACTATCCTTTTAGGTGCTGGATTAGAATCCAGGCGAGTCCACAATATAGTCTTTACACATCATCAACTTCCACACAGGACATAAATTGCACTAATATAGTAATACACTGAAATCTCAGACCAACTGTTTGTCATCGGATTAGAATGTGATGACACAAAATAAAGATGTGAGATGGGATCTGTGCTGAGGTCTAAATTCACATTGGAAGCCTGGAAAGAAAAGACTGTTTATAAAATTATAGCCCGGGAATTGCTGCCAAAGTCAGCCTTTGGTGCAGCTGTAAGTCGGATGGAATCCACCTCCCTGACATCAGACCCACCCACTGAAATGCTGCTTCTCGGCCTAGAGCTTCCCCCAGTGGAAACTCCATGTCATATTACAAAGCAGGTGCTGTCGTGCCAGGGCTGTTGGCTTTTTTGGATCTTTATGGCAGGTTGGTTATTTACCCTTCTTCCCCCCAGCAAAAGGAAGGCCATCAGTGGGCTTGTGGGTTTAGAATCCATATTTGTTACACATGGCTTTTGAGTTTGGTTCAAAACTGCAATGTCTTGAGTCCTACTCTCTAAGACTTCCACTTCTGATGATGAGGTACCTGTTCTGTTTTTTCTTTTCTCCTTTTTTAAAATTCTTCTTCAACTGCCTCCTTCTACATCTTCTATGCCCAAGAAATGATGACACCCCTAATACAGATTCCACTTCCGCAGGCATCTTGCTATATCATTTACCAAACATAGGAAAACATTTTTGTTTCCTATCATTGAGAAACATTTGGGCCATCTATAAAGATGACACAGATTAAGTGTCATTGAAGATTTGTCAGAACTAGAAACGAAACAAAATTTCATATAATCAGAAGTCTCCAGATGAGTATTTTAAAGGTTTTAAAGATATAATGTTTGGAGTTATGATCACAATATAAAAATATTTAAATACGTTTCAGCTGGTTTGAGGGCAGCAGCCTGGTGGGTCTGGTGCACATAAGGTTAAGCTAAGCTTCGGCTTACTCCTTTAATATATGTCATATAAATTGCTCCTCATAAACCAAAGTTAAGCAGGAGGGCTAGAGAATAATTCAATTCTATAGGTAAGAAAATTGATGTTTAGAGATGTAAAGTGACTTGCCCAAAGTTATTAACACCTCCTAAGCAACAGAGTTTAAATGACTAGAATTCAAGCCTTCTGATTCTTAATCCAAAGTTCTATCTCCAAAATGTCATTTGAAGAGTTAGGTTTGGTAATTGAGTTGCAATGAAAGAAATCCATGGATTCAGGGCCATGGATTAAAATCAACTTATCTTTCTGCCTCTCAGCTATGACTGAACTATATATGAAACTTCCTTTCTTATCTCAACTACATCTTTGCTGCTACTGCTGCTAAGTCGCTTCAGTCGTGTCCGACTCTGTGCGACCCCATAGACGGCAGCCCACAAGGCTCCCTCATCCCTGGGATTCTCCAGGCAAGAACACTGGAGTGGGTTGCCATTTCCTTCTCCAATGCATGAAAGTGAAAAGTGAAAGTGAAGTCACTGAGTCGTATCTGACTCACCGACCCCATGGACTGCAGCCTACCAGGCTCCTCCGTCCAAGGGATTTTCTAGGCAAGAGTACTGGACTACATCTTTAGAAGTTGATAAGTATGCTTTTTCCATATTCTGTTAGCTCCCCTACCTGCAATAGGCAGTAAACAGTGGATAATTATGAACTGGTTTGCTAATATTTCTTTGCAATTATTTCTTGAGCACTTACTAAGTGCCAGGTCCTCTGCTAGCTTAAGAACTATTAGATAATATTGCATACTGTATATTGAAGCATCACCTAGATGCTTTAAAACGAACTGATCATCTAGCTGCCAAAGCTTATTTTCGTAATTAATTCTTGGTTTTCAGGCTCAGTGGAAGGACATAATGAACGTTTAGAGGTACCAGTATTTATGTGAAGAGTGGGGTATTCAGATGAGGGCTCTTTTATGATATGTTATGGGGTAGAAAAACCCAAATCAGAAGGGGGAAAAAAACATGGTAGATGCTAAGGAGATGGCTTCAGATGACAAGATAGAGTATAGGAATATGGGCATCAGGAGATACTGACTCTGAGCAGGCATGTAAATTTGCAGGACAATTTGAAATTAAGGACAGTAGGAATTCTTAAGAAGATAAGGTCAATGCAGACCATTCAGTCAAGATCACAGCAACAGTATTCAGCTACAGTAGCCTCTTTTTAAGACTCTTCAGGCAAGTAATTATTACTGATTTCAAAGATATTGTATCATGAGCCCAAAGTCTAAACTTTTAAAAGCTTTCTTTGAAGGTTATTCTCAAGGAAGGGAAAAGTTCTGTTGTGTAAATTATTACAATAAAAAATACCAGCATGATCTTTACTTTGTTTCTTTCCCTAGAGTTAACCATGGGCTCAAGACCTTTCTCAAAAAGTGATTGTCCCTTATAATTCTACTCTTTTTCCCAAGCTTCAGATGTTCTTCTACTGGAATAAATTACCCATGATTTGTGGATTTGGAAAATCCCAGTTATCACATGCCCCTGTGTATTTGTAATATGTACCTTTATAGAACTTCTCTTTAAACAAATAGCAGTTGCCTCATATCACACATTTGTCACAATTCTATCCAAAGTTATTATTCAGAAATCTAAATGGTTGAAATTTTCACATCTCACCTTCACTGTTTTAGTTATTCATTACTATATAACAAGCTACCCCCAAATTTAACGACTACAGTCATTTTATTTGCTCACAATTCTGTGGGTCAGAAACATGAGTGGTTCTCAGTAAGGCAGTTCTGTTCTACATGGCATCCTTATAGCTAGGGTTAGAATATACAGGATGCCTACTACATGGCTACATCCAACTGGTTGCTGAGGTGGACTGAAGAACCCAAGAACTTTTCATTCATATTCTTGGTGCCTGAGTGCATTTCTGTGCGATTTCTTCTGCATGTAGCTAGCTGGTTTGTCCTTCTTAACAGCATAGAGAACTGACATCTTACATGGTAGCTAGCTTTCACACAGGGTGAAAATAAAGCATGCAAATCTCTTAGCCCCAGCCTCTGAAGTTACACAGTGTCACTTCTGCTACATTCTATTGGTCAAAACTGGTGATGGGCTTGTGCAACCCGGATTCAGGGAGGTGGAGAAGTAGACTCCTCCTCCAGATTGGAAGAGGGATGAAAGGAATCCAGAGCCATGTTTTGTGGTCAGCCATAGCACCAACCTAGAGTGTCATCATTCATCAGGACAACCCTATAGCACCAAGTTTAATCCCCCCTTCTTAAGTCTGCACCATCTTCTCTGTCTTCCAAGATGCCTGAAACCTGAAATCCAAACAGTTTAATGATACCAAATGGTTCAAATTAGTGTTTGTCTGGTTGTTGCTAGTAGTTGGGGAGGGGATCAATATTAATGAAGAGAGAAGCAGTAAACATCACTAATGACGCTGAAGCGGGAGGGACCCGGCTATCATGGGATGTGTTCCAGCATGCAGTGAGTAAAAGGACACTGGGTAGGAAAGCCTGCATCTCTAAAGAGCCCACAATAACAACACCACCAAATTTAGCACTATGGATACATTTTAATAGATGATGTCTTACAAAAAGCTCTTTGCTTGAAATGCAGCCCAAAGACTAAATTAGAGTCAAAGCCCCAGTCAGTTAACTGTTCTCTAACATGTGAAGAATTGATTTTCTTATTTTCAGCTGTCAGACCTGCTACAAAGAATGAGTTTTAATTCTGGGGATGTTATTAAACTCCTTGCTTAACTGGCAGAAAAATGGAACTGCTAGCCGAGTGACGGTGGAGCTGCTGTCTGATTGAATGACACCTGTCAGAGTATGATGAATGACCCTCTCTTCCCCACAATCCCCTGTTCTGTCACTCAGGTGAGGCCCATTAATCTTCATCCTGGGCCTGTCAGGCTAGGCACCCATGATGACAAAATGTCGTGGAGCATTTACCCCAAAGATGCACAGAACAATACGATCTTCTCATTGTCGGAGCCACATTGAATTAGCATAATTTATTATGACTCCCCTCCCCCTCGCTCCCTACCTCTATCACCACCCCCCAAAAAAGCAATTGGGGGCTAGATGGGATAAGACAGATGGAGTGTAGAACCAGACTGCCAACTACCAAACCCCCTGCAGTGCCTGATGATGGGGGGGGAGCATCTCTACAAACCAATCAAAAAGCTGGCAGTTCAATTACAGAGTAATAAAGGGACATTCATCATTCAATTAGGCACCTGTCATGGTTTCACAAAAGGGAAAACTTCGAACCTGAGACTCTGGGGAGAAGATGCTACAACCAGGAGACAGGAAAATAAATGAAAAAAGGGACAAAGTCAATTACTGGCCAACCAGACCAAAGGATATGTTAAAAAAAATTAGGGAAAAGTTTTCCCCAGGCAAAAATCAGAAAAGTTCGATGATCCCCAGATTAAAAGAGCTAATATTAAAAGTAGTGTGGTCCCTTTTCTATGGTACATCTCATGATTGAATTCTCCCTCTAGGAAGTGCCCAGGAAACTGAATTTTGTAAGAAAAAAACATCAAGAGGAAAGAGTAACTCTGTTACTCAAAATTGTTCTTTAAATGACTAAGATGTGAGGGCTAAGAGAAGAAAGCCTGGGCAGACATTCAACTTGATGCTTCACCATATTGAGGGGGAAGAATTACAAATGGCATTTTGAAAATATGATGCCCTGCTAGCAATTGGAAATAGAAGTTGACAAATTTGATTTCTTGGCAAGTATATGTGCTGGTAATGGAGACCAGGATAGGCATTGCAATGGAAATAAATTTCACATTCTTTTTTTTTTTTTTAACTCACATTTGTTCTTATGATCTTATGGTTCTTCCCTAACTTCATTCATAATAAATATTCCAGAAAGATTCTATTATGCAAGATAAGCAAATGAACCACAGAATGTTAAAGCTGGAAGAAATGATAGCAGTGAGCTTAGCCCCTCTTCCACACACAACACAGTTTAGGGCCCACAAACCCAGGACTGCCCACCATGGGCAATGATTCTGTAAGTTACCCTATAAATCCGTGTTAGGGACTGAAAGTCACCCTTCACTTCTATTCCCCTGTTCATCCCACTGCTCAGCACCACTTCCCATATGCTTTAAATTATTTTCCAAGATATTTTTTAAGGAAAAAATGACAAAACTTCTCATATAGAAGTTGAGAAGTTATAGAGTTGAGTAAAATAAGATATTTCTCTTTTGAATGGAAGTTTGCGTGTAATCATTTTTACAGAACTGATTGATTATACTTTCTAATAACCTTTCTCAGTGGCTTAATGGTGAAGAATCGCCTGCCAATGCAGGAGACAGAAGAGACACAAGTTCAATCCCTGGGTCAGGAAGATCCCCTGGAGAAGGGAATAGCAACCTGCTCCAATATTCTTGCCTGGGAAATCCCATGGGCAGAGGAGCTTGGAGGGCTAAAGTCCATGGGGTCACAAAGAGTCAGACACAACTGAGAATGCACACACACACATAGACTGTTCAGAGCAAGATTTGTGATAGTTGGATAGACAGATAGATGCTAATTATAGTAATTATATTATAATGATTCAGGCTGTGGGTTTCAGTGCCATATCCATCATGTGTCATGTCCAGGCACCAGGCTTTCAGGTGTGGTTTGGAAAGGCCACTATATCATACCCCCTTTATTTGATCCCAGTAAAGCAGGTTTCTTTCCTCCCCACTCTTCTTTGTGTTTTTCTTCTCAAATTCTTTTTTACTTTCATTTTTATCTAAAAAAAAAAAAAAAAACTTAACATTTGCCCTAGATAAGCTACACAACCAAGATGAAAGTGTTTTTAAGAATAACTATTCAAGGAAATGTAAGGTTCTACCTAAAGAAGAGAAATGTTTAACCTAGTCTCTTGTGGGGCTACCACAAGAGACCAGGTCTCTTTTAAGACTCTAGACATCTTCTGGAGGTATATATGCATGTTACACCACAAATACTCACAAATATAAAGACACAGGCCACATACTACAAGTAAATTCCTTTCAATTTTGCTTTTTGAAGACTCATGCGTAGCAAAACATTTTTTTAAAAAAGCAGGGTTGACCTCATTTTCTTGCATTCTATGATGTATTGACAAACCTTCTCTGCTCTTTTTTCATAAGCCCTTAAATGTCATATCTTGAAATCAGTAATGTGGGTCATTCTCTCCAGACTGTATTTATTGGGTTACTAGGCATCTGTAAAATATATTGTCATTTCCACTGGAGAGAGTGAAGTAGGGAGGAGAGAAAAAGACTTTTGCTACTTCCCCTCCCATCTCTGTAGTCCTCGTGGTTAGAATCATGTTAATGCATTTTTAATCCCAAGAACATTTTTCCAGGCTGACATCTTTCACTGGAAAAATAAAACCAAGCTTAGAGGGTGAAGGGTGAAAATCATCGAGTTTATAATCACAGAGAAGTAAAAACTTCTGGGACAGAGGTGTCTTCTGTTAAACCCGCAATGAAATCCCTGCATGCATGCTAAGTCACTTCAGTTGTGTCTGACTCTTTGCGACCCTTTGGACTTAGTCCACCAGGCTCATCTCTGTCCATAGGAATCTCCAAGCAAGAATACTGGAGTAGGTTGCCATGCCCCATGTCTCTTAACCTCTCCTTCTTTGGCAAGGGGGTTCTTTACCTCTAGCGATACCTAGGAAGCCCAATGATGTTCTTAACCAGTGACAAATGTTCATCAAAGCTGAGAAGGCAAAGATTTACAAGAATTGAATCTAATAAATTTTACACATAACCAACACACACAAAAAGTTCTTCATGTCGTTATGTGAACATTTGCCTCTAAAGACACATGTATGTGACAGTCGCAGGACATCCCTCCAGGGCCAGGAGGCCTAGTCACTGCCACAAACCAGCCGTGAGACCCCAAGTGCCCTTGGAACTAAATTCCAAGTGGAATTTAGATGACCCACTTGTGAAATGAATGAATTGAGCTAAGTAATCTCAAGGTCCTTCCTACATACTATTATTTGATTTTCTAATCTGCATCCTAAAGTTATATTTTCAGAAAGACCCACTGTGTTTTGAGGAAGGGGCCAATAGTAGCTGGAGACCAGGCTCCAATTTTGCCTCCCCAAATAAGGAAGATTTTATCCTTTTCAATGCCATGCAGTTAGTGTAGAGCGTATCATATAAATACCACAGATGATGCAGAAAGATCCCATTCCTTCCAAGTGCTTCCCACTGCCCCCAGTGGAATGACGATGATGGATCCAGTGCCCATTGCTTATATAAGTACCTGAACTTGACCTGTTTCAAGGACCCACAATTCAAGCCTACCTGTAGTATGCAAGGCTAAACTGAAATTATATGGAAGTTAATCTACAACAAATAGTAAATGAATCCTAGGTTTGCTCTTTTTGAATATAAGCAACATCTCCATTCCAATAATTTTAAACGTTTTCAGTTGAACTGAAATTATCTGTTTAACAAGAAAGCTCGAGTAAACAAAAACCCAAGAGCTTAAAATCATGTTTCTCATCTGGTTCATACCATGGCACACACAGAAAGGGATTAGAAGCTGAAAATCCAGCCACTTAAAGAGGCCATTTTAGATACCACTAAGAAAGAAAAAATAATTTCTCCCACCTGTAATTGTTGAGGTTGGTTTCTGATGGGCATCATCTGCTGACGAGCACTGGACATTTTCCTTCCCTCAGGCTCAGAAACCATCTGATGGTTTATCTCTCCCAAGACATATTTTATTTCATCAATGTTTACATCCACTTTTCTATATCCATGACTTTCTATGCACACAATAACTTTTTGACTCCAGTGCTGAATCAGTGCATTTTATTGAAGACCCTTTGAGGGAAAGTCAACCCAAAGCAAGCAGTACAACAAGGTACATTTCTCAGCGGAAGTTAGGAGAATATGAACAGCTGCAACCAAGTTTAGTCAGACCATGACAATGATCTCATTAAGTTCACATGCAGAAGATGACAACCACCTCATCACGGCCACCAGGCCAAAAGCATTTGTAAGATATTGATGGGGGAACACATTCAGATTTCAGCAATGTTAAATGAGAAGGGAAAATATATCTCATCTGTTGTTGTTCAGTCACTCAGTTGTGTCTGACTCTTTGAGACCCCATGAGTGGCAGCACACCAGACTTCCCTGTCCTTCACTATCTCCCAAAGTTTGCTCAAATTCAAGTCCATTAAGTCCGTGATGCCATCTAGCCATCTCATCCTCTGTCACCCGCTTCTCCTCCTGTCTTTAATCTTTCCCAGCATCAAGATAATCTCAAATGAGAAGGGGGTATACCTTATTATATCTATGGATTAAGGATAAATGGATAAGGCTTCTCTTGGACCAGAGTAACCAGTCTGAGGGTCATAGAAGCTCCAACCCACCCAGTTTCCCAAGAAGAAGAACAAAGCTTGAGCACAGTCTATTTTCTGCCTGGTGCACTGATAAGAGCCAACTTGGAAGAGTAGGGAGAGAATTTCTGGATAGTATTTCTCTAAATATGACTCTGAAGTATTGTGACTAGTTGAGATGTCACAAATTAAAATCCACTTGACCAAAGTCATTATTTGCCTTTGGCTTTGCAGCCAAAGCTGAGGCAAGAAATGTCTTCTCATTCATTTTCATACTTTCAGAGAATTTGTTTTTGTGTGTGTGGTTTGGCTTGGTTTCGCAGCAGAAAGATTTTGCAGATTCTCCAGGGGACTATGACACAATAAAATTGGTGTTTGGGAAGGTTTCTTTGGTGTCGAAGTGCAAACACGTGGTAGAGAGTGTGGCTGAGGTAGGGAGGCATGATCTCGGCTGCAAGCTGGCCTGGGTATTTGAATATTTCTAACTGGTAGAGGCTATTGGTCAGGAGCAGAATGTCAAAATATTTCCTCCTACTCATTTCTGCCTTTCCCTCACCTTTTAAATCTGGCTCTAGGGTAGTACCACACCTTCTAATATCACCCTACCCATCCAGGACAAAAGGGAAGTATTTCCAGTCCTCTCCCATTCTTCTCACTACATGAGGTAATGACTTTGGTTGGCATCACAGCCCACCAGCATTCTACTTCCTGAGGAATGGAAACTGGCTTCCTTGGTTTTCGTGTTGACTTCGAGAGAGTGAACCAAACACTCTGAGGATAAGTCCCAGTCCTTGGCCTCTGTCCTCCTCCACACCTCACTCATTCCAACCATTGGTCTCTCTCATGAAAGCTCACTGAAATCCTCCTACCAATTGTCTAGTCATCTTGACCTTGACACTCAGTCCTAGTGAAACGCAATCTATTCCTAAAGTGAAATGAAAGCTCACTGAAATCCTCCTACCAATTGTCTAGTCATCTTGACCTTGACACTCAGTCCTAGTGAAACGCAATCTATTCCTAAAGTGAAGTCGCTCAGTCGTGACCGACCCTTTGCGACCCCATGGACAGCAGCCTGCACCAAGTTCCTCCATCCATGGAATTTTCTAGGCAAGAGTACTGGAGTGGGTTGCCATTTCCTTCTCCAGGGGATCTTCCCGACCCGGGGATCAAACCCAGATCTCCCGCACTGTAGACAGACACTTCACCGTCTGAGCTATTCCTAAAGTCACATCCAAATTTATTGTTATTTTGTAAATAAGTAAAAAAAATAAGCATGTGTAGAACTGAGTATCAGACAAATTTCAGTACTTTGCTTCAAGCCTGCAAACACATCTTTACCTGCTTGATCCATACTGTACATACACAATTCTGTTTTGTTTTGTTTATTTTCCTGTAAAATTCGCAGGCTGCGCTCAGGCCTCCATCTCACAGTCTGCTTGACTATAAATAGACTGACTATTAACCTGAACATCAGGCTGAATATTAGCAGGACTGAGCACTCCTAATTATCCATCCATCCATTCATTTACTCACTCACTCACTCATTTAATAAATGTATGCCATGTGTCAGGCATTATGTTGGGAATGGAAATACAAAAATAAAATGAAGTTTCGTTCTCTAGGAATTCATAGTCTAGTGGTGGAAAAGTCACACATAAACAGGTAATTATAACACAGTGTAATGAGAACACTGTCAAAGCCAGGCTCTGAGTATTAGGGAAGCAGAAAATCCAGGGTGCCCTAATTCTCTGAAACTCTGAAGTGAGACTCTCCTCCAGCAGATTTCCATCACCATGTGTGAGATTGCAGCTGAGTATTCAGAAGAGATGGTTCTTAGGCACAAGAATAGGAAACTACAGAACAGAAAGCTTTGTGTGCATTCTAGGTAAGGAAATGGAGGGTTAATAAAAGTAATCACACCAATGCAAAAAGAGGAGGAAGATAGCAAAGTATCAGGAATGCAGCTGGATGAATAATTGATGAGCTGGTGGCCTAACAGAGCGTCTCATTAATATGATCCTGCAGGTTCATTAAGTACTGTTCCAGGCTTATCTAGGAGGGGGCCTCCTGTGTCTTGATTAGGATGGTGTGGCTTTTGCTTTGACATCAGAACTTTGGGTCTTGGGTTTTGAGGACTGCTTCCTAAGCTCCTATCCTTTTACCTCTGGCACCTTTGAGAAGCTCTTCCGGAGCCCCCTCTCACTAATCATGGGCCCCTAACCATGACAGTCAGTCCTAGTAAATAATATATCAAGATAAATGATAATTGTTCTGTTTTAAGTGTCTCCTAATGAGCATCGTAAATTAAAAATTAATATTGCAAAGACTGTATGAATAGCATCAAATCCATAAACAAAGCAGCGGGTACCACACCGGCAAATGAAAGCTAAACACCTCTCTTGTCCTCTTTTCCCTTCCCCACCTCTTTCTACCCTCCCCCTATTCCTTTCCCACCTCCATCCTCATTCAACAGATCTGAGATTCAAGCTATCAAGAATCACATTGAAAATAACAATACCAGCATTTTTTTTTCCCCCCACTGATCATGTCTGGCCTGCTACTGACTTATCTGGCTTAGTGTGATTTGAAGCCCTGATCCAGAAATTCTATTTCCCATTATTTCTTTTCACTAGCCTGAGATGAAGAAGGCAGAATTGAATTATGAAAAACTTTTCTGTGGGGTAGATGAACTAGGCCAGGGTTCACACAAAAGGTGAATATACAGTCATTTTTACTGGCATCAAGTGAGTCCTGCCCTTCCATCTTAAAGAATTATACTTAGAATGGAGCCACCTTTTAAGGAAGATAATATACCAGAATATCAACAAAAGGTTTTTGTCTGTGTAGATTATACTTACTCTTTTATCTTTTTTTGTTGCAGTACTGAATTTTCCAAATTTCTATACTTTCTGCCAGTTTTGACAATTATTACTGTCACCTGTGTTGTAGAAAAAAGAAAATATTTTTCAAAAGGGAAAAAGAATACTTAGGCAGATGCAAAAATCCTGTCAGAAAGGTTAAAACAACTACCATTTTATAATGCACCAGACGCTGTGCTAGGTGTATATAATCTCTGTCCTTCACAGCAACGTTCAAGGATAGATGATGTTCTTCCCAGAACCCAATTGCTGTTCAGAGGGAGAAAAAGGGCTTAGCCAACAGGCTAGGAGCGTTTCAATTTCTCTTTTTGAGATGGACAACTAGACTGTCTAGGCCCTATGGCCTTAAATACTCCACTCATGTAAATCATGCTCCTTGTCGGAATTCCAGCGTCACCCATCAACATGCTGGTAATCATTTGACTTCTGCAGGCTGCCAATGGTGAGAGCACACACAGGTCGTGTTTGCATAAATATTCCAGACCATGTGTTGGTCGAATTTCACACTATAAATGAACACATTGGCTATGTTCTCTATAAAATCAGTTTGACAAAGAAAAACTTCAGTTGCTTTTGGACTAAGAGGATAAAGTTTTCCAAGCCCTTATTGATTGCTGAACCAAATACATAGGAGCTCCCTAAATGCTTTCTTTTTGTCAATTCATTTATTTTACTACTCTGAGCACTCACACATTCACAGAGCCATACAGAGCCATATATGGAGAAATGTAAAAACAATTCTCCTTTTTGGCAAGTGAGCTACATCACCAAGAGAGGTAGGCTCACTTCAGGCCATTATTCAGATTACTTTTACTAAAGTTAGCTGAAATGCCATTCTCCAGGCCTCTGAAGAATGCTCAGAATATACATTAAGGTTGGCATAGCTGCCACGGTCATACCCTCACACAACTAGAAACACAGTAGTCATAATATGACAATAAAAAACTGGACCTCTCTTTCCATGGGATGCCCTAAACCCTGCAACGGCTAAGCCTCCCAAGAACCAGAGTGCACATAAGTATCCAATGCTTTCATTAATTAAATCCACTGCAAAACCAGGAGAATCCCAAGAACAGCAGTAACACATTTTTATTTTATAAAAATGCCCCCATTGCAACAGCAGATCTGAATGCAAATGTAAAATTAAGCCTTCGATAATGCTCTCTCCACATCTGTCAACATTTTAGAGAAACTTCAACCGGAAAGCATTTGTGGTTCTAGAAATTCTTACTTTATGCCTGGAATACATTTGAGATGACTTTGTTTTCTATGGTACCCCAATTTCAAATGAAAAATATCATGGAATTACAAACCTTTGAAGCTGGAAGGGATCAGGAGAGTCACATAGACCTAGTCCTTCATTTAACATGTGTGATGAGAGTTCAGAGAGGTTGAGGCAAGGTTCAAGGGTGTTCACAGGATTAGATTTCAGGAACTCTAAAAGCTAGAGAGAAATTGGGGGCAGATTTTCCATTGTACCCTTAGCATTTGAATGGCAAATGATTCCTTCTGAGATCAAGGGCTGAGCCAGACAAAATTCACTGGCCACCTGACCTTTCCATATTTGTACAAGCAGAATTAAATTGGCAATTGGAACATTTGCCTAAATTGCTTTGGTTAATTTACTGAGTTTTATTTAACATTTAAAAACAAAATTAAAAGCAAGAAATAAGGGTGAATAGGCTGTATGACACATCTTGTGGTGTTTAAATATTAACAAATTCACATTTGATGTAAAATTTGTTGTTTTTATTATGCCATACAAGAATATTTCATGAAACTTTCCATGTTTTATATATATAATAACATATATTTATATAAGTGTATATATATATATTCATATATATTTATATATAAAACATGAAAAGTTTCATGAACTAATATACATACGTATATATATATATATATGTACCCACACATATGCTAGGTTATAATGTTTTTTACTGTGGGTCATACTAAAAGGATGGAAATTCATATCAATAAGAATTTCACTTTAGGCCCCCCTCAACCACTTTAAAACAAAACAAAAAACACCCTGAAATATAAAATAACACTTTCTCATAAAAATTTGGGGAACTTTACATTAAATAGTTACTTTTTTAAATCACCATAACCTATGAAATTAAAAGATGCTTACTCCTTGGAAGAAAAGTTATGACCAACCTAGATAGCATATTGAAAAGCAGAGACATTACTTCTCCAACAAAGGTCCGTCTAGTCAAGGCTATGGTTTTTCCAGTGGTCATGTATGGATGTGAGAGTTGGACTGTGAAGAAAGCTGAGCGACAAAGAATTGATGCTTTTGAACTGTGGTGTTGGAGAAGACTGTTGAGAGTCCCTTGGACTGCAAGGAGATCCAACCAGTCCATTCTAAAGGAGATCAGCCCTGGGTATTCTTTGGAAGGAATGATGCTAAAGCTGAAGCTCCAGTACTTTGGCCACCTCATGCAAAGAGTTGACTCATTGGAAAAGACTCTGATGCTGGGAGGGATTGGGGGCAGGAGGAAAAGGGAATGACAGAGGATGAGATGGCTGGATGGCATCACTGACTCGATGGACATGAGTCTGGGTGAACTCCGGGAGTTGGTGATGGACAGGGAGGCCTGGCGTGCTGAAGTTCATGGGGTCGCTGAGTTGGACACGACTGAGTGACTGAACTGAACTGAACTGTACTGAATATACACTTTCTACTCTAGGCTGAGTACTATGTTCTGTAGATTACTAATAAGGAAAAATTAAACAAAAGAAACTAAGGGAAAGAACAAATGCATTACAGATGCAAAAGAAGTAGAACATCCATTCATGGTTTCAAGGTATATTATTTCTTTCTTGAAATCAAAGCTTGAAGTAGATAGCAAATTTAATTTACTCAGTTTCTGGCACAGAGTAAATGTTTAATAATATGTGTCTTTCCATGGAATGTTAATAGATAGCACATGAAAATCATGTGTAACTGACAAGTCAACTGGTGGTCCCTTCACTAGATTTCTGTGTTCCTCCAACCTCATCTATGTAGTCATGATCATCCAATGGGCCTTGACTTCCTGACTCAGAAACAATGGCCTCTAAAGCAGAAATAGGCATTGAGAATAGATGTATGGGTACCAAGGGGGAAGGCAGGAGTGGGGTGAACTGGGAGATTGGGACTGACATATATACACTACTAGGTATAGAATAGATAACTAGTGAGAACCTACTGTATAGCACAGGGAACTCTACTCAGTGCTCTTTGGTGACCTAAATGGGAAGGAAATCCAAAGAAGAGGGGATATATGTATCTGTTTGGCTGATTCCCTTTGTTGTACAAGAGAAATACTAATACAACAGTGTAAAGCAACCACACTCCAAATAAAAAAAAATCAGTCAATCTTTCCTAAAAAAATAAAGAAATAAAGAAGAAAAATTCAAAGACCAAAAAGTAATCACTTCATATTTCTTTAATAGAAAAGAAAATGTATAGCCAACTACATAGATCAGAATCTATTAAGTCCCTCCAACTAAAGCACAATAATTTGGGCTGTGAATTTAGTGACCTCTCTTTTACTTTTCATACAGCCTTTATTTTCACACATTTGATCTTTCACAAAAAGGAGAGAGAAACAAAAGACATTTTTGATTCAAATCAATATTTTGACCCATAGACAGCACAGCAGTAGGTGCTGTGCACCCTTCCTTCAGGAGTGGTTCTGTAGAATCAGCATCTACTTATAGGCTGAAAATTAGCACAAGCGTCACTCACTGCATCTGTGATTTGGGGATAAAAAGGGAGCCAGATGAGTGCCATTTTGGGAGCTGTATCTGCCATCACCTACAGCTGCCACTCTGGTCTGCAACATAAGAGTTAGGAAACAAAGACTCTGGTCTGAAAAAAACGAAAAACTCTGGTCTGCAACTCAGGTCTGCAACACAAAAGTCAGGAAACAAAACTAATCTGATAACCCTATCTGTAAAGAAATTGAAGTGTGGGTAGCCAGAGAGCATGGTTTATTTGGGGAAGTACAGCATAATAGTTAAACATGTAATGTTAAAGTAACAAATCACTGAGAACTCTATCAGTTCCTTATGCAAAATGGGAATAAAACTGGAACTTGTCTCATGAGTTGCATATAGAATTAAACAAGAAATATATTTGTAAGGATTTGACCCAATATTTACAATAAGTACTCAGTATATGGTATCCATTTTTGTTATGATATATCAATAACTAAATCCAGATCATGATTAAGAGATCAAGAATTCAGAAACTTTAAATGATATACTAGTGTATTAATAGACGTAGTTTTCTGTGAAGTAAAATGCTTGAGAAGGACATTGGAGATGGATACACATTGAAATGGAAACTTCTGCTGTTTTCATGGTCCACTTTGTGCATTTTACTGCAGCAGATGGTTTGGAAGAGTTGGAGAAAACCAATTGGTCACCCTTAGATGATTAGCAAATATTATACTTAGTGGGTAAAATGGGAAGTAAGAGAATCGTGACATAGGTTTCCATTCTTTGTTTAAAACTGCAGCACACTTTGGACCACAACTCTATACTTTGCAGCCCTTCTGCCATCCTGAGGCTTGCATTTGCCAACAAATACTCTTAGTTATCATTATTAAGCACAGATATTTCACACTGTAGTCTCTTATCATCTGCATGTGGTCAAAGACGGCTTCCATTCACCTTGGCGGGGATTACTGCCATTCTTTTATCTAAGTGGAGACAGAAACACAGAGAGAAGCAGCAGTTTGTTCAACAGGCCCACAGTCAACACAAGTCACTGGGTGAGTAGAGGCTTAAATATGAAGATCAGCTACATAGCACGCCGATGCCTCAGCCATTCCACCCAGCAAATAAATACAAATCAGATTC
Source organism: Bison bison bison (assembly GCF_000754665.1). Lineage (NCBI taxonomy): Eukaryota > Metazoa > Chordata > Mammalia > Artiodactyla > Bovidae > Bison > Bison bison. The sequence continues at coordinate 13,066,075 of NW_011495048.1, forward strand.
AAATTCCAGACAGATCAGGTTCACACTCACTCATCTTCTAGAGCTGCTCCAGCCGTGAGCACCAGCCTCAATTCTCGCAGGTGTCTGAATCCCAGACATGGTTGACAGGCTGACACAGGGTATATTTGGGGTGGAAAATAAGACAAAGACTTAATTAAGGGGTATTCTAAAGAAGGCAGAAGAAATTACACAACCTATTTGCACACCACACACTGGAAATGAATGGGTTCTTTAGTGTTTGGGACATTTTAGTGTTATAAAAATGTAGACTATAAAGCTATTATATCAAGTAATTTATGGGATGAATATTGTAATTCATTGAATGTCACGACTTATCTTTTATTCATATAGTTACTATTCCATTACCAGCGAGGGAGGTTTGTCAAAGGTTAATTATTTTAAATTGCTCCAGCAAATTTATTTTGATTTGTACAATTTTTTTGAATAATCACAGGTCTATATATTCATACATCTTTATGAGGCTTCTTTTTAAAAAATAATATTCTTTGATGAGGCTGTTAAAGTTAGATAAATGCTTGAGTGATATCTTTTAAATATATTCTCTTTAACTCTGTATTAGATCTACAAAGAATTATTATTATTATTATTATTATTATTATTGATATTAACAGTCTTTTTGAGAACTTTCTACTTTTCCAAGAAAAATTCCAAATCAAAATGGCCAGGAAATTGAACTTTGACTTTCTCAAGGGGTTGGTCATGGTTCCTAATTACCGTTTAGCTCAGGGTCATTATTTGGAATGCCCCTCTGAATGGTGGATGAGGAAAACTGTTGCCATCTGTTCTCTGTACCCACCCGGGTTTCACTTGAGGCTGCCCTGTGGCCAGGACTACATCTCCTCAGGGCATGAAAATTGGTCCTTGTGGGAAAAAAAATTATAGAAGGTAGGTATAAAATACCTTAAAAGTTGGAAAAATTATCTTGAATTATTAAGCCTAAATTAGAAAGGAAGCTGGAAGCCAGAAAAGGCTACAATGTAGAAAGGCTACAATGCATACAATATGTACAATATACAGATTAACCTAGTTCCTTTTCCTGCAAAACCTATTGCCTCTCTCAAGAAGCCTTTCTGATTATGCTTGTTTTCTTTATTTTTCTCAAATGCTTATGTATCAAGCCTACATTTCATTAATATGATCTTGTTGTTATGTAGCTTTTTAATTATTCATAAATCATTTGCGAGTTAGTGAGATATAGTGGGAAAAGGTTCAATTTGAAGGCAGAAGACCTCGGTTCATGTTTAAGCTTTGCAGTTTCTTATCTGTGTGGGTTTAGGTCTATTTGTTTGAAACTCAGTTTCTTTATGTCAAAGAACAGGAAAACCTACCTATGTACTTGATGGGGTTGGCAATATGTCACCTAATAATTGCACACTACCTCAGGTTTATAAAATTCTCGCATATGTATCTTGCTTAATCCCCAAACAACAGTATAAGATGAGCACTATTACCCATTCATTTTTATGTGAATTACTTGAAAATACTGTTTTTAACACCATAAGGTATTATTATTTTTAGTCTGCCGATTTTATATCATCAATTTAATACTAACATCCCTAGGATCTAGGTCATATCTATCTTTTATTTATTTTTTATTTTATTCTTCCCTCATATTCCTTTCTTTTAAGTGATTTGAAGAATAGATTCAGAAGATAGATTTTTCCAGTACAGATAACAAAATGCTTTGCCAAATAAATGCTCAGTAAGATTGTGTCTGCATGTTGCCAGAGTAACTGATTAATTTTACTTGATGCCAGGAAGAAAATAATAATCTACCATTTGATCAATATTTTTACTTTTTAATCATTTGTATTGCTCTTGTGCACATATTAAAATGTTCTCAGAGAGCACAGCAATTTTGGAAGTATAGAAATAAAACACACATCTTCTCTATAATGCTGTTGATCAAACAAAAGGCTCAGTACATGATTCTGGAAAGCATAAATGGTAGCTCAGGTACAGAGGCTGCAAGCTGTTTTGTAATTATTTACGCTACTAGAGGGCAAACTCTATCCAAAATAGGCCCTTGCCTGTCTTATTCACATTCAGTATTTTTGGTGCCTGGTTCATAGTTGGTGCACAACGAATATTAGCTAAGTATAAAGTCTCCCATTAAGCTTATACAAATCAGACCTTTCAGTTCAGTTCAGTTCAGTCACTCAGTCGTGTCCAACTCTTTGCAACCCCATGAATGGCAGCACGCCAAGCCTCCCTGTCCATTACCATCTCCCAGAGTTCACTCAAACTCATGTCCATCGAGTGGGTGATGCCATCCAGCCATCTCATCCTCTGTCGTCCCTTTTCCTCCTGCCCCCAATCCCTCCCAGCATCAGAGTCTTTTCCAATGAGTCAACTCTTCGCATGAGGTGGCCGAAGTACTGGAGTTTCAGCTTTAGCATCATTCCTTCCAAAGAAATCCCAGGGCTGATCTCCTTTAGAATGGACTGGTTGGATCTCCTTGCAGTCCAAGGGACTCTCAAGAGTCTTCTCCAACACCACAGTTCAAAAGCACCAATTCTTCGGCGCTCAGCTTTCAGAAGACTATGAAATTTGCAGTTGAAGAACATGGAATTTTGAAATGGATTCAGGAAAGAGAAACAATGTTGGAGATGGGAGTCATAAAAGAAAATTAAATAACCTTTAAAAATGATACAAATAAACTTATTTACAAAACAGAAATAGACCCACAGACATAGAAAACCAATTTATGATTCCCAAAGGAGAAAGGTGTGAGGATGGGATAAATCAGCAGTTTGGGATTAACAGATAAACACTGCTGTGTATAAAATATATAATCAGTAAGGACCTACTGTATAGCACAGGGAACCATGTACATTTGAGATAACCTGTAATTGAAAAAATATGAAAAATATTCACATGTATAACTGAATCACTTTGCTGCACATTTGAAACTAACACAACATTGTAAATCAACTATGCTTCAATTAAAACAAAAAAGTTTCTCTTATTGAAAAAGAGAAAGGAAAGGAGAGATTTTGAGTATCATAGACCTATAGTGTAATAGAACATGTTTATCTGTTCTATTATGTTTATCTGTGATACAAAAGGTATACATTAGTAAAGGTAAATAAATATGCAAATGCATACATGTGAATACATATAAACTAATTCCTCACTAAGTGGTAGAAAGTGAATAGGAAAATTGAGTTGAGTTGTGCTGGGTCAGGCACATATGCTGTGTGTCTAGGTACTGGACTTCCATTGTCTCATTAAACAAGTTCTCTGTGGTCAATATTATCATTGATGAGGAAATGAAGGCTAGGAGTAATTAAATGACTAGTCTAAAGTCACATGCTAGTTGTCAGCAAAGCCTGGAATTAGTGCACATCTGGACCTTCTGGATCAAGGTGGTCATTTGAGACACCCACCACATTCAATCTCAACATGACCAGCTCTACAGCATTTCTTCCGTGGAGCCTAGATGATCCTACAACCGGTCTCTATGTTTACTTAATAGACTACATGAGAGTAAAATCTAAATGCCAGTTGTGATTATGTAAAACCTATATTAATGCTGCCTACAGACTTAGTTTTATGAAAAAAGATATAATACCTATGCCAATATCTTACTCTTACTAATCTTCCTTTTCCAGATTTTACAATAAAATTAGATACCATTAGGATAGGATCACTGAATCAGCAAATAGATTTCACTCTCAAAAGAGAATTCATGGTCCTGAACATTTTCCTGTCACCTAAGTATACACCAGTAAAAGGGTCTTTTCAATGAATTATTCCAGACTGTTGTGTAAACTCAATCAGTTAGCTGTATAGTCATCAAACATCCCCTTACTTTCTTTTTCACTACTTTACAGGGCTTCCCAGGTGGTGCTAGTGGTAAAGAACCTACCTGCCAATGCAGGAGACATAAGAGACATGGGTTTGATCCCTGGGTCGGGAAGATCCCCTAGAGGAGGACATGGCAACCCACTCCAATATTCTTGCTGGGAGAATCCCAAGAACAGAAGAGCCTGGTGGACTACCGTCCATAGGGTCTCACAGAATTGGACACGAATGGAGCGACTTAGCACACATGCAAGCAATTGCTGGAGAAGGGAATGGCAACCCACTCCAGTATTCTTCCTGCCTCCTCCTGTGGACGTAGGAGGCTGGTGGGCTGCTGTCCATGGGGTTGCATAGAGTCAATCATGATTGAAGTGACTTAGCATGCACACATACACTGAAGAAGGAAATGGTAACCTACTCCCGTATTCTTGCCTGGAGAATCCCAGGGACAGAGGAGCCTGGTGGGCTGCCGTCTACGTCACACAGAGTCGAACACGACTGAGGCGACTTAGCAGCAGCAGCAACAGCAGCAAGCAATTGCTCTAGACTGTTGTGTTGGAGCCTCCCTCCCACCCCTTCATCCTACCCATCTATTGTCTCAGGTGGGATTTTGGAGTGAGGAGACACTGGGCCATGGAATGAGCAGTACTGACAGCAATTTTGTGACTGTAACAGTCCAGGGTATTGCTGGAAATCATCAAGACAGCAAATGAAAGGCCCCAGAGAATACCATGGCAGCAATGAGCCCACCCACTTCCCAATTCTATCAAGAACTACCGGAGAAAAGTGTTATGCATCCAGCATCTTATACCAGAAACAATCTGATTCCTTTAGATTGGGACATTTTCTATTTTTAATTCTCCTTAACAAAGACCTCTAAGTCCAGAAGCTTCCTGAAAGGCCTGTGAAGGGCTATTCTGATCACCCCTTCATGTTTCCAAGATGCTCTGGGATAATGTTGGGGAGGGGAGGCCGCCAGGGGAACAGCTGATTGGATTCTGGCAAGAAGGACCAAACATCTGCTTCAAACAAAGGACATCTGCATATTTCACATTTATTTTTCATAATTTACAGAAGCAACCTGCCAAAATTCAGCAAGGGAGAATACGCTAGCACGTAATTAGCTTAAAGTTTGCTTGCTTTAGAAGTGTGAGCGCGAAGCTAGGAGCTCACCTGGGAGGCCGAGAAACAGTGGAACTGCTATCTGATTTCTGGAAATTCAGCGTTAGACCTCACATGCCAGCGCAGAAGCCCCAGCCCTGCTAGGCTTGGAAGGGATGAGTAAATATGCCAGAGGTGACACTAGGAGGCTCTTTTGTTCTCATGTCGAATAAAAAAACCTTCCCACCAAAGGGGTGGCCTAAGGTGCTCTCATTTATTAAATAAGATTTGATTAAGCAGAAAGAGTTTGCCTCTGCCCTCTAGCACTGCAGAACCCAGGTCAGATAACAGTGCGATGCTCCATGACTTATCATTTAAAGTGCATATAGAAAAATATACAAATATCATGCTGAGAAATCACATGTAGGGTGTTGCATTATTTTTCAAAGCATCAGAACATTGTTACTTAACAAAAGTACTATATTTGGAATATGTGATGAAAACAAAGAGAACAAGATATAATACACCTTGGTGGAAGGGATACAACAAATTATCTGCCTTCTGTAAGCCATATCTTCCCAGTTGAATTTCAAACTTCACAAGGTCGTTATGGTGTAAAATAACTAAAAATTGCTTAATAGAGAATAGAAGTGGAAGAAGGATTTTTTTATGAGAAAAAGAAAGATTTCTTTTCCTTTCCAGCGAAGGAATTTCAACCCCATGTTATGAGATCCTCTGTTATTTCCCCTGATCTTAACTCCAATGGGAAAGTAAACTTAAAGCTAAGTTTGCAAAGTATTAGGTGCTGTTGTTTTAAATATTTAAGACACAGGTCCCTGGTGGGAAGAGGGAGTAGTATTTTGGTTTTGCTGACTATTATCTTCCAGTCTTAGCCATTGCTTTATAAAAGCAATTGTATTCCTGATTTAGCTGTAGACCCAAAGGTGACCCCTTGCAAATTTCTGCAAAATAGCATGGCAGGCAAAAAAACTTAACATCTTAAGATAGATGGGCTTCCCTGGTGGCTCAGACCATAAAGAATCTGCCTGAAATGCAGAAGACCGGGGATCAATCCCTGGGTCAGGAAGATCCCCTGAAGGAAATGCCAGCCCACTCCAATATTCCTGCCTGGAGAATTATCATGGATAGAGGCACCTGGAGGGCTAGAGTCCATGGGGTCATAAAGAGTTGGACACGGCTGAGCAACTAACAAGATATGTGTATGCTGTAGAAGCAACATTTGCAATCCAAGCAATAATTCCTTGGTGACTTCTAACTAAGTTCTAAGGAGTGACTTGCTTATGGCCATTCCAAATATCACTCTATGTGTGGTTCTGATAGCTGATGTAGCACTGCATGACATATACATGCCAAACTGCCTTGAAACATGAAATCCCAATTCAAAGAGCTGCTCCCATTTGAAAACAGTGATTTGTAATTATGCACCAACTTACTCTTCAACATTTGCTAATTATTCTTACACATTAAAAAAAATTTTTTCAATGCACATAAATTTCAAACCAGTATGTTACACATATGAACCTTTCATGTAATTATAAATGTTCTTCTCCCCTTTGCAATAGTATCATAACAGAAGAGCAGCTTGTTCTAAATAGACAGGCAGGACTTGATTTGAATCAGATCTATATATTAATCTGGTTTCAACCATCTATAAACTGGGTGACCTCCGGAAAATTATTTAAACTCTTTAGGTCTCGATTTTCTCTCCTGTATACTAGGGTTGGTATTTCTGCTGTACAAGTTAAATGAGGTAGCTTGTGTAATCTGCACCTAAACTGGAATTCTGATTTGCCAAATTTTGAACTTGCTCAAATTCAGATACCTTACCTACCATCAGTTCAGTTCAGTCGCTCAATCGTGTCTGACTCTTTGCCACCCCATGAATCGCCACACGCCAGGCCTCCCTGTCCATCACCAACTCCCGGAGTTCACCCAGACTCACGTCCATCGAGTCAGTGACGCCATCCAGCCATCTCATCCTCTGTCGTCCCCTTCTCCTCCTGCCCCCAATCCCTCCCAGCATCACAGTCTTTGCCAATGAGTCAACTCTTCGCATGAGGTGGCCAAAGTACTGGAGTTTCAGCTTTAGCATCATTCCTTCCAAAGAAATCCCAGGGCTGATCTCCTTCAGAATGGACTGGTTGGATCTCCTTGAAGTCCAAGGGACTCTCAAGGGTCTTCTCCAACACCACATCCAACAAAGTTAGTACAGTCCCACCCT
>NW_011495048.1:13074029-13096839 GCF_000754665.1 Bison bison bison
AAAGCAGAAATACATGTTTTTCTGGAACTCTCTTGCTTTTTCCATGATCCAGCGGATGTTGGCAATTTGATCTCTGGTTCCTCTGCCTTTTCTAAAACCAGCTTGAACATCAGGAAGTTCACAGTTCATGTATTACTGAAGCCTGGCTTGGAGAATTTTGAGCATTACTTTACTAGCATGTGAGATGAGTGCAATTGTGCGGTAGTTTGAGCATTCTTTGGCATTGCCTTTCTTTGGGATTGGAATGAAAACTGACCTTTTCCAGTCCTGTGGCCACTGCTGAGCTTTCCAAATTTGCTGGCATATTGAGTGCAGCACCTTCACAGCATCATCTTTCAGGATTTGAAATAGCTCCACTGGAATTCCATCACCTCCACTATCTTTGTTCGTAGTAATGCTTTCTAAGGCCCACTTGACTTCACATTCCAGGATGTCTGGTTCTAGGTTAGTGATCACACCATCGTGATTATCTGGGTCCTGAAGATCTTTTTTGTACAATTCTTCTGTGTATTCTTGCCATCTCTTCTTAATATCTTCTGTTTCTGTTAAGTCCATACCATTTCTGTCCTTTATTGAGCCCATCTTTGCATGAAATATTCCCTTGGTATCTCTCATTTTCTTGAAGAGATCTCTAGTCTTTCCCATTCTGTTGTTTTCCTCTATTTCTTTGCACTGATCACTGAAGAAAGCTTTCTTATCTCTTCTTGCTATTCTTTGGAACTCTGCATTCAGATGCTTATATTTTTCCTTTTCTCCTTTGCTTTTCACTTCTCTTCTTTTCACAGCTATTTGTAAGACCTCCCCAGACAGCCATTTTGCTTTTTTGCATTTCTTTTCCATGGGGATGGTCTTGATCCCTGTCTCCTGTACAATGTCATGAACCTCATTCCATAGTTCATCAGGCACTCTATCTATCAGATCTAGGCCCTTAAATCTATTTCTCACTTCCACTGTATAATCATAAGGAATTTGATTTAGGTCATACCTGAATGGTCTAGTGGTTTTCCCTACTTTCTTCAGTTTAATTCTGAATTTGGCAATAAGGAGTTCATGATCTGAGCCTCAGTCAGCTCATGGTCTTGTTTTTGCTACCATAGAACTCTTCAAAAGGAAACTGTCATCCCAAAAGAACGTCAGGCAAGAAGACAAGCTTTGAAAACAAACCTTGTCTTTGATTGAGAAGAGTTTTGTTGTTGTTGTTGTTGTTGCTGTTGTTTAGTCGCTAGGTTGTGTCCGACTCTTTTGGCACCGAGCCCATGGACTGTAGCCCTCCAGGTTCCTCTGCCATGGAATTCTCCAGGCAAGAATATTGGAGTTGGTTGCCATTGCCTTCTCCAAGGGATTTTCCTGACCCAAGGATTGAACCCGAGTATCCTGCATGGGCAAGTGAATTCTTTATTACTGAGCCCCCAGGAAAGCACCCCCTTCCTTTTATTTTTTTTCCTTTTCAGTAAAAGGCCAGAAAGTATGTTAACATTTAAGATGCATGGGATCTCTTGCTGCTACTGCTCAATTTTGTCATTGCAGCATGAAAATAGATACGGACAACACATATAAATAAATTATGTGGCTGTATTCAAATAAAACTTTGTTTATAGACAATGAAACATGAATTTCCTATAGTTTTCAAAGGGCATAAAGTATGATTCTTCTTTTGATTTTCTTCAACCATGTAAGAGGTACAAATCATCTTAGTAAGCTGGCTGTACAAAAACTGGCTATACAAGCTGGATTTGACAGACCACAGTTAGCCAAAGCTAGGTTAAAGCAATGAGGTGAGAGGAGTAATGCTAACACATTGGTGTTTGTCATTCTATTATCTTAAGTGACTGTCGTAAATAACTAAAAGTAAAAATCAAAGGGTTGTTTCTCTAAAATTTCTACCACATGCTGGGGCATGATTTGTACTCTTTGGAGATCTGTTGTCCTCAGTTCCAGAGCAGCACTGTGAGGACGTATCAGGAGCAGTAGCCCTGCCCGGTGGAAGCAGTGGGTTGTAGTGAGAGTTGGCAGTGCTCCTGGAACAAACAGTGGCGGAGGAGGATGGGATGTCCCCAGTGGAGGAAGCTCCCATCCTCAGAGAAAGAGAATTCCCCCAAAAGCACCTAGTGGGAGAAGCAGGAACCAGCAAAATGCCAAGGAAACATCAACTTGCACTGCACTGTCCAATTTATGGGACCAGTAGCCACATGTAGCTATGTAAATCGGAACAAATAAAAATTGCAAACTCAGGTCCTCAGTTTTAGCAACAGATTCATCATTGCAGAAAGTTCTGTTGGACAACCCTTGAATAGCAGATGACAGGTTTTTCCAAAGCACATGTGAAAGTTTCCCTAGAGACCTTGGAAGGACTTGAAGATTGAGGCAGTGGGGAAGGGAAGGGATGAGGTCTTGAAACAGCAGTTAGGAATAAGAATTGGCAACATAGGAGTTATTCTCTTGAACATGATCTCTTTTTACCTAAGCAAAAGGTGAGGAGATTCGGTGTATATATAGAAAACACCCAGCACGTCGCCTTGAACACAAAAGGCTTCAATAAATGTAAAATTACTGTCTGCTTAAGATCTCTGTGTTGGTGCTGGTAATTTCTAATATAACTGTCATTCTGTTGCTAGAATGACCTTCCTACTGCCTATTTTATATCATTAACCTCTTCAAAAGCTGCCAAAGACTCTTCATGGAATAAAGACCATGGTAGTGACTCAGACGGTAAAAAATCTGCCTGCAATGCAGGAGACCTGATTTCAATCCCTGGGTCAAGATCTCCTGGAGAAGGAAATGGCGACCCACTCCAGTATTCTTGCCTGGAGAATTCCATGGACAGAGGAGCCTAGCAGGCTGTGGTCCATGGGGTCGCAGAGTCAGACACCACTGAAGGACTAACACATACATACAACACACACAAATCCCAAGACTCAGCTCTGGCCAATGTGAGCAGATGCTGGAGCTGGAAAGCCTGAGAGTGAATCCTGACTCTGGCAGTTGCTGGCTGTGGACCATGCATCATTAGTTAACCTCTCTGAGCCTCAGGTTTCTTATCCATAAAATGAGGAACATATTACCACTGACTTCATTAATTGTATTGGCACATCATCAGCATGAGGAAAGTGTTTGTTCAGTGAATGTTTGTATTCCTCAAAGATTTAGTCCCTAATCACATTGCAAGTTGATCTTCCATGACACCTCCTTCTCCTCTCTACATTTCAAATGTGCTATATTCTCCCAACTTGTCTTACATACCTTTTCCTCTCTTTGTATATATAAAAGTCATACTTATTCTGTGCATTTTGCTGTTTCTTCCTTTGGTCAGAGACATGCTTTTCTGGGATACAACCAAAGGTACTGCTGTATTACACATCATCCTTTCTAGTCAAAGATTTGCTTTGGAGGGGTCATTTGGAAAATATATGTTCATGATCTAGCATTTCATCATTTACCTATATAAATGATAAAGTCAATTTTAATTCTTAGAAATCAACAGCAGATTAAAAAATTAAGTCCGCTTGTCCACAGACAGAGCTACTCTGAGTCTGTCACTTTCCAGCTAGAGCAGTACCTATAGAGGATCATTTGGGCTTGGGGTTACTCTCCCCTGTGGTGAGTCTTTGGGATGCATTCAGAGGGTGCTTCAGAAATAATTTGCATTGAAAATTATCAAGAAGGTAAAAGATAAAATGTATCTTCCTAGAAGAATTTCTCCTAGAAGATTAGTTCTACAGCAGCATGTTCATTCCTTATTCAGTAGCCTTCATATCATTCTATTCTGTCTTGTTCTTTATAGTTTGGTCTTTACTTGTCTGGACTCATCCTAGACTGTAAAGTCTCCAAGAAGTTATTTATGCTTGCCTAAATTAGGTACTCAATAAATACTCATAAGATGGTAAGAAGAGGGAAAGGTATAGTATGCCTTTCAGACCAGTTCTATGAAATACCCATCTTGAGTGCTATATTTTAGAATTCATGCATAAGTAGCTTTCCAAGGGCTTTCCTGGTGGCTCAGTAGTAAAGAATCTGCCTGCCAATGCAGGAGGAGCAAGAGACATGGGTTGGGAAGATCCCCTGGAGAAGGGAATAGCAACCCATTCCAGTATCCTTTGGAGAAGGCAATGGCACCCCATACCAGTACTCTTGCCTGGAAAATCCCATGGATGGAGGAGCCTGGTGGGCTGCAGTCCATGGGGTCACTAGAGTCAGACATGACTGAGCGACTTCACTTTCACTTCTCACTTTCATGCATTGGAGAAGGAAACGGCAACCTACTCCAGTGTTCTTGCCTGGAGAATCCCAGGGACGGGGAAGCCTGGTGGGCTACCGTCTATGGAGTCGCACAGAGTTGGACACAACTGAAGCCACTTAGCAGCAGCAGCAGCAACCAGTATCCTTGCCTGGAAAATCCCATGGACAGAGGAGCCTGCAGGCTGCAGCCCAGGGACTTTTCAAATTGTCTAAACACAATATCAACACAATATCCTTTAGACGGTGTGTGCAAAAATGTGTTACCCTTCATTACATGATATGCTTCATGCCAAATAGCTGGGCTTTTTTTTTTTTTTTTTAAGGATATGGCATCATGAAAGGACAGCCACAACCTGAGAGGACTGAAGTCATTCCTATTAGATCCGTTTATCTTCTTGATAGTTTTCCATGCAAATTATTTCCGAAGCACCCTCTGGATGCATCCCAAAGACACACCAGGGAGAGATTAACCCCAAGCCCAAATGATCCTCTATGAGTACTGCCGTAGCTAGAAAGTGATAGACTCAGAATAGCTCTGTCTGTGGACAAGAGGACTTATTTTTCTAATGGGCTGTTGATTTCTAAGAAATAAAGTTGACTTTATCATTTATATAGGAAAATGATGAAATGCTAGATCATGAATGCTAGATATTTTCCAAATGACCCCTCCAAAGCAAATCTTTGACTAGAAAGGATGATGTGCAATACAGCAGTACATTTGGTTGTATCCCAGAAAAGCTTATCTCTGACCAAAGGAAGAAACAGCAAGATGCACAGAATAAGTATACCTGGACCATCCCATGGAATGACCGTTGCCTGTATTTGTGTTGTAAGCCTATCTCATCCCTGGAAGGGATCCAAATTTCCACCCAGGGAAATTATTTTGAGTAACCAAGATATGGATCATATCACAAATACATTGGCAGGATCATCTTCCATTGGGTGGCAGTGACTAACATTTCAGAAAATGCACCTCCATGCTCAGCATTTGAGTTTACTGATCCAGTCATGGCCACCAAGTCTTCTTACATGGGATCTTCTACTCTTTCCACTCACAAAGCAGATTAGTGTCTCCAGCTGGAGCCAATCTAAGGTTCACTCTGATTCAAGCATTAACTTTGAATAGTTTCTAGAGCATCTTTAAAAAAAAAAAAAAAAAACTGTTTAAAAAACCACAGGGATCACATCTCATTTTTTTCCTCCTGGGTCAGTGATTGAACTTTGGTTCATTCTCAATGTCACACCATAATGCACACATCTTGACCAGGTCTGTTGCAGTCTGTGAAGTGAAATCCTCTTTAGAGCCCCTCACTATCCTTATATTTACGAATAACTCTTAATAGGCGGGGGGGAAAAAAAAAAAACACTTCTTCTTAGCCTCCAAACTTTCCTGGATAACTTTATGTCTTTGTTAGAAATATAAAATGTGGCTTTACGAGTCTTTAAAAGTCTAAAGAAAATAGCTACTAATGGTATCTTTTTATTGCCCACAATTCATCCTGCTGAAAAAGGCATTACCTTCTTAGAGTTGATTATTGCTCCATCTTAAATTTTCTAATTGTTTAAGATTTTTCACTTATTTTAGACATTTTCACTTGGCCCCCTAGAGTAAATTAAGATGAAAGGTAAGTTAAAAGAGAGGGAATTCAACATAAAGAGAATAAATAAATGAAACACAGATTGCAAAGCAGGAATGAAAACAAGGTCTCCCAACCCAATCTGTTAAAGGAATGCTACAAATGTGAAGTGTTTACTATTTTAAACATTAATCATGTACTCACTCTGTTTATTTAGCTATCAATGTTTTTCCTGTAACTCTGACTTGAAAATGTGTAAGCTGTTTAGAATTAGGACTCACACTGAAGCCAAATGATATTTTGATTATTTATATTGCGGAGCTTGTCTTGAAACTTCAGAGTTGCAGCCCTTTCGTTTCAATTCACACCTTTTTAAAAAGTCATTATTACTTTGTATAATGTGACATCTCGAATAACTTTGCTTGCCACCCACTACCAAACACCCAAGTCACAGCCATTAAAGACAGGCAGCCTGAGTTGCCCATCAAAGGACCTATTCAGAAGATCGCCGCCATCTTGCTTTCACCTACAAACTAGGCAATGACACCAGAACACTGCATTAGAGGACTGGCTTCATCATCAGAATTATGCGTACCAAAAAGTCGTAAGTATCTCAAGTTTCTGGCAGTATTTTCTTGATAGATATTCATTATTTTAAGTAAAATCTAACAATTTGGATCTGCTACTGAGACTTAGCCACCAAAGATCCTGCATACTCATCAAGAACAAGAGCTTCTCTTCAACCTTACAAAATTTCAAGTCCTGCTGAGAAGAGAAACTGATCACGTTAAGCTGACTTATTATTTCTATTACTGAAAGAAATAATTTCAATACCAATAAGAAAAAAAGCATAATAATTTTCTCCTAGACTAAAGATATGGAAAAAACCTACCCATTAGAAACCATAGACCGTGGCATGGACAGTTCAGTTCAGTTCATTTCAGTCGCTCAGTCGTGTCCGACTCTTTGCGAGGACTGCAGACCCTGTGAACTGCAGCACACCAGGCTTCCCTGTCCATTACCAACTCGCGGAGCCTGCTCAAACTCATGTCCATTGAGTTGGTGGTGCTATCCAACCATATCATCCTCTGTCATACCTTTCTCCTCCCACCTTCAATCTTTCCCAGCATCAGGGTCTTTTTAAATAAGTCAGTTCTTCACATTAGGTGGCCAAATTATTAGAATTTCAGCTTCAGCATCAGTCCTTCCAATGAATAGTCAGGAATGATTTCCTTTAGGATTGATTGGTTGAATCTCCTTGCAGTCCAAGGGACTCTCAAGAGTCTGGGAAAACCAGAGGTTTGACTAGACAGACCTTTGTTGGAAAAGTAATGTCTCTGCTTTTTAATATGCTGTCTAGGTTGGTCATAACTTTTCTTCCAAGGAGCAAATGTCTTTTAATTTCATGGCTGCAGTCACCATCTGCAGTGATTTTGGAGCCCAGAAAAATAATGTATCTCACTGTTTCCATTGTTTAACCATCTATTTACCATGAAGGGATGGGACTGGATGCCATGATCTTAGTTTTCTGAATGTTGAGCTTTAAGCCAACATTTTCACTCTCCTCTTTCACTTTATCAAGAGGCTCTTTAGTTCTTCTTCACTTTCTGCCATAAGGGTGATGTCATCTGCATATCTGAGGTTATTGATATTTCTCCCGGCAATCTTGATTCTGGCTTGTGCCTGGCATTTTGCATGATGTACTCTACATATAAGTTAAATAAGAAGGGTTACAATATATAGCCTTGACGTACTCCTTTTCCGATTTGGAACCAGTCTGTTGTTCCATGTCCAGTTCTAACTGTTGCTTCCTGATTTGCATATAGGTTTCTCAAGAGGCAGATCAGGTGGTCTGGTATTCCCATCTCTTTCAGAATTTTCCACAGTTTGTTTTGATCCACACAGTCAATGGCTTTGGCATAATCAATAAAGCAGAAGTAGATGTTTTTCTGGAACTCTCTTCCTTTTTCAGTGATCCAACAGATGTTGGCAATTTGATCTCTGGTTCCTCTGCCTTTTCTAAAACCAGCTTGAACATCTGGAAGCTCATGGTTCACATACTGTTGAAGCCTGGCTTATAGAATTTTGAGCATTACTTCACTAGCTTGTGAGATGAGTGCAATTGTGCAGTAGTTTGAGCATTCTTTGGCATTGCCTGTCTTTGGGATTGGATAAAACTGACCTTTTCCAGTCCTGTGGCCACTGCTGAGTTTTCCAAATTTGCTGGCATATTGAGTGCAGCACTTTCACAGCATCATCTTTTAGAATTTGAAATAGCTCAACTGAAATTCCGTCACCTCCACTGGCGTTGTTCATAGTGATGCTTCCTAAGGCCCACTTGACTTTGGGTTCCAGGATGTCTGGCTCTAGGTTAGTTATCACATCATAGTGGTTATCTGGGTTGTGAAGATCTTTTTTGTACAGTTCTATGTATTCTTGCCACCTCTCCTTAATATCTTTTGCTTCCATTAGGTCCATACAATTTCTGTCCTTAATTGTCCCCATCTTTGCATGAAATGTTCCCTTGGTATTTCTAATTTTCTTGAAGAGATCTCTAGTCTTTCCCATTCTATTGTTTTCCTCTATTTGCACTGATCACTGAGGAAGGCTTTCTTATCTCTCCTTGCTAATCCTTAGAACTTTGCATTCAAATAGTGAATCTTTCCTTTTCTCCTTCGACTTTAGCTTTACTTCTTCTCTCAGCTATTTGTAATGCCTCTTCAGATGACCATTTTGCCTTTTTGCATTTCTTTTTCTTGGAGATGGTCTTGATCACTGCCTCCTGTACAATGTCACAAACCTCCGTCCATAGTTCTTCAGGTACTCTGTCTATCAGATCTAATCTCTTGAATCTATTTGTCACTTCCAAATCCTTAATCATAAGGGATTTGATTTAAGTCATACTTGAATGGTCTAGTGGTTTTCCCTACTTTCTTTAGGTCTGAATTTGGCAATAAGGAGTTCATGATCTGAGCCACAGTCAGCTCCCGATCTTGGTTTTGCTGGCTGTATAGAGCTTCTCCATCTTTAGCTGCAAAGAATATAATCAATCTGATTTCAGTATTGCATGGACAAGATCCCCTCAAATACATTCTTTAAAAGTTGTTGTAGCCATTATAAAATTATCCAGGTATGCTAGAAAATTGTAGCATCTTTTTTTGTACAACTGACCTAAACTCTCCACCCTGCTCCTGCTCTCAAACAGTGACCACTGCTCCACCCTGCTTCTTCTAATGTTAGCAGTTCAACCTCCTGTGACAGCTGTTTCTTCCCCTGCTCACGTCCTTCCCTAATTGGTGTAGGGGTGCAATGCCGCATGGTCGATCTTCATCTGGCCCTTGGGCTGTCATCTGCTGCAGGGTCTAGTTCTATGCTTGGTGGGAGTTGGCTGATTTTAATATATTTCATATTCAGTGTTCTAAGGATACCCAGCCTCCATGCTGGCAAGACACCTGATGGTGCCTTGCCTAGCCTTCTGCCCCATCAAATTCTTTAGGAAACTCACTAGCTCCTACCTACCTCTGTCCTTCTCTCTACAGTCTCTGAGAACCAGAAGAGCTTTCATTTATTTCCCCTTTCAGTCAGGCCATACAGGATTTCCTCCTGCCCCCATCTCATCATCCTTCCAAGGGTGGTATTTGCCTTCCCCTTTTTTCTATGGCTATGAGAACAGAGTAGCTGTTGAGGTTTGTTGTTGTTTGGTTGCTAAGTCATGTCCAACTCGTTATGACCCCAGGGACCATAGACCACCAGGCTCCTCTGTCCATGGGATTTCCCAGGCAAGAATACCGG
Organism: Bison bison bison; assembly: GCF_000754665.1. NCBI lineage: Eukaryota > Metazoa > Chordata > Mammalia > Artiodactyla > Bovidae > Bison > Bison bison. Next base: position 13,083,635 of record NW_011495048.1, read on the forward strand.
AAGGGGTTGCCATTTTCTTCTCCTGGAAATCTTCCCAGCCCAGAGACTGAACCCGAGTCTCCTGCATTGGCAGGCAAATTCTTTACCACTGAGCGGCCTGGGAAGCCCAGCTGTTGAGGGTAGGACATACTTTATGTGAGGAAACTTGAAAGCTTCATTAATCTCATAGTTTCTAATTTGCATCCCATTAGATTCAAAAGCAGAGACATTACTTTGCCAACAAAGGTTCATCTAGTCAAGGCTATGGTTTTTCCTGTGGTCATATATGGATGTGAGAGTTGGACTGTGAAGAAGGCTGAGCACCGAAGAATTGATGCTTTTGAACTGTGGTGTTGGAGAAGACTCTTGAGAGTCCCTTGGCCTGCAAGGAGATCCAACCAGTCCATTCTGAAGGAGATCAGCCCTGGGTGTTCTTTGGAAGGAATGATGCTAAAGCTGAAGCTCCAGTACTTTGGCCACCTCATGTGAAGAGTTGACTCATTGGAAAAGTCTCTGATGCTGGGAGGGATTGGGGGCAGGAGGAGAAGGGGACGACAGAGGATGAGATGGCTGGATGGCATCACTGACTCGATGGACGTGAGTCTGAGTGAACTCCGGGAGTTGGTGATGGACAGGGAGGCCTGGCATGCTGCTATTCATGGGGTCGCAGAGTCAGACACTACTGAGCGACTGAACTGAACTGAACTGAACTGAGTCAGATAGAGGGCCCACTTCGGGGACACCAGGTCCTACATCCTTCCGGTCTCTCCTTTCTGTGTCCTTTACCGCCTACCATCCTTCAGTGGTAACTCTACTCCTGTTCTCTAGGTGTCCAGTGCCCTCACAAGCTACTCACCTCCCTCAGACTAAACATTCTAACAAACTAACTCACAGACTCTCAATGTCTGATGTGACTTCAGGCATTACTTCTCTTAGGGGAATTAAAGAGGACTAACACAAGCCAGATGAATCACTACAAATGGAATTCTGAGTGTTAGTGGCTGAAGAAGAGCATTAAGAACAGAAAAGGAGATTCCTGACTTCAGATACCACTGAAATAATATCTCGCAGATGAGGTGACCTCCTGGTATTTTTCTGCTTATATGTTCAACCAGAGATGTACCCATAAGTGCATATGTACACCCACATAGCTCAAATTGAAATATCAAAGCACATCAACAGGAGATTGACAAATATTAAAGAATCTTTAGTTTACAAATATTTTATAAATATATGGTGTCAGTGTGTGTTGACTCAGTGGACACAGACCTCCTTAAATAAATTTAATAGAGAATCACATAAAAAATAAAGAATTATGTAATGACATAAACTAGCCCAGGCAAATCCCAAATAACTCAACTGGCTCCAGAATCATCCAAAGAGCTTTTAGCATGGTGTTTTTACCTAGTGACAGAAATGGCCACAGGCATCTTGCTGTGACCATTGACAAAAATACCAACTATCCTATTTGGTGAAGGGTGTAATTTCAGTCAAACCTAAGCACATTGACAAATGCTTATTCTTGATATTTGTTTGTTTGTTTTATTTTGTTTTGCATTCATAGGCAATAGGAGTCTGAATTACTGGTGTTCTTAGTTACTGCAGCAAAATAATTTCCAGTATTTTTAATACACAATAATTCTTAGAAACTATTTTCTTTTCTTTCTTTCTCTTTTAAAATGACACATTTTAAAAATCATTTTGCTTTTTTTCCTGGAATTTCTGACAAGAGAAAACTGTTTGCGGTATTTGGCAATATGCCTCACCTTGATGTGGCAGCTCCGTTTATGCCTCATGATAACATTTTGAGGAACAAATCTGAATTTGCCCAGGTATCTCTACATGGGCATTTTTTCTGGACATGTCTAGACAAACTTCAGGGATGGTTTCACCACATTTGTTACATTCCTCCAGTGATGGTTTCATCACATTTGTTACCAATTATCTTTTCAAAATTCAGTTTGAAACTTCAGCCAAATTCCTTTCTTCCATTGCTAAAATGTTCACAAGTATCCATGAGAGAGTATGGCAACCATGTTGCTCTGAAGTGAAAAAGCCTCCAGCCTTGGGTGGTTATTGGCTTTTCTGGGTAGGTTTTCACCTTTAAGAAGGATCATTGTGTGCGTGCTAAGTTGCTTTGCTACACTGGTGAGCCTGTTAGCTCACCAGGCTTCTCTGTCCATGGGATTCTCCAGGTGAGAATCCTGGAGTGGGTTGCCATGTCCTCCTCCAGGGGATCTTCCCAATCCAGGGATCAAACCTGTAGATTCTTAGCTCTCCTGCATTGGCAGGTGGGTTTTTTACCACTAGCGGCACCTGGGAAGCCCAGGAAGGGTCATTACTACATTACTACTCAAGCTTCCTTCCTTTACAGCCCAAAGTGTGCCTGTTCACTGTGGCATTAATGTTGCAGAAGGTCCTGCATGTCAGGGATGCCTAAGGATGCTGCCATGTTTGCAGTGCAGTTGCCCCCATGCTTTCAAGGCAATAGAGCAACTACACTTAATTCTCTGGATGAAAAAAAAAATGCATATATAGGAACCTACCTCCCACAGTGAGAAGCGGCATCCTCTCCCAAGGAAATCTGTTTGCCTACCACCACAGAAATAATTATCAATATTGCTGAAGTTCAGTTTGGATGATCCCTCAACAACCAATACTTAAAATTAAGTTTATACATTATAATAATAGTGATTCCAATTTGGATGCTTATTATCTGCTTGATTCTACTGTTTTGTGTTTTATCAAATTATCTCCAAACTTCAATTATCCTCTGATGTAGATATTTTGGAGGAAATGTAAGCTCAAACAAGGGATTTGTCCAGGTTTACACAGGCAGTAATGGAACAGCATGGTATTACAAACCCAGTAATTCTGAGTCTTTGCCTGGTGCTGGATTTTATATTTAACAACTTGGGGATAACTGAAGGTGGTAACCTTCAGTGCTTTCAGTTCATCTTTTACCCCAGCCACAGTGGTGGCAGCCAGTCTTACACGGGGATAAAATGCAGTGTGTCTCTCTCAGCCATATGGCATATGCACGGGAGGTCCTCTGACACTGTGACACTGGGTTGACACACATGTAAATATCTTTTATGCACCTTGGAAGTGTCAGAGGCTAAAAGGCTTTGCATTTTCATTCTTTGGGACAATTCTGGAACATGTCTGCACAGCTCCTAAGAATGTGCCCACAGAATCAAACTTGTTAACTACATTGATGGCCTGCTCAATAAGGCACACTTGAATTACTTTATACTCCCAGTCACATTGCTTGTTTCCCTGGAACCACTTTCCAAAAAAAAGGTCTGTCTCAGGTTCTATTCCCCAGAGGAAACCCAGGGTAAAACAAGTACATTCTGGCACACTCTAAAAGTACCAGCAGAATATATCAAATGGAGAATGATCTGTTTTTACATGGGAAAACCCTTTAATGGGCTCTTTTGGCTTTCAAAGCCAAGGCTTAAATTCTAATCTAAAAGTAAAGCCATGAGCAATGGGAAGCAACCAGCAAGTAAATAGTATGTAGTCCAGTCCGTGAGGAAGGAGGGTATAGACAAGAAAAGGGAGAAAAGGGGAAAGGAGACTCCAATAAAGGTGAAGGTATAGACTCCAGAAATGTGACAGAAGACCTAGATCCAAGCAGAGAAATGACAAATGATCTGTGATGGAGCATGAGCAACAGACTTCAAGACCAGCAGCATGTGTTCCAGGGCTGTCTGCGTTGTGTGGCTTTTGTCATTTCCCCATGTTGTCAGCAAAGTTGCTTACCCATGCAACCTAATATTACTCTTGCAGTATGGGGACTAGAGATAGAGACTGTGTCTATATTCAGGGAGCGGGGAGGAAGGACAAAGGCCATGGCCTCCCCAGGTGCTGAATGGAGAACAAGTGGCAACAACAGAGCAGCTTTGGGTAGCAGCCCAAGATGGGGACTGACAGGCAATGAATGGGGCACCTAAGCACCTACTAAGAATCGGAATCTTAATTCAGGGGCAGGGTCTCCTACAGTTACATGGAAAATAAGTAGTTTGAGTTGTTTTATTTAGTTATTCAAGATAAAAAAAAAAAAAAAAAACAGAAGAACTTGGAACTATTTGGGCAACATACACAAATATTGGGGCTTCCCTAGTGGCTCAGACACTAAAGAATATGCCTGAAATGCAGGAAACTCGGATTCAATCCCTGGTTGGGGAAGATCCCCTGGAGAAGGAAAGGGCAACCCACTCCAGTATTCTTGCCTGGGAAATCCCACAGACAGAGGAGCCTGCGGGTTACAGTCCATAGGGTCGCAAAGAGTCTAACATGACTTAGCAGCTAAACAGCAACAACAGGACCCAAAAATGGAGTCTAAGAAACATGTAGAAAACATGCTATTCATACATTTCAGGGAAGACCCTAAATATTCATGTGTTCCCTAAATATTTATTAGAAATCCAGTATGTGCTAGGCACTGATTTAGACACAATGGAGAAACAATGAGGGAAGGTAGTGAATAAAACAGAAAAATTAATTATATTTTACTGGAATGATAGGGAAAAATAATAAAGCTATAGAGTCTGTTAAACAAAAATAAGTTCTATAAAGAAAATTTTAAATAAAGGGGAAATATAAATGCCTGGAAAGTAGAGCAATAGGAAATGTCAACACTATTTTCATGGTTCTTACAGAAGAGCAAGTTCTGGGGAGTAAGACCACCCAGACCATGTATCTAGACCTATCAAACATGTATTTCATGAATGTCCAGTGTTATTGGGTTACTTACTATGGAGAAGGAAATGACAACCCACTCCAGTAGTCTTGCCTGGAAAATCTCATGGACGGAGGAGCCTGGTAAGGCTACAGTCCAAGGGGTCACAAAGGGTCGGACACGACTAAGCAACTTCACTTTCACTTTCACTATGGGCAAGGTGCTGAGCTAGGAAATGGCAGGGGGCCGGGGGGCGCGGCCAGGGGTGAAGACAAAGATGAACAAGAAATGTTTTCAAGGACCTTTCAGGCTAACAAAACAGCTTTTCATAATCGTGTTCCCACAGGAGAATTAAGGCCTAACACCTTTAGGCATCCATTTTAAGTAATGAATTCCCCTCTCCCTATGCATCCAGGGTGTTATTAGTTACGAACCATCCTTGGGATAATTGAGAAAATAGATACACAAATCACTCTGTTTTCTGTGGTAGAGGTGAGGAACCCCTACTGAGAAAGGCAGAGAGAGGTATGGATGAAAAACAGATCCTAAACCTATTTGGCTTTGTTTTATTTTTGGTGGTAGTTGTTTACCTTTGCAGACATTCAAACCACCTATATTGGTGGCTGCTATTATGGGATAAATATACTAAGAAACAGCAAGATGATTTGGCCTCTATAATTTGTTTGGTTTTGACTAAATATTTACCCTGGAAGAATTATGTGTACAACATTCAGAAAAAGACATACAGCAGTCACCTTGTTACCTTCCTTGGAGTTTCCTTGAATGAGACTGAAATACCAAGGTATCACCAGAAGACACAGCAAAAAGCACAAAGATGAAGGCTATTCTATTCTTCAGCTTTTATTTCAATTGAGTTATTTTGTGTTGAGGCTTCGGCTCCTCCACCATACAGGGAGATTTCTTAATGTTTAGCATTGGGAAATATGTTTATAAAATGCACTTGAGGATGTTGAAAACATTTTACAAGCTTGTTCATTTGAATCTTACTATTCAGTTGTTCTGTTCTGTTGTACTCTCCTTATCTGGTGCCTTTGGTTATTTCCTGGGGTCACAACCCACCTCACTTTCTCCTTTTAGTTGGAAAACTCTTCATTCAAAAAGAGTTTTGTACCCCCCAAGGAAATAATCGATCAAGGTAGCCTTCATCCATTGCTGCCGAAACCATTAGGTAAAAGGTTAAGGGGAAATGTTATAATGGGTGGGTCAAGCTGATGCTACATGGGAAGCACTGATTGATTAACCAGGTACTTTGTGCTTATGGATATGATGCAATAGGAATGACATAGCAGTGCTTATGAATTTGTTTTGACCACAAATTTGAATCATAATCCTATGTAATGTCTAGATCTCATTAGTGTTCAAGAAATATAGGTGATAGCAAAATCAAGGAAACAATCAACCAATCCATTCCTCAGAATAAAAAAATTATTGGTTACTCAGATTAAAAGTGGGAGAGGGGAGCTATTACAGAATAAAAGAAAATTAAGGGAATTAATAATCAAGTACAATCACGATGTAGGTTCCATAGAGTTCTGCCTAGAGTGAACATTTCAGAAATTGCAGGGGCCACAAGTCTGTATGACTTCCCAAGCAAAGCTTCTTAACACATTGTCTCCACCAGCAGACATGTCTTATCTAGTTCTATTTAGAATTCTTCTGCTTGTTCTCTCCTTATCTCTTTTAGCTGAAACTGATTGTCATTGGATGATGACTTAATCTTTGTTATTAAAACAGCTTATTATGACTAATAAAATAAGCATGGGCAACAGCAAATTCAAACTTGGAGAAAATGCTGTAGAATGGCCTGATGATACTGTCTCCAAGATAACCCAAAATGCCTCAAAGTATTTTTTAAACTTGGCCACTAGATTAGGACTTCAGAGATTTTAATCACAGCAACTGCACCCACATTGCAACTCATTCCAGCTCCCATATCCAGAAACCAAGCTTGGAGTTGGCATCGGAAGCTTGACATGCTGCCTAACCATACCTAAGATCATCCACATTAGAAATCAGCAATTAGCCACTGGACTTTGAGTGGCAGCATTTTGACTTTATACACATGGATTTATATCATGTGTATGTATTAATAATACATTATATATGTACTATATTATATATAATGTGTTATGCATCCATGTAATATATATGTGAAGTTGTATCTATAATATATAACTACCAAATCTGAGAAATTTGAACTACTAGGCATTTCACAAAAATTATACTCTGAACATGGATGCTTTCAGCCTTCAATCTGTGCTAAGTTGTCTAGAATAGAGATATATCAGCAGAGTCTAATTCATAGCTTAAAATGATTGATTCAAGAGTAAATCAGCAACACTAATTTCTTGCAATGATAGTTACATATGGTGACATTAATATCCCCTTTTCAGAAATCCAGCTGAGAATCATTATTTAATGAAAGGCTTACAAATTGCATCCTATTTAATGGCTTGCATTGAAGATTCCTTTGTAGAAATGCACATGTAAGTGACCATTTAAGTTCTATGCTGAATTTGCAATGAATTGGAAACTTTTATTTATATGCAAATGAAATATATATGTGTATGCATATAATACCTAGTTATATATTATAGATACAACTTCACATATATATTACATGGATGCATAACATATTATATATAATATAGTACATATATAATGTATTATTAATACATACACATGATATTTATATACAACATATATTAATATTAAGATATAATTAACATCTCACTCACTCAGTTGCTCAGTCATGTCCAACTCTTTGTGACCCCCATGGACTGTAGCCTACCAGACTCCTAATTCTGATCTATAATTTTTAAATTCCTCAATTCCAGCAATAGCTTGTGAGAGACACATTAAAATTTGAGTTTTCATATCAAACTGCCTTATGCTAGAATAGTAGCTATATCATTCATTAAATGTACACCCTTAATCAGTTTTACTCCCTAATATTTAGCTTCCTCATCTTTAAAAGAACAATAATATTTATTCCCCATAGCACTTTAAGAAAGATAAAAGAAAATTCAAGCAAACACTTCAACAGTATATCACATGCATTAGTTCTCTTTCTAATGTAAAACTAACAACAGAAGGAATCATAATTTATTAACAATAAACTCTATGGTTTGTGGATTTTTAGTTACTGAAGAGTTGAATGTAAGCAGGAAGATGAAACAAAAATCTGTGGGTAGTTCAGAGACAGACTGCAAAAGGAAAAAATGTCTGTGGAGAAATTCATATTTAAGTAAGAAGATTTTGAAATTTTTATTTCAAATTGAGTTAAGCCACCTAATTCTTATGTAATATGTGTATATATTATAATATATCACATACTATTCATACATATAGTAATATATATTTTTGCTACTTTATTAACTAAATAAGATTAAGTTTGCTAGTCTTAGTTAATAAATACAAGCTTTCAGGTAAACATTGTGATTTGAATAATTCCAGATTTGTTGCACTTGAAAGATTAACAAAAAAAAATTAAAGGATTATTCAGAGCCTCACCCACCTGGATCTGTCAACTTGACTTTTCTCTCATTAGGAAATAGACACAAGGTATTTTGCACAAACAGAATCACAAACTTAACTACTTGCAGGAAACGTTTTTCAAAGTAATCACAGAAAGGAATAGTCCAAGATTAAACCAGTAAATCCCTCTGGACAGGATGTCAGGGGGGTAAAGCACCCATGTGCTCAGCCCAGAAAGTAATCACCTATTTCCTTGTAAGATTTCCAAATAGAGCCACAGTCAGAGAATTTCCATGCAGTGGAATCCTTATTAATGTGACAATTGTGGCTACCTTGGCACTTGGCTACTTCATTAAATATTTTGACTCAAAAAAAAAAAAATCTGCTAAAACAGATCTTTTCTTTAGAAAAAAGAGTTGACTGTTTATTGAATTCATAATTTTTGTGTTGCCTAAGTATTCTTGATATAGACACATATAATCTATCTATAGTATATAAAATATGTGATACAGATATATCACTTTAAAAATTATTTAACAATATTAATAACAATCATAGTTTATCTATTTTGTAGACTAGAATACTTCATGGGCTTCCCAGGTAGCTTAATCGTAAAGAACAATGCAGGAGACACAAGAGACGCTGGTTTGATCCTTGGTTCAGCAAGATCCCCTGGAGGAGGAACTGGTAACCCAGTCCAGTATTCTTGCCTGGAGGATTCCATGGACAGAGGAACCTGGCAGGATACGGTTCATGGGGTCATAAAGAGTCAGACACAACTGAGAAACTTAGCAGGATAGCATAATACTTTCCCATATGTTGTATCCTTTCATCCTCACAATAGACTTTGAGCTACATATTAACCTCATTCTATACTTGAAAACAAGGCTGAGAAGTCACACAACAAATGTAGGTTTCTACGATTCATAAGTAGCTGCTCCAGAGATGTCCCCACCCCAAAAACCTCTCTGTAGAAATGTCTGAGTGAGATAAGCATGCCTTCTTCATACCTTCAGTATTTTTAATCACAAGTGAGTCAATAGCAGGTTTTCTTTCTTTAAAAAGAAAAAAAAAATAGTTTACAATATTCTAGATCCAGAAGAATGATGTTTCACAGAAAGACCCCAAATGATTCTTATGCTTATTTGATAAACCCAAAAATGTGCAGAGTTCAGAGGAAGCTTCAAGCAACTGAAAGAAGCCACACACTCTCCATTTAAACCAAGGAGTCTAGTATCCATCTGTGCTGTCAGAAATTTGAAGGATATTCACATTTTCCACGTGCTTTATCAATAGCTACTTCAACATTTCTAAACTATCTGCCACTATAGTGCCTAGGTAATTAGATAGTGGTGCTCAAGCAGTGTATTATTTGAACATCATTTCCATGGAACAAAGACAGGTTGTACCATTTGTCATTATTTCGATGGGTTTCTTACCACTTAAATAACTAAAAGGGAAAATTACAACTTCCTCTAAATTCATTTGTAGTTACTTTCACAAATAATTTTTGGCCACAGCTATCATATTGAACATTGGCCATGTGTCAGCTAAATCCTTGGAGATTATTTTAGCATAATTGATGGCCCTAGTTAATTTCCCAAAGGCTATTCTGAGAACTTTGTTCTTTTTTCCCAAGTACTTCTTTTTAACGTTGGAAATCACTTTCAAATACACTTATTCTATTGGATGTCTTTTCTAAAAAACCAATTGACATTGCATTATCTTTGATCATAATATCTCTGATGTAAATCAAGAGATAAAGATTCTTAGGTGATCTTAAACCATTGTGACTAGGTTTCGTGATCTGACTTTTGTATAGCCACTAGTAAAGAAAACATGTAGGATAATTTGGGGATGTTTAATCTAGGGCAGAGGTTGGAAAATTACAAATCTGGATTACTAAACAATTTTATAAATAAAACTATTCTCAGTATGCTCATTACATGTTACCTATGGCCACTTTCGGAGAAGGTGATGGCACCCCACTCCAGTACTCCTGCCTGGAAAATCCCATGGATGGGGGAGCCTGGTGGGCAGCCATCTATGGGGTCGCACAGAGTCAGACATGACTGAAGCAACTTAGCAGCAGCAGCAGCAGCAGCAGCATGGCCACTTTCAGCCTATAATGGCAGAGTCAAGTAGTTGAGACAGAGACCATATGGTTTACAGAGCTTATATATTTATTAACTGGCCCTTTATAAGAAAGATTGCAGACTTTTGATCTAGAAGGAATTTGGGGTCCTAGCAATAGCTTTAAAAAACTGAGGGTAAAAAAATTTATCTGATTTTTTCTTTTAGCCAGAAATCCAATATTTCCTCTCATCTCAGCATTCGTGATTGATGGTCACAGTGATGTTCATGAGACACTGAAAAGTGTACTTGATGGTACTTGAAGTACCTCCTGAATCAACAAAGAGTAAATCTTACTCACTTTGGGTCTCTGTTGTCCAAATTCAGTCTCAAAACTGCTAGGGAGCTTCAAAATCATCTTTTACAAAAGAGCAGAAACCTCTTCAGCTCTATGCTGTGGTCCTAAGGACATGTGGTCCTTAGGTCTCTAATTACAGACCCCATGAAAGGAGCACACAACTTCATGTGATATCCATACAATTTGTGGTGGCCCTGACTCTTACTCTTGTAAAACTAGTTTTTTCCCCACTCTGAGTTGATACCTACTTCCTTGCCACTCATTTGCCCCCTTCTAATATTTGAACTGTTTGTAAATTATGAATGATATATCTGTACTGTTTTATTAATGAAAGACAAAACTTATTAAATGGAGCACTCTATCTTTCTACTCAGCTATATCATAGTAGATAAAGTAGGTGTATAGAAACAGGAACAGGTTTTGAACTCATATAGACCTGTGTTCTACTTCTCACCATTTAAAAAATGTTGTGGCCACAGGCAAATTAACTTCTCAGATCATCCATTTCCTCATTTACAATGGGGAAACATGAAAATTTGAAAGGAGGTACAGAGAGGATCCAGTATGACCCAAAAGGGATGATTAGTAGTAGCAGGAAATAGTAGGCATTTTAAACATGCTATTGGAGAAGGAAATGGCAACCCACTCCAGTATTCTTGCCTGGAAAATTTCATGGACAGAGGAACCTGACAGGCTACAGTCCATGGGGTCGCAAAGAGTCGGACACAACTGAGCGACTAACACATTCTTAAATGTGCTAAGGGCAAATGTCAAGTTCGGGGCATTCCGAAGCTCCAAGCTGGAAGAAGCACTGGGAACATTTCAGGAACAAAGGATCATCCTACCTTTAAGAATTCCTCTAAAAAGCCTAGCATTACCTTATGTACATCATAAATATTCCAGGACAATTGTTAATTTACCTAGTTTTTCACATGCTGCTATGCAGAAATAGCAGCTTAGTGCTTGACTTTAGCTGGTGAAGATCCCCAAAGAGTAAGTGGTGTAAACATCAAACATTCTAAATGTATTCAAAGGGATATTTGAAGAAGCATATTCAACTTTTCAATTCAGAAAAATAAATGATGCAAATGAAAGAAATTGCTTACCCCAGAAGGGCCAAATTATGAGAGTTCTTGTCTCTCTTACTTTGAATTATTGCATCTTGTGAGATCCAGCCATGTCTGTGGTATCTGATTTTAATATGACAATTCTCTCCTAGTGTTGATTCTTCTGCTTAAGACAGCATATTGAATCTCTCGTGAGAAACTCACCCTGTATCTGCTCAATGGAAAACATGAGGGTTTGCACTCGGAGCTACATATGCTCAGGTCCAAGTTTCCAAGGAAACAAGACACAGCTCTTCTGTCTGCAAAGATGAACTGACGAATCACTCTCAGCCTGTTACAAACCCTGATTCTGAGTCAAATTCCAGTACAGAGTCGAAAAAATGTCAACATTTGTCATTTCTGCCTAGCAAACCCTAATGCTGTGGGGGCTGGCAGTCGAGCAGTAGGCATTGGCTGATTTATCTCACCATTGTTTTCCCCCGAACTATTAGTGAAATACTGTCAGTGACAGCCAACTCCACACTGCACCTGTGTGTGAACGGCCTCCCATCATTTCCATCAGTAAAGCTAGAAGAGGGCCCTGTGCATTTCAGATGTGCTGGCCTACCATGTGGTCCCCGCGGGCCCATCTGTGGCTGCTAGTTCTCAGGTTCACACACTGGATCAAGCAAAGAGTAATGGGACATCCTGCCTCTAAACTTTCACCATTTCTCAAATTCTTGAGTAGGAGACTTCCTTTACCATTCTTTAGCATTTTCTGATTAAAGTACTTTAGATGTGTCACTCTATCTGATAATCACAACATACCTCATGGTAGGTACGAGTATAACTTTCATTCCCTAGAAAGTAAAACACAGAGAAGTTAAGTACTTTCCCTCAAGCTCCACTCAGTTTGTAAGTGATAACCCTGGGATTTGAGCCCAAGATGTGTTATGTCAAATTCATGCCCTTAACACATTATCCATCCTAGTTTTTTTTCCTCTGTTTCAAATGAGAATGCCTATCCATTTGTTCATTCATTCATGTATTCAGGAGATATGGCCTAGACACCAATGCTGGGTCTTCTGGATGTAGTAGCAGACAAAAGAGACAAAGTCCCTCATGGAACTCACATTTTGTGCAGAAGACAGACAATAAACAAGAAGGCAAAAAATACAAGACAGAGATGGGAATAGAATGGTAACATGGGAAATCAATACCATGATTTTGAGAAGGTGAATTGGAAAAGACCATGATATATTAATGGTTTTTCCTGTGGTCATATATGGATGTGAGAGTTGGACTGTGAAGAAGGCTGAGCACTGAAGAATTGATGCTTTTGAACTGTGGTGTTGGAGAAGACTCCTGAGAGTCCCTTGGACTGCAAGGAGATCCAACCAGTCCTTTCTGAAGGAGATCAGCCCTGGGATTTCTTTGGAAGGAATGATGCTAAAGCTGAAACTCCAGTACTTTGGCCATCTCATGTGAAGAGTTGACTCATTGGAAAAAGCTCTGATGCTGGGAGGGATTGGGGGCAGGGAGGAGGAAGGGGGACAACGAGAGG
>NW_011495048.1:13096939-13097251 GCF_000754665.1 Bison bison bison
GATGCTGGGAGGGATTGGGGGCAAGAGGAGAAGGGGACGACAGAGGATGAGATGGCTGGATGGCATCACTGATTCAATGGACGTGAGTGTGGGTGAACTCTGGGAGTTGGTGATGGACAGGGAGGCCTGGCATGCTGTGATTCATGGGGTTGCAAAGAGTCGTACATGACTGAGCAACTGATCTGATCTGATCTGATTGGTTTTTCTATACATCAACATGCATCCGCCACGGGTGTACACATGTTCCCCATTCTGAACCCCCCTCCCACCTCCCTCCCCATACCATCCCTCTGGGTCATCCCAGTGCACCAG
>NW_011495048.1:13097351-13122101 GCF_000754665.1 Bison bison bison
CAGCATGTGAAGAGTTGACTCATTGGAAAAGACTCTGATGCTGGGAGGGATTAAAGACAGGAGAAGGGGACAACAGAGGATGAGATGTCTGGATGGCATCACTGACTCGATGGACGTGAGTCTGAGTGAACTCCGGGAGTTGGTGATGGACAGGGAGGCCTGGTGTGGTGCGATTCATGGGGTTGCAAAGAGTCGGACATGACTGAGTGACTGAACTGAACTGAACTGATGTGCTTATGGATATGATGCAATAGGAATGACATAGCAATGCTTATGAATTTGTTTTGACCACAAATTTGAATCATAATCCTATGTAATGTCTAGATCTCATCTGAACTCATGGTATATTAAAAGTACAGAAAAGTACAGATGAAGCAGAGGTAAAGAAAGGGCAGATCATTGTGGACCATAGAGAGTAAACTAGTTCATATTTTAGGTTAAGTGACAAGATATTGAAGAATTTTCATCTTTGAGGTAGAACAGTCCTTCGTCCCTATTGCAAAGGATCTGCATGGGTAGGTATGGAATACCCTTGTGTATCAGTGAGGGGAAAATGTATCTGCCTCCCAGCTCCAAATAAATCTTTTTCTATATTGGCTTTAATTATGTACATATAAAGCATTTCAATTATCTCAAAAGATTAAAATTAGCTTACTTATTTATTTATGGTTAAGCAGAAAGTATACTAAGAAAGTATGCTACAATATAAAGGAGTGGCATGCACAAAAGGCAGGAAAAATTAAAAGAACCTGTTGTACATGCGAGTATCCACGAGTGGACTAAGTATGACCCTTCAGCCTATCATCACACTCTGACCCCCTCCAAGGAAACTGACCCATCTCTCTGGAAAATCTCTGGTGCCCAGATTCCATGAGATTGGTCTTGCTTTGTTTCCTGTCTGTAGGCACCTGGCATGATATCTTGTTTAGCATAGGAGCACCATGTCATTTGTAGAAGTTGGGATGTAAGGAAGGAAGACGGCAGAGAAAAGGAGAGGGCGGGAAGAAATGAGGAAGGTAAAAGGAAAGCAGCACTTTGGGTTTGCGGTTGACATTTTTACCTCTTGGTTTTGTATCTTCTTGGCTGTTTCCTTATTCTCACTATTCCCTAACCCATCTTCCTGGGACTTAAAAAAAAAAAAAACCATCCAACATGACACTTCCAAAAGATTAATATTTTCATTTCAACATTTCTGAAAGTATTTCAGTGAAATTGCTTTCAAATGGTTTATTTTATATTAGATCATTGAGAGATAGATTAATGTCATAAACGTAGGTACTAGCAAGCAATATTTTTGTCTCCTATGCGCACATACTGTATATTTCATAACCTCTGATAACTTAAAGTCACTAATTTAAGTCAAATTAGGGAAAGGCCAGTATAATAATTGCTATATTTCCGCTCTTTCTTGATAACAAATGAGTCTTTTTTCCCCCTCCACCAGTATATAATAGTGTGCTTTTTCTCTGGCTAAGATATAAAAGCACTGCTCTACACGAACAAAAATATTTTTACTGGCTATGTTATTACTGAGAAATGCATTGGGAAAATGTAAAAATATTTCACCTTTATGTTGAAGAAAATAAACATAGTGGATTAAATAAAATTTTCACAGCTCCTGACACATGCCATATGTAATGCTTGGTGAACGTCAAAGAGGCTTTGCTGCTTCTGAGAATCACTGACTAAAACAGGAGAAGACCTTGAGTATTTATTTATCCACCACCCGACCCTCAACACATTGGACAAATGAGACCTGAAGATGTTGAAGGACAATCCTACAGGACTTCCAGGACTGAAAACCTTGTTATACAAGATCCAGCCCTGCATTAATTCCATCACAAAATGCTGCCTCCTGCATGCTTCATTGCTTAGTGTTGAAAATTAGCTTGAAGAACAAGGAGCTGGGACTCCGGAATCAGGCTGACTGGACTTCAGGTCCTTACCTGGACCCTGACTAGCCCTGTGAGCCTTGACAACATATTCTAGCCTATGGAAGCCTGAGGTTTTCCTATAAAAACAAGATTTAATCATGCCAACCTCAAACATGTGTTTGAATGTCAAACAAAATAAAGTACTAGCACATCATAAGCACTACATAAATGTCATCTATTAAAACTATTATTATTATTATTCAAACATATAGCATATGAAACTCAATTTTGCTGACTTTTGAATGCACTTATTAGCTAAAATGGGACTTCTAAATTCTTATATTCACACATATAAAACTCTATTCAGAAAGCTTTTAATAGTCTGACTCTAATGATCTAGATACTAAGTATGTTTTGACAATTTTGCAAACTCAGATAAATCAAAAAATATGTCACTAAAGCAATACTCTGTAAAGGATGAACAGGAGTTGACCCTTGCCTTCAAAGACCCTAGAGTCTGCATGCATGCTAAGTCGCTTCAGTCATGTCTGACTCTTTGCAACCCCATGGACTGTAGCCTACCAGGCTCCTCTGTCCATGGGATTCTCCAGGCAAGAATACTGGAGTGGGTTGCCATGCCCTCCTCCAGGGGATCTTGCTGACCCAGGGATCGAACCCACATCTCTTATGTGTCCTACATTGGCAGGCGGATTCTTCACCACTAACCCTCGTGGAATAGAAAGACATGAATAGCCATGAAACTTATAAAAGACAGAATGTGGTGTATATACTAAAACAGAAGTGACAAAGAGGGGCTATGGTAGCATAGCAGGAGGAAGAAATTCAGGCTGAGAAAAGCAAGAAAAGCTTCATGGAAGAAGGAGCATGCCTGCATGCCTCATGTTGTGGCCAAAAAGAAAATGTATATGACTCTAAATTATTACTAGAAATATAGAAAACCTAGGTTACCAAAAAGAACTACCAATTTGCCTGGTAGGTTAAAGACCTATGGCACAGTCTAGTAAAAATTTTATTCACATTTTTAATTTGTTTAGCTGTATAGAAAGTGAAAGTGAAGTTGCTCAGTCATGTCCAACTCTTTGCGACCCCATGGACTGCAGCCTACCATGCTCCTCTGTCAATGGGATTTTCCAGGCAAGAGTACTAGAGCGGTTTGCCATTTAACTGTATAAGCAGTAGATAAATGCATTTGGGTTGTAAAAGTACAACCACTACTGGAACAAGAAAGTAAAAAGTTAAAGTTATTCCTCAACTGCTGGTCTCCCAGTTCCCAGCATCAACTCATCCCATTAGTTTTTAGGAATTTAATGTTCCAAGATTATTTCTACACATTTATAATTACAAGTATGTATAACTTTTAAATTTCTTCAAATTGTACACTTCTTTTGCAGTGACCATCAACATCTGCAATTTAAGAAAAAATGAATGTTCTTGAACAGATAAAATGTAGAAATTATGTTTCTAATTCAAACAAAAGAATTAATTATCAAAAGATGCCTGAATTTAGTATACTCCAACATTATTATACGATATCAGGTATATTACAAGTTACATATATATATAATTGTAGAATATATTTGAGTTATTTAAATCAAACTTGTCCTAGTTAAAGGATTTTTATTACTTTTACATTTTAATTCTATTTTGATCTCTATCTCCAGTATAGCTTTTCTTTCTTCTTCTACTTTCAACCTCTTGAACCTACAATGATCCTGTTTCTCCATGTGCAAGTCTTTATACCATTTTTTCTAATTGACTTCTAAGGTCTCTAAATAACCTAATATAACTTCATTTCCAAACTGATTTTCCATTGTTCCCAGCATACCACCCACTGCAGCCAAGCCTATCTTATCCATCTTTCTCATTCTTTCAGCCACTTGAGCACATAGGCAATTTCCCTTGTCTTACCTCTCATTTCCCATAGATTCATACTCAGCTAATTGTTTCAGAGGCTTTCATTTTCTTACTCTGTTTTGCTTTGTGGTTTTTGTTTTTGTTTTGAGTCACACAATTCATGCTTTTAAAGTGCGCTATTTAGTGCTTTTTACTATATTAGCAAAGTTTTGCAACCTGCGTCACTGTTTAATTTCAGAACACTTTCATCATTCTAAAAAGAAACTTCACACCTGCTATCAGTCATTCCCCATTCCTCCCTTCTTCTAACCCTTGAAGACCACTAAAATACTTTCTGCCTCTAGGGATTTGCCTATTTGGGACATTTCATATGAAAGGAATGGTCCCCTCTTGTGTCTGGTTTCTTTTACTTGGCAGAATGGTTTCAAGGTTCATCTTTGTTATAACATAAATCAGTACTTAATTTTACTATCCACTGAATAGAAATGCCATATTCTGTTTATTGAATTCATCAATGGGTTAATTCCACTTTTTGTCAAATATGAATAATGCTGCTATGAACATTCATGTACAAGATTTTCCATGAACATGTTTCAATAATTATTTTTGGCATTTACCTAGGAGTGGAATCGATGGATTTTATGGCAAGTCCATGTTTAAGCTTCTTAAGAACTACCAAAACTGTTTTTGGAGGTTGCACCATATTATATTCCCACCAGTAATGTATGAAGCTTCCAATTACTTCACGTACTGCCAATACATATTCATGTCTGTCTTCTTGCTTAGAGCTGTTTTAGAGGGTGTAAAATAGTATGTCAAAGAAAATATCATCTCCTTAATGGTTAATCCTCTTGAGCATCTTTCAATATGGACATTTGCTTGGATATTTGCATAACATCTTTGAAAAATGTCTATTCAAATCCTTTGGGCAAGCTCAGTCATTTCAGTTGTGTCCGACTCTGTGTGACCCTATGGACTGTAGCCCCCCAGGCTCCTCTGTCCATGGGGATACCCATTTTTAAATTGGATTAAAATTTTTTTTTATCATTAAGCTATGTGTTCTTTATCTATCCTGTATGAAAGTGAAAGAAAAGTGAAAGTGAAGTTGCTCAGTCTTGTCCAACTCTGCAACCCCATGGGCTCCTCCACACATGGGATTTTCCAGGCAAGAGTACTGGAGTGGGTTGCCACTTCCTTCTCCAGGGGATCTTCCTGACCTAGGGATAGAACCTGGGTCTCCTGCATTGCAGGCAGACACTTTACCATCTGAGCCACCAGGGAAGCCTCTATCCCGTATACTAAGCACTTATCAGATATATGATTTACAAATATTTTCTCCCATTCTGAGGGTTGTATTTTCAATTTCTTGATAGTGTATTTTGAAAAATTTTTAATTTGAGAAGTGCAATTTATCTATGTTTTTTCTTTGGTTGCTTGTGCTTATGGGGTTTTGTCTGAGAAACAATGACCTAATCCAGGGTCATAGACATTTATACTTATATTTTTCTAAGAGTTTTGCACTTTTAGCTATTACATTTAGGTCCCGATTTACTTTGAACTGATTATTATATATGGTATGAAATTGGGATCTAACTTCATTTATTTCCTATGGATATAGCTGTCCCAGAACCATTCATTAAAACTACTATTTTTCTCCAATTAGGTTGTCTTGTCATCCTTGGCTGTCTATGTTTGACTGATCTATATGTTTATTCTTATCTGTACAGTCTTTATTATTTTAAATGTTGCACTGTTTTTCAATTGTGAGTGTGAGTCCTCCAACTTAGTATTTTTCAAGATTGTTTTGGTTATCCTGGACTTCTTATATTTCTGTATGAATTTTAAGATCAGTCCACCAATTTCTTTAAAAAAAGCCAACTGGGATTTCAGTAGAGATTGAATCTGTAGATCAATAAGGGAAATATTTCCATCTGAATAATAAGTCTTATAATCCCTGAACATGTATGCTTTTCACTTTATTCAGATCGTCTTTAATTTCTTTCAACAATGTTTCATAGTTTTCAATATACAAGTCTTCTACTTATTTAAAAAAGGTGCTATGGGCTTTAGTTTTGTACCTGTGTTTCAAAATTAAGCTTATCCAAGGTGAGTACCATGTCTTATATCCCTCTAAACCCAACGGGAAATCATTAGTTCTTACAATGACTTCTTTTAATTCAGGATAAATACATTCCATCAAAATTAACTCTTCTTTCTAAATGGTTTTCCATACCCCAAACAACATATTCAAACCCTGTTTCCATGTATTTGCTCACTCTTCTTTGTATTTAAAATGGCATGTCTCCTCAGCTCTGCTGGCAGAATCCTTCAGATTTCTAACATCTATTCATAAAATACTTCCACCATTTTCTCTCCCTCTCAACATTTTCATTCATCAAATACATACAGCTAATTGCATTAGCTCTGTGATAAGTTATTTGGGTGTGTATGCAGTTGCTACAACCAGATTATGAGCAAATTTTGGAACTGTTCTTAGTCATTTTTTAGTCCCATATATCTTAGACCATTAGTTACAAGTTAAAATTGTTCAACTTGTGTGTATTGCACAAATCTGAATAGAATCTTAGTCTACATCACATCAATGAAATCAGTAAATCAGTTAAAAGTGTTAACTTTCATTTTACTTTATGCAAATTATACTCAAAAATTATTTGAAAGCTGGCTAAATATAATTTTAAACTTGCTGTTTTTTTTTTTAATGCAGCACATGTCTATATGAAAACAGTTTATACAAGAGATTGGCAAATTTTTTCTATAAAGGGCCAGATAGTAAGTATTTCAGCCTTTATGGTCTATATGATCACTTTTGTATTTACTGAACTCTGTCAATGAAGTATTGGAGAAGGAAATGGCAACCCACTCCAGTGTTCTTGCCTGGAGAATCCCAGGGATGGGGGAGCCTGGTGGGATGCCATCTATGGGGTCGCACAGAGTCGGACGTCAATGTAGTATAAAAGTAGATCTAGACAATATATGAGTGAATGTAGCTATGTTTCAATAAAACTTTGTTTACAAAAACAGGCAATAGGCCAAACTGGGTACTGTAGTTTGTCAACCTCTAGGTTAGATCATGAAGAACTATTCTGCAGCACATTTACTTACTTGAATTATGACTTTTATATAATTGTATTGTTGTTGTTTAGTTGCTAAGTCATGTCCCGCTCTTTTTGTGACTCCATGGACTGCTGCCTGCAGGCTCCTCTGTCCTTGGGATTTCCCAGGCAAGAATACTGGAGTGAGTTGCCATTTCCTTCTCCACTAACTGTGTTATTAATGCATTATTTCCCCCTGTAGAGTGATGAGCGTAGAATTATAAATCTTAGCATGGAAAAAATAAAGTCAAATTTCAAGTAGTTATTTTTATTTTTTAAAAAAAGGACAGAGATGTTATAGAACATAAGAGCAAATTAAAATGCTTAAGTTGCTTATTAGATCAGATGTGTTCCATTTGAGATATAAACCAGGAACACAGAAAGTAAGGATGAGAGCTTTAAGTTCTGTTTCCATTTGGCAAAACAGTGCAAATGCTTCAGCCAGTACGTCAGCAGTGTTGCAGCATGCTTCACTATGGTCTTTCCATCTTTGGAAATAAAAATTAATGCCAAAATAAAATTGATATGAAACATTATTCTGAGATATGATGTTTTATGGCTTTGTTTTGTGTTTTTTAAGAGGAATTTTTTTTGTTTTAATGGTTAAGAATCTGCCTGCCAATGCAGGGGATACAGGTTCCATCCCTGGTCGGGGAAGATCTCACATGCTGTGGAGCAACAAAAGCCCATGAGTCACAACTAATAAAGGCCACACACCTAAAGCCCATGCCCTGCAACAAAGAGTAGCCCCCACATGCAGCAACAAAACTCCAGTGCAGCCAAAAGTAAATGAATAAATAAATAATTTTTTTAAGAGGGTTTTTCTCAAAATGGCACTTGCCCAAGACCCCAGATGATGAATGGCAGATAAGTTTTCACCAATTCACAGGATTTGGTGGCTAACAATGAGACGAACAAGCTGATTCCAGAAGGGATAGGATGTTGGAGTGGAAGTCTGCGAAACGACTGGCAGTCCCTAAACCAATGATTGTGATAGGTAACTGTTTCAGAGTAAACTCAACGAGACTAAGTCCTTCAAGGGTGGGGCCCACAGCTAAGTCATCCGTGTACCTGAGACTAGGGTAGCTCCTATTACGTAAGAAGCACGCGTGTGTGTTTGATAAACTGGAGCAAACCCCAGTTTTTACATTTACCACGTCAACACAAATTAAAGTTTTCCTGAGTGAAAAGTTCTATTCAAGACGTGGTGAAAAAATAAAAAAGGAAATGTCTTCAGTCAAAGGAAACAATAATCCAATGGTACAGAAAAGAATCACACAGGAGAAAACTCCTCAGAGCTAGGAGATAAGTGTATTGATTTCCTAATAACAATTAAAAATGGTGAATTCTTCTTCTGTAGATTTTAAGGCATTGGTGCATACACTTCTTGTCAATGTTCCCAAGAAAGAATAAAGAAGGTCTAATGTTATTGAATCCATGGGACACATTAATTCCAAAACTAAGATAAGAATCTGCGTGCTTTTTTTCTTTCTATATCCTTATGTCTTTTATGGTGACTAATCCTTGGCTGACTAGTGCAAGTTCTGCTCATTTAAAGTGTCAAGGTTTAAACTTCACCCATACAAACAAATACTCTCTAATTTTGCCTGTGTTCTACTTCCCTGGTGGCTCAGATGGTAAAGAATCTGCCTGTAATGCAGGAGACCTGGGTTCAATTCCTAGGCTGGGAAGATTCCCTGGAGAAGGGAATGGCTACCCACTCCAGTATCTTTGCCTGGAGAATTCCATGGACAGAGGAGCCATCATGTTTATAAACATAAATTCAGGAGCCAGACCATTTGAGTCTGAATTCTGGTGCCAGCACTTATCAGCTATGTGATTGGTCAAGTTTCTTAACCTCTGGGCCTCAGATTCTTTTTATGTAAGATGAAAATTGCAGTTATGCCAACCTCAGAGAAGTATGGTGAGCATTAATGCAGTTGTTTAAACAACTATATGTAAAGTGCTTAGAACAATATCTAGCATAGAATAAATTCATTCTATACTTTTGTTATTATTGGTAATTCTACATTTACTTGCCAGTCATGTTTTATGAGACCTCATCAAATTTTTTAGATCAATCAGTAACAAGTTCATCCTAGTTACCAGCACCAAAAACCACAGGCATGTTTAAGTTCTCATTAAGGAAATAAGATACTCCAAATTTCATGCAAGGATTGAAACTCTAATATACAACCTTTGCTCTTAAATACAACTATTCATAACATTGCTGATTTTCTATTTCCACCTCAGGTCCACACATCTGTCACACATATTATAAGATTTAAAGTTCCTTAAAATATAATCGTCAGGGAATCCAACTGGAGAAGTGTGCCAGGCTATGATGCTTCCATAATTATTCTTCCATATATATATGGAATTATATATATTCTTATATATATATATATATATTCTTCCATATATATATATATTCTTCCATATGTATATATACACACATATATAATACAGATATATATATATGTATTAGCAATTCTTTTTTCATTTCTGTTAGTTGAATTTATACAGCAATTTTTGTTAAGAAATATCTTCTTTCTTAATTTTTCCATTTATGCTCACTGTGTAATGGAAGCAGTAGCAATATTTTTCTTTAGAATATTGCTCTTTTTTCAATGTTGAACTGAATTCATATTATGAAGGGAATGGAAAAATGCCACAGAAAATACAGATGGCTTGTACCAATGTGGTAGTATTTTAATTAGTAACTCTCCAATTACAAGACAATCTTTCATTTTCTTGTGAAGATGTTATTATTTTAAAGGAACATTTGAGAAAATCTGTTCTTTTATTAAAATTTTCATCCCACCTCTTCAGATGTGCCCTGTAAAATTTTATATTATTTATAATAAAACACATGATATACTTTCTTTTCTAGACATGTTACTCAATCTGGTGTCAGCCAGCTTCAGCATGACTTAATTTTTGAAGTCAAAGCTTATGGGAAATACTAGCAATTTTCAGTGACCTGATAATACCAAAGAAAACAGCATAAATGCGTGTCTTGGAGATAAGTGGATGCTGGTGTAGGCCTTGTAAGTTAAAAGCAACATTTTATAATCTCGGTAAGATGTAATGGGTAGTCAAAGTAATGAAGCTAACCCAGGCGTAATGATTAATCTCTGTGTGAGTCACGACCCCGGCAGCTGCATTCTAAATGAACAGCAATCTATATAATGCATTCTCGGGAAGACCAGACAACAAGAAGTTGCATTAGTCCACAGTGCAGATGGTCAGACTGCATGTAGAAACATACTCAGCTCTGGCCTAAAAGACCAGAGGGCTCGGTTCAGCAATATTCATAAAAAGACGCTGAGATATCATGGATATTTATCAAAACAGAATGCAGCATTAACCCTTACCTGCTTTGACTAACCAGCTATGAGCTCGGATATTTAATAAAGGCTCCATGGGAGAGGTAAAACTGAGCAGAATCTAGTAAGATGTGTGGGAGCAGAAAGGCCATTCCAGGTAAGAGACACAACAGGAACAAAGCTATTGCGGTAGAAATAACAAGGTGTGTTTGAGGCCAAGTGACTATCCTTGACAGGTGGAAGAATAGAATCGATGTTAAGAATAGTGGAAAATAAACGTGAGGTATGCCCCATGAGTAACACATTTTAACAGTTCTCTTCGAGAAAGACCAGCAAGGCCTGTTGTAACTAACCAGTGGTATGATGATTGGGACCAAGTGCTGGCAATAAACCCTACCATTTTGACAGATAGCTTTCAAGATACACAGATGAATAATCTGGAGAATGGTTCAGGAGACTTATGAAAGAGGATCTGTTTCAGACCGAAGATCATAAGATGGGACTCACAATAATAATTGGATTGAATCTGTTTTTAATAAGGACTCAAAGTTAGCATGGTGTCATGGAATGGGCACAGCACAGGATGAGATGGCACTACCAATATCTGCCTACAGGACTTACTTCTCTGGGTCCAGTTGTCTATAAAAGGAAAATATTGGGCCAGATGATTCTTGAGAATCCACCTTTGAAAAATATTTCCACATGACACTTTATTATAAGGACTTCAATGATTTTGTGTGTTTGTTGTTGGTCAGGTCCTTACTGTGGTCAGGGGCAAGTATTCCAATAAACATACACATAAAAAATGTTCTCATTGCCTCTCTACATTCATACACTTTTGTTTTTAAACCGTATATGAGTGTAAACAAGCAGTCTCAGCATGAAGTCTCACAGGCTACTAGATGCATATGGTGGTCACAATCAAGGACTTTATATATATTCCTTTAGTTCTTCCCATCTTATAGTTGAAGCAGAGACACAGAGAGGTTCTATAATTTGCTTCAAGTTGCACAGCTAATTGGGGCTTCCCAGATGATACTAGTGGTAAAGAACCTACCTGCCAATACAGGAGACATAAGGGAGACAGGTTTCATCCTTGGGTTGGGAAGATCCCCTGGAGGAGGGCATGGCAACCCAGTCCAGATTCTTGGCTGGAGAATCCCCATACACAGAGAAGTCTGGCAGGCTATAGTCCATAAGAGTCGCAAAGAGTCAGACACAACTGAAGCAACTTAGCACGCATGCACGCACAGCTAATTAATGACAGAGCTGGGATTCAAAGGTAGGCAGTAGGTTCTGGGGTCTGCCCTCTTACAGCCTTCTGTATGGATTGCTTCTCCAAATACAAGTCTGTCATTCTCACCTGATATGTATGGTACACATCGTGGACAAGCAAGAACTTCCAGAAGGAAGGGCTTGGATGAGCCATCTTCTTTAAGGGAACTGGTGTGGTAAGAGGCTTTGTTCCTTATTAGTGGCCATGGCCACTGTTGTGCGGTTCCTTCTAGAAACTGTTCAAGACCATATCCTTGACAGAAATGTGCTTTTCTATGAAAGACCTGATGTTCATTTAGAACCACATTATCTCCGGGTCCACCACTCTTTACCTATTTTCCCTTTTGGCCTCTCCAGGTCTGAATGGCTCACATCAACAGAACTTATCTATCTCTTCTTTCCCACCTTTGCTGCCTCTCTTAATATTAGTATCTGCCCCAACTCAGATAGTAAAGAATCTGTCTGCAATGCAGAAGACCTGGACTCAATCCTTGGGTTGGGAAGATCACCTGGAGGGCATGGCAACACATTCCAGTATTCTTGCCTGGAGAATCCCCACAGAGGAGCCTGGTGAGCTACAGCCCATGGGGTCACAAAGAGTCGTACACGACTGTGTGATTAAGCACAGCACAGCTCAGCTTGGGAAGGGAAGGGAATAAGCATATGAAGCTAGTCTGCCTACTAAAGTCAAACTTGATGCATATGGATTTTGCTTTCATTGAAAAGCCAAGAACTCTTTTGTGCCCTGAACATTTCACCTTGAAGATCCAGGGAAGAGGAATCAAGAATGACTCATCAGGGATCATAATCTCTGCCACGGGCTCCACCCCCAAATATTAATTCATTCTCTCTAATGCTTGCATGACAGTCTAAATTCACTCCTAAACCATGTCAACTGCTCCTCAAGCTGATTGAAGTCTGTGTCATTAGAGACTCTGGTTAAAAGCCCCAAGTACTTCTCACTCCAACCAAGGGTGTCAGAGGTAAAAAGTCCTTGAGGGTTTTTCCTGCTGATCCATCCAAGCCCTCCATACCCAACACACCCTCCAGATGGCAAGTTGTCTGCCTTTAAGTCACCGTTAATAGATGTTTGAATGCTTATTGCAGAGACGACGTACTTTCCTTGCAGCTCATTTTACTAAATTAAAAACATTAAACACAAATGTCTCTTGAGGTGCTTTTTTCTCCCTCAAAAATTATTTCCCTGAATTAAAATGTGTTTATACAATTTCAGATCAGAATGAAGCAATCCCTTCTTTTTTCACCTGCCAGTGGATGTGTGAGTACACAGAGGCTTTCTGAGAGCAGGAGGTCCCCAGGGTTACTAGTGTAATTCTTTTTACTCTGGGGTGCTCAAGCACAGAATTGCCTACAATCAATTTGCTTTCACATCCTGGCATTAAACTCACTGTATATAAAAGTATCACAAGTATTTTCAATATAATTCTAAGTAGCAGTGATTTAAAAGGCTTTTTATTGTAATGAAAAAAATTACAAGGCATAGTAAAAACTGCACAGCCTGTTTGACTGAATCCAATCAAATACATGTAAAATTCCCCATAACCTCAAAATGGGTAAAAATGATGTAAAAATTAAGAAGGACAGCTGATAGGAGTCATTTTGATGTCTGACAGATGAAGCAATATACCTGAACAATATTTTGACCTTCTGGTTTCTAAGAATATAGGATGAATCATAATTTAACTCAGTGCTATGGGAAAACAGATTCTTTTCGAAGACGTAGCTATAGCTATAAAAATACAGGTATTGATATAACATAATTTTCGAAGTATATAGCTATCTTTAAAGGGGAAATGAAAAGACCTCCAATAAAATATGCATCATTAATTATCACGAGTACTCTTGATGCCTATTATTGATGTTTGATTCAAAGGCAAGAAGCATGATTTAGGCAGCCACAGCCATTGCTATACAAAATGATCACCATTAATATCCAGGTACACTCAATACCCTTGAACCTGAACCTAAGTATAAGCATAGAAATACTGTTATAACTGCCACACAGTTTCTGACACATAGTAGGCCTTCAATTTGTCAAATGAATGAAAAACAGAATAATGAATAAATGAATAACATATCCAGAGGTAGTCTGCTTTCCTATACTATTTTGATGAAGTCATTTTCACTTTTGCCTTTAACGCAAAATGAGTAAAACAGATCAGAAAATTGAATTACAATCTGTGGCTTCATAGCCTGATATTCTTAGCCCTTCCACAGCATCAAAACCATGTCTTCTGACTTAGTTCTCAGTCTCTGGTTCAAAGGTCTCTCAGTGTTTATGCCAAAGCAAACACCCCTTCCACCACCACCAAATGGCAAAATATTGAGCCCAATCAGAGTTGACAGAAGCAGCACTGAGTTTATTTTATTCACGGAAGAGGTGGAAGAAATAAAGTTACCACTTAAAATACAGGAACCCCAATTAAGTTGAATTTTGATAAACCATGAATAATCTTGTCATATAAGTATGTCCTAAATATTGTATGAGATACTTATCCTAAAAATTATTCGTGTCTATTTGAAGAAACTCTAATTTAACTGGGTGCCACGTATTTTCCTTTGCTAACTCTGACAACCTCAGAAAGAAAGCAAATGTTTTTGACTAAATACTGTGTTTCTAAGTAGGCAGACTTTGGGAGAGGAGACAAACTTTTGGGTACAAGGTTATAGCAGAATTATCTTGAGGCAGTATTCAGTGGCAGACAATTTCCTACAGTTCACTAAAATGACATCTTTAAATAGGCTCGATCTTACAAGCATGCTGCATATTGAATGCTTCTAAAGACAATGAGAATATTACATACAGACAAAGAATGATTATGAAAAGTGAAGAAAGCAAAGACCTGGGAGATATCAAGAGGTAGAATAAACATTTTTTGACATTAACAGTCCTTTTTAAGAGGATATCAGCATGCATATATGTTTCTATAGACATATACTCAGATCAAAGTGAAACCTGGAAAAGTCTTAAATTTCGATAAAATGTCAGTTGTATTTTTATACTGAGAAAAATTTAGTGCTTATGAAAGGTGGCATATTGATTGATTGAATAATTATTAATATTTATTGCATACCAGCAAGAAGCTAGAGGCTATTTGAACACGCAGGCTGAGTTTCCATAGCCTCAGAGGAAGTGGCCTGTCTTGGAGCAGTGGGTGACAAGGTCTCAAAGGGCAGAATGACATATGTTGTTGCTGAGGAGTGGGTTGAGATATTTGTTCAAATGAGATCTGACAATCCACAGGAGAGCTAGAAAATTCTTAAAATCCACAGTGTTCATAATCTGAAAACTGAAACTACCTTTCCCTCTTACTTCAAGAGTCCCCTTGATATCCAACAATCAAGCAAATCTCTGACAGCAGTTAAGTTTCCCCATGTTCAGAGTTTGGGGCTCAGCTGGAGTAGTTTAAGGGCTTTATGATATTAACACTTGAGCTTGATCAGAACTTTAGAATTATTTTCTAATAAAGTGCCAAATTTTGAAAGCTGGACTTCCAAAGCCTTTCTAAGGGAGAATGGGACACATTTTCAACCATATTTATTATCAATACAATCAAAAGGATATTCTTAGGATATTCTAATATTAGAGAGTAATATTTCTTTAGGTCACAACCTTTGCTAGGTGTTATATAAGCATTGTTCATTTTAGTTCTCATAGCAACAATGTATGATTTGATTATTTTTTCTTATTTTACCAATGATAATTGCTGATTCTAAGAGGACTTAAATAGTTACCCAAGATTACAGAACCAAATATTGGTGAATCTGAGATGCCAATTCAGACATATCTGACTAATCTTGCAACAGAATGCTTCCAAATCTGAAACCATCTCCTTCACCATTAGATAAAACACCAGAATCTTGAGTTAGTCAAAGATAAAACTTTATGTAATGAGAAGGCAAAAAGATAATTGAATGTTTTTACTTTCAATGATGACATTTCCTTAAGTGAATTATGAAATGATGATTCCACGGCAAAGAAAAAAATGTTGTTTACTATCATGAAACTCTCTCATCTATTTTCGGTGTCTGGCATTTCCCAAAATAAATTATGAGAGACAAAAATCTTAAAGTCTCATTATCCATTTAACACCAAAATTAAAGACAGAAAGTTAATTGGGGGAAAAAAAAACTCTGTTAACTTTAATTTCAACTCCTAAAAGTTATTGCTAAATAAAAACAAACTATAAAATAGAAACTTTAGGTCACAGCACAAAATATGCTTCAACTCAGATGGTTAGAGGCTATAAAAGCTTGACTTCTATAGCTATGTAGCCCAGATTAGAATCACAACCTTGCCTCTTACAAACTATGTGATTCTGGCAAATCGCACAACTCTGTACCATAGTCTCCTTGTCTATAAAATAAATATAATAATAGGACCCACCTCATACAGTTATCATGAAGACTAAATAAGATATTGTATGTAATCTGTTTGGCATAGAACCCAGAACATATCAGGCAGTCTTATTTTTATCATTTAAATGTTTTCTTAAAAAATGAATATGCTAATATAAAATGAGGGATTTGTATTGATCTCTGCATTTTTCAAAACTAAGATTACCAGACACCAAGTCCCCCAAATGGTATTTTCTAAATCAATATCAAAATGTTCCTGGTAAAAGCTGTCTTTTAAATAACTCATTTTCTAAAACTGAAAGAAAAAATCCAAAATCCCAGGCTGAGCCCATTTACACTGTTCTGTTTTGTGTAGCCACAGAATTTAAGCCACACAGGGTTTTTTTAATCAATGTTAATCCAAAATGGAATCTACAAGTATGATGTGTGTGTGCACATAAGTATTTTCAGAGAGACCGATACAATCTGGAGAAGTAGGGGAAACATGACCTCGCCTAAGACTGGCTACATCAGCACCCACTGCAGTTGGGTGAGTCGCACGGTGACCTCAAAGCACAGGTGCTGTTGTTACCTGGTGTAGCTTCTAGGGATTCCACCAAGTGAGCCTCAAAGAGCAAAAGCTAAGCATACTGTATTTTCCCCTCTAAAGAAATTTACAGGCCATTTTCTCACCCTTCCCCCTGAGCTAGGATATTGAGCTTAAAATGTACCTACTGAGTAGGTAATGTATTTGGTATTAAGGATCCATCGCATGCGTATGTCTTCTGAGCATAATGGTTCCTTTGGAGCTATTACAGATATGCCGTGAATAGATATTAGGAATAATACACAAAGAGTGGTTGAAGGAGATCCCATATTAACTACTGTCAGACTTTTAACAGTATTTGAAACTAGGCTTTTTTTTTTTTTTTTTTTTAATTCCTGGGGTTTAATGCCTCTATACTTTGTAAACTGAGCGCTTTTCAAAGAGAGCTCCAAATTCCTACGGAGCTGTCTTTAGGTGAGCTTTGATCTTTGCAGAGCACCTATCTTGTGTTTCTATAATTGCCCTGGTTTAACAAGGCTCCCTAGCACGTGAAAGGGGAAAATCCTTTTATTAAGGCTATAAACCTAACTGACCACAGTAATGGAATGTGCAGCTCGCGGGTAGCCCTTAGTTGCCCAGGAAAGAAAAAAATGGGGAACTGAGGAAAGTTTTCATGTTCAAACAAAATGAAATATTTATTAAACATGTTTCTGGTGTCCCAGGTGGTAAGAGACTGCCCTGTGGTCCGCTGAAAGGTTTGATCTTTGTTAAGTATTGTGAATGCTGATTTCTATAATGGGGTGAAAGCTGAGGAAGTTATGGCTGAAATTTTGGCTAAAGATGACAGCTCCGGGTTTCAAGTTGCACAAAGCAGTCTGAGGGATTAAACCAACAAAGCCTGCTCCAAAGTATCGAGTTTCCTAAAGTGTAATCTTCGTACCGGTGATTCACACTCCTAGGACGGGGAGGACACTTCCTTTATTTTGACTTTGCCATATTAATCTTACTTTACAAATACACACGGTGATTTAGATCATGTTTAATTAACTGATTGAGGGCTCCAGTGGTAAAAATGGCATCGCATTAAGCTCCGTCCGTATGGCAGATTCGAATCACATCTTTAGCCTTGCAAGAACAAAATATCCCAAGAGTCACTGATGACAGGATGTAGGAATTGAAATCAGGTCCCTCCTGTTGTTTGAGAATCCAGGGAGGGTGCCTGCCATATGCCCGTCACTTTCAGGGGGGGAAATGACAGGATAAAAGAAAGGAAGGCTCTAGTTCTTCCAATATGTTCAAACCTCAGATGAAAATGATTGTGCAGCAGTGCTGTACAGAGGCCAAGATTCATATGAAAGTACATCCCAAACTTTGCAGAGAGCATCATGAGAGGGATGTATGGTGTAGGGATATGTGGTTTTTGTTTTTGTTTTTTTTTTTTCTGAAACGGCTGCTCGGGGCTTTTAAGAACTGATAGATGAAAATGTTGTGGTCTGCAGCTGAATTTAATAAGTAGGAAAATAAGAAAATAAATAAATAAAAGAGGGAATTCTTATCTAATAAAATATATGTGCATGCTGATTCAGTAAAAAGCAAATTAAGTTTGACTGCTAAAAAAACCACACATTGGGATACCAGTTTCAGAGTTTGCATTTTTGGAAGTGGGAGTTGTCTAATTTTTTCCCTCAAAAATCTGTGGTGATCATTTATGACATCTCAAGAAAAAAAATGTAAATTGACTACTGATTTCTTTCAAGTAATTTCTTTGAAATTTTAAAATGCACTTACAATTATCCTTAGTAATAGAGCATAACAAAATTTTGAAAAGAAAGCAAAAAATCAGTTTCACTCCTTAACGTGATGATTAACATTAGTGGGCATCCTCTTTTAGTGTTTTATTATTTGCATGTCTGAAAATCATTATAATCATATTATACCGTAAGCTTGTAACCTAACTTTTTTCACGTAATGTTTTATACACATTTCCCTTACTGCTATGTGCCCATAATGTTTATTGACTGTATAATATTTTGTCAAATGAATGTTATCATTTGTCTAACCACACTTCCACTGTTAGATATTAAAACACCTTCCAATGTTTGTTATCATAAATAACATTATACAGACAACTTTTATGGATATGGTTTTTTCCACATTTTGAATTATTTCCTTAAGATAGAGTCCTTTCGGATAAATTTCTTTAAATGGTGTATAAGTAAAGACATTTTCTTCCAAGGGCCAGTGGAAAGTAAAACATTCTGTGAGGCATCACTATATAGAAAGTCTGACCTCTGTGTGGAATATTTTAAAAAGTCAAACTCATAGGAACAGAGACTTGAAAAGTGGTTGTGAGGGAGGGGGGCAGGTGGGAAAAGGAGAAAACGGGGAGAAGTTAGTAAAAGGGTATAAACTTTGTGCTATGAGATGGAAGGATCTGAGGATCTGATGTAAAATGTGGTGACTGTAGTTGATAATATCATATGTTTAATTTAAATTTGCTAAGCATGTAGAACTTAAATGTTCTTACACACACACACACACAAAGACAAATATGTGAAGTGATAGATGTGTTAATTAACTGGGTAGAGAGAATCTTTTCACAATGTGTACATATATCAAATCTCCATAATGTCTACTTCAAATAACCTACTATTTGTCAAGTATACTTTTATAAATCTGAAATTAAAAAAGAAAAGGAATAAATGAAAATCTTACCTGAAATTAACATACAAGCCAAGGGTGACATCTTCAATTCTGTAGGGAAGTATTGGCAACATGAGAAAAGTATTTTATTTTCACTACTGTGGGCTTCCCTGATCTCTTTAAACAAAGTATACCGTAACAGTGAAATAAAATCAGGATTCCCTCTTTTTTCACTCATCATTTGGCATTTCTCTCCAGAAAAGAATAAAAAAGGTATCCCATTAAGTATCATTAAAGTTTCAAAAATGTATAATAGTTTCTAGCGAGTATTGAAACCAGTTCACTTTCTAAAATGACCATGATTTTAGTTATCCCCGAAGTGTGGTCCTAATAATTAATTATCCTAGATGTTTTCATGGCATTAACTCAGAGTATGATGAATTGGGTAAGTTAGACAATATATTTTAACTAAAACCACTTTGCATTTTGACAAGGAACTCAAACTTTTCAACTGCGGTCTGTAACTGCAGAGGCAGCTTGTAAAAAGAATAATCACCTCAACTTTTTCAACTTCCTGAGATCACTCAAAACAGAGTAGTTGAAGATTTTTTCATTTGGAAGCAATAAGTTCTAAAACATAGTGTGCTGCAGTATATTTTAATTATTGGTTTCAATTCTCAAAATTCTATATTTTCTTAATCACCCTTTATGTGTTTACTGTCAAAATATGCATGATCATAAAATTGTTATTTGCAGCATTTTACCAAGAAATTATTTATTTATATTGGTCTGTGATTTCATGAAACACCCTCAAATTCAGCTCAAGTCTGTATTAGTGTTCAAATGACATATTTTTAACAATTTTGGAGTCAAGAAATGCATTTTTTTTTTAGTTGATGTTATTATCAGACTGAGATAACATAACATCTTTTGTTTTCCATGTATATTCCTTTCAGTGAAATCTATTTCATTTTCACAGTTTTAAAACAAAAGATAAACATCCCTTATGAGACACTGGAAGGAGAGGCAATTAAAGTGAATTTGATAAAACATAATGTACTGGACTGATAGTTAAAAGGCTATGCTTGTTTGATTGTTGACTAGTTTTGTCTTTAAATAATGATCTTCTTTTGGCATTTAATGTATATTTGTTCGCAATAAACATAATTTATGAATATTTTAACACATGTGTACTCAGTGGGGTGGATTATCATACTGATATAAATAGAATTAATGAGCAGTCAACCTGCCACATGTCATGACATATGACTGGGCAGCTAGAGCACAGAAATCACTCTCGTAGTTTCATAATAAACCTTTTTTCTTAGTTTAACTTCTAAAAACTACTAACTGCCTTTATCTGCACTTTATTTTGGAGTATGGCTCATCCACTGGTAAACAGGATTAGGGTTTCCTACAAGACTCTCCTTTTTGACATTCAAAAACTATTCTCTTGCCTTCTGTAAGACTGAATAAATACATTTGAACAAATGAACCACATTCGGCCAAATTTCAGAGAAATGGTCATAAATAATCATTTTACTTATTTCTGCTAGAAAAAAATCAATAGATCTCTTTTCATTTTGCTGCAAGAGTATGATCATGCCCAATGGCTACTAGCAGATCTTTATAAGAACAAAAACTTTTTAAATGCTTCTAAATTCTAAAACAAATCTGATGACCATATCGGCTAGATAAAACTATCCTGAAGAAAACATCTTCTTAGCCAGTTATTTGCTTTCCTTGCACACAAAGCAACAATCTGTTAAGCGTGCCTAATAAGATTTTTTTTAAAAAGAAATAAACCCAGTGGTCTAAAGCCACCTCTTCAAATGGTAGATATAGTGGTAAACGCCGGCATGCAAAATCTCCAGTTCAATCAGACTTCATTTGACAAAGAATTATTTTCATGAGGAAGCAAATCGAAATTTAAGATTCCCCTCTATTTCCTTTTGTTATTTTTATAGCTTGATTATGGGGAAAATTAAACTAGCACGTAGACAGCATTGCCCAGATGATCTGGCAGAAGGAAAGCCTTGGCAAAGATATTGTACTAGGACTTTCTTGAGACACAGATGGTAGGGTTGCAGCCTTTATTCCTCTTATCTTCATTTTCAAAGGGACTATTCCAAGCTTTTTGCCACCACCACCCCTTCGCTCCTACCTTCACATTTAAAAACACTGTCTCCCCCAAACCAAAGCAGTAGG
This sequence comes from Bison bison bison, assembly GCF_000754665.1. Taxonomy (NCBI): domain Eukaryota; kingdom Metazoa; phylum Chordata; class Mammalia; order Artiodactyla; family Bovidae; genus Bison; species Bison bison. The sequence goes on from NW_011495048.1 coordinate 13,118,575, forward strand.
CTCTAGGAAAATGGCACAACACCACACTCCTGGTCCTCTGTTAGAAGAGGGGACGACACTAGAAAGGGCTGGGGGCTGGTGAACTTCCCTGGAGTGACTCCCTTGGGGAAATCCAGCACTTGCACTGGCAAAGAAAATGGGCACCACCTAGTGCTTTTTTGATGCAAAGGCTGTTTGTGCTGGCGTGGGCGTGAGTGGGCATGCGTTGGGTGGCTGACCTTTACAAAGGAAAAAAGAAAGGAGTCAGTTGGCTTCAAACCTTAGGCCAAAAAAAAAAAGGGGGTGGGAAGTAAAAAAAGCAAACAATAATCTTAAGACAAATGAAGTTAGTGCTTCCAAATCAGAGATTTCCTCGGGGTTGTTGCTTTTTCCTTTTTTTTTTTTAACATTGTTGATCTGTTCATGAGAAATAACATTTTTATTTATCAAGATGCTAATGCTAACTTCCCCTGTATCATTTTGCCTCTTCAATTTGTAAAAAATTTCTAAGCATTTTCCCTTCATCCAAAGTAACAAAGCAGAGCAAGCTGTCCCACCACCCCTGCCACACATACCCCAAATCTATTCTAACAAGGAGCCTGTCTGGAGTTCTCCTAACACAACAAATAGCTTTTATGAAAAATGGTTTGTAGCACAAAATCTTTTGCAATGCAATAAGATCAAGTGAACCCTCATGCCTCTAGGAAAAAAGCTTAGGAAGTTTTATCTGATTGATAAAATGGACCCAGATATGAGTTCAAGGATCGAGTACATTTTGATGAAATGTCACAGCCATGAAGTCTGATTATCTGAATGATTGCTTAAGCCCCTTAAAAAAATAACTCAAGGAAGCACTAGATTTTTTCTGTTGGGAAAACAGATGGTCCTATAGGAAACAGGAGAATCACCATTCCGTACTGTTTGCCTTTTCTATAGCACTTTTCTGAGAATTACTCTCACCACTGTTGGGGTTTAAGAAATAACAATAATGGATTCTCTGTTGCTAAAAGGTAGAATGTTCTGCGATAAAATTAGAAAACTTAGTGTAGGCAGGGTGGAGGGTAGAGATGAGGAAAATGAGGAACCTGTACACATAACCAGGTTAACAGGGCCTGCTACACATCCAGAAACTAACTAGCTGACTTGGAATTCATTAGGGATCTGTTTACTCAATATCCTGTCCAATAGAATCCAAGCAGAAAACAGACTTCAAAGAAACAGATAAAAATGATTATAACTCCTCTCTGTTAATAGCTCAGGGTCTGTGCTGAGAAACCTGGATAGAAGGAAATGAAGAAAGCATAACCCAAGATTCTGAACTTTGCCTACAGAAAAGATTCTCTTTTGCCTACAGCAAAATTCTCTCTTTATAAGATGCTGATAATATAACTTGGATCCAGCACTTGACAATTGTGTTGTGAGATAAGTTAAAAAGTCCAAAGTGGGCTCGTATCTTTAACCATTTTATTGCTGTAATTTAAGATATTAGATATGTTATTTACCATGAAAGTGAAAATGTTAGTCACGCAGTAACGTCCAACTCTTGGTGACCCCATGGACTAGCCCACTAGCCTCCTCTGTCCATGGGATTCTCCAGGCAAGAATACTGGAGTGGGTTGCCATTATTTAATATAACAAATTCAAAAATATATGTTTATGTGTGCTAGCCATGTCAGATTCATTGTGACCCCATGGACTGTATAGCCCACCAGACTTCTCTGTTCATGGGATTCTCCAGGCAAGAATGCTAGAACAGGTTGCTATTTCCTCCTTCAGGGTATCTTCCTGATCCTGAGATCGAACTCATGTCTCTTGTGTCTCCTACATTGGCAAGCAGATTCTTTACCACTGTGCCACCTGAGAAGCTCCTTTAAAATGTATAGGGGAAGAAAATGTCTTAAAATAGGTTTCTTCTACAAGCAGCAGGAAAAATAAAATGAGCTGATATCTTTGGAATTTCACTGATACAAAATGTGCATCTTTAGGTTTTTACCTAAATAGGAGATCTTGTCTTGACAGGTCTAAGATGCAGATGAATTGATTAGCTGAAGCAGTAGAATGTTTTACCAACTATGCACCCACAGGATAACGGAAGGACGTGGCTATCTTAATCACCTTTTAAATAAAAGCAGTACTAGGTTCTACATTCAAAATGAGTTCTTAAACTCAGTCTCATCACCATTCCTGTCAGCCTCTTAAAAGAAGAAAACTTCTTTTTCTCCCATCCCTTCCTTTCCATCTGCCCCCCATCTCCCTGCCTCCTTTTCTCTCCTGCCTGCTCCCTGAATGCTATAGTTCACAGTGAAACCCTCTGGTAATGACAGCCCTGAAGTGATAATGTACTTTCCTGCCTTCCTGTTAACAGTAACACTTGATCCCGCCATGAGTGCCAGCTCAGTGGCAGAAGGACGCATTCGTTATTTTCTCGAGGTAAACGGGACCATTTTGATTTTACTGCCTATACTAACTCAGCAGTTTCACTAAGTTCTGGTTCAAAAAACTGATGTTTTATTAAAGAAGAAGAAAAGAGGAGTGAAGCAGGAAAAGGAGAAAAAGGAAGAAGAGAAAAAGAAAAGAAGGGGTAAAGAGGGGAATCAGTCTCTGTTTTTTGCTCAGTACTGTGTCAGTGAAACCAAATAATAGGGTTTTTTTCCTTCTAGTTGGGATCCTACATGGTTAATAAGGAGTTAAGGTGAATAATAGCAGACAAAATCATGGGATTTGGAGGGAAAACAAAGGAGGTCTTCCTGTGGTAATGTGGGCTCTCCGTGGAACAAGGTGTGAAGGTCACTGTGTGATAATACATGATTCTCTCAACCCCGCCACTCACCTCTGATGGGCGGAGGCTGTGCATCCAGGAGTGGCCTCCAGGCGCGTGGCCCGGTGGCATCCGACAGCCCCATCAGCCCAGCTGCTGAGTGCACTGGGATGGTGTGCTCCCATTTCTGGTAAGGAGCATCTCATTGTGCTGAGGGAACCAAACAGAAAACAATCAGTGCTGCTGCTGCTAAGTCACTTCAGTCGTGTCCAACTCTGTGCGACCCCATAGACGGCAGCCCACCAGGCTCCCCCATCCCTGGAATTCTCCAGGCAAGAACACTGGAGTGGGTTGCCATTTCCTTCTCCAATGCATGAAAGTGAAAAATGAAAGTGAAGTCGCTCAGTCGTGTCCGAATCTTAACAACCCCATGGACTGCAGCCTACCAGGCTCCTCCATCCATGGGATTCTCCAAGCAAGAGTACTGGAGTGGGATGCCATTGCCTTCTCCGGAAAACAATCAATAGTTCTAACCAAATACTTGTTATTTTAAGAATAAGGGCAGAGTGATTCTCAGCTGTGAAAAACATGGGAGACACTATTTGTTGTAGTTTAAATAAAATTGATTTTCTTTGCTTCAGGACCTAGATCACTCAACGTGCTCCTAGTGTGTCAAGCCTGGATAAACATATACTATAGAAAACGGTCATATCTTTTTTTTAATGTTTTTATTTTTTTTCTTTACAATATTGTATTGGCTTTTTTTTTTTTTTTTTTTTTAAAGCTGAAA